>NW_028258308.1:15514000-15871000 GCF_053883595.1 Heterocephalus glaber | reverse complement strand
AAAAGCCAATTACGTATATGTCTGCTCACCTGTTTGCCCAGCTAGCCTGTGAGCTTAGAGGTCAGGAACGACATCTTACTCATTTTCTTCCCCAGCACTTGGTACAATAATCAGCCCTTATTATTCATTGAATAAAGATATAGTTGATATACTAAACAAGAAATCAATTCACTAAGTCACATCCAAACTTTATTCAATTTTCAGTTTCTGTGTGACTTAAAAATAATATTTAAAGTCAAGGAGTCCCGCGGAATACGCCGAATCAGCCCGCTGCAGACAGGCAGGTCTGTGCACGCCCTACCGAGGTACTGAGTCATGCAGAAGACACCGAATCACCCCACTGCAGACAGGCAGCCACCTGATTCCACATTACCAAGGCGCAGAGGACACCAGACCACCAGACCAAGGTACTGAGTCCCACTGCTCCCAGCTCAGAGGTAGGGGCTTCTGAGCCATCGTCCCACTGCTCCTGCTCCAGAGGAAGGGGCTTCTCAGTCACCATCCCTCCCGCTGCTCCCAGCCCAGAGGAAAGGGCTTTTGGGCCACCTTCTGTGCCGCTGCTCCTGGCCCAGAGAAAGGGGCTTCCAGGCAACCATCCCTCCCACCACTCCTGGCCCAGAGGGAGGGGCTTCTGAGCCACCATCCCACCGCTCCTGGTCCAGAGGAAGGGGTTTCCTGGCCACCATCCCTCCGGCTGCTCCCAGCCCACAGGAAAGGGCTTTTGGGTCACCATCCCTACTGCTGCTCCTGCCCCCTGTCCCACCTCTCCCAGCTCAGAGGAGGTAATTTACGCAGGCACTAACAGCCCCCCGCCCCAATCGAAATGAGAAAACACATAAATAAGTCTCAAAACCAGACTTCCAGATCACCTACAGCAACCCCAAAGGGAAATGACATGGAACACTCTGATACTCAACCACCTGGACCCACTGAACTGGCAACAAAAGGGGATCTGGAAAAAATGAAATCAGAAATAATTTCTCAGATAACAGGAGAAATTGTGCCCCTAGTGCAAGACATGATTAATAAATCTAGAGAGGACCTCAGGAACATGATGGAATCCCAACATAAGAAACAAATGGAATCCATAAAACAGATGCAAATAGATTTCCAGGACATGAAAAACTCGGTTGAAAGTCTACACAGCGGAATGAGCCAATGTGAGGCCAGAATTTCAGATATAGAAGATAAGATTGCAATTAGTGACCAGGAAAAAAAAAATTGCTTCAAAATTATACGGGAACATGAGAAATCAATCCAGCAGCTGCTAGATGATGCAAAGAAGAATAACATAAGACTGATTGGAGTCAATGAAGAAACAGGAGAGAGTGCAGATGACATAAAAAATCTCTTCACAGAAATAATGGCAGAAAACTTCCCAAGCAGGGGAAAAGAGCTTGACATACAGATAAGGAGGCATATAGGACTCCAAATAGCCTTGATTAAAAAAAATCTACACATAGGCAAATAATTGTTAAGATTCCAGAAACTCAACAGAAGAACAAAGTTCTCCAAGCAGTCAGAGAAAAGAAACAAACCACATACAAAGGAAAGCTCATCTGAATCACAGCAGACTTCTCAACACAAACCATCAAGGCAAGAAGAGCTTGGAGTGACATATTCCAAGCCCTAAAAGAAAACAGCCTCCAACCCAGATTGATGTACCCTGCAAAACTATCTTTCAAAATGGATGGAGAAATAAGATACTTTCATGACAAAGAGCACCTTAGGAACTTTGTGAATACCAAACCAGCACTCCAAAGAATTTTACACAATATCCTAGGAACAGACATTGAGGATCACAACCCCAGGAAGCAAAGCAGAATGAACCCATCTGACATGACAAGAAATTAAATGCAAAGGGGGAGAACCCAACAAAAAGAAAAACTCATGGCAATGACAAGTCAATATGTTTCAGTTATAACCATCAACATTAATGGTCTCAATTCACCAATCAAAAGAAATAGACTGGCAGAATGGGTCAAGAAGCAAAATCCAACAATATGCTGCATACAAGAAACACACTTAATTCAAAAGGAAACTCATAGACTGAAAGTTAAAGGGTGGAAAACAATACTGCATGCAACAGGAACCCGAAAAAAAGCAGGAGTAGCTATCCTCTTGGCAGATCAAGTAGATTTCAAACCAACACTGATGAAGAGAGATGAAGAAGGACACCACATTCTTGTAAAGGGAAGAATGCAAGAGGAAGAGATGACAATCATAAATATCTATGCACCAAACACTAGTGCACCCAACTATATAAAACAAATACTAACAGACATGAAAAGTCACATATGCACTAAAACAACTGTACTGGGGGACCTCAACACCCCACTGTCACAAATAGGTCAACTAGACTAAAAATAAGTAATGAAATACTAGAACTCAATCGAACTCTTGAACAAATGAACTTAACAGATGTTTACAGAGTCTTCCACTCCACAAAATCAGAATACACATTCTTCTCAGCTGCACATGGTTCATTCTCCAAAACAGACCACATACTCACACATAGATCATGTTTAAGTAAGTGCAAAGGAATTGAGGTTATCCCCTGTACATTATCAGACCATAGTGCGATGAAATTGGAGATCCATAGCAAAAGAAACTCAAAAAATTTCATAAACAGGTGGAAGTTGAACAACACACTTCTGAACAACCAATGGGTCACAGAGGAAATTAAAGAAGAAATCAGACAGTTCCTTCAATTAAATGACAATGACAATACAACATATCGGAATCTATGGGACACAATGAAAGCTGTCTTATGAGGGAAATTCATAGCAGTGAATACACATATTAGGAAAACAGAACGAGCCCAATTAAACAACCTGATGCTGAACCTCAAGCTTCTAGAAAAAGAAGAGCAGGACAACCCCAAAGCTCATACAAGGGAGGAAATGATAAAGATCAGAGGAGAAATCAATGCAATGGAGACTAAGAGAATGATACAAAAAATCAATGAAGCCAAGAGTTGGTTCTTCAAAAGAATCAACAAAATTGACAAACCTTTAGCCAACCTTGTCAGAAAAAGGAAAGAAAAGGCCCAAATCCATGCAATTAGGAATGAAAAGGGTGAAATTACAATAGACCCAGCAGAAATCCAGAGGATCATTAAGACCTACTTCCAGAACCTATATGCCAATAAGATGGACAACACAGAAGAAATGGACAGATTCCTAGATACATATGAATTACCAAAGTTGAATGAAGAAGACCTAAAAATTCTGAACAATCCAATATCAACCAATGAAATTGAAAATGTAATTAAAAACTTATCAACTAAGAAAAGCCCAGGCCCTGATGGCTTCACTGCTGAATTCTACAAGACATTTAGAGAGGAACTACTGCCACGACTGTTTAAACTCTTCAATGAAATTGAAAGGGAAACAACACTCCCAAATCCATTCCTGGAAGCAAGCATCACCTTGATCCCCAAAGCAGAGAAAAACCCAACTGAAAAAGAGAACTATAGGCCAATCTCACTCATGAACATAGATGCAAAAATCCTTAATAAGATAATGGCAAACAGAATGCAGAAGATCATCAAGAAGATCATACACCCTGATCAAGTGGGATTCATCCCAGGGATGCAGGGATGGTTCAATATACAAAAATCAATCAATGTAATACACTATATCAATAGAACCAAGGACAAAAACCATATGATTATCTCCATAGACGCAGAAAAAGCATTTGACAAAATCCAACATGCATTTATGATAAAAACCCTACAAAAAATTGGAATAGATGGTCTCTACCTCAAACTAATAGAAGCTATCTATGAAAAACCAATAGCCAATATCATACTAAATGGTCAAAAACTGAAATCCTTCACACTAAAATCAGGAACAAGACAAGGATGTCCACTATCACCACTCTTGTTCAATATAGTTCTGGAAACATTAGCCACAGCAATTAGACAAGAGAAAGAAATAAAAGGAATAAAGATAGGAAATGAAGAAGTCAAATTGTCATTATTTGCAGATGACATGATACTCTATATAGAAGACCCCAAGAACTCCACTAAAAGTCTTCTAGACTTAATAACCAAATTCAGTCAAGTAGCTGGTTACAAGGTCAACACACAAAAATCAATAGCTTTCCTCTACACCAATGACAGACTCACTGAGAGAGAAATAGGGCAAATAATTCCTTTCACAATAGCATCCAAAAAACTGAAATAGCTAGGAATCAACCTAATGAAAGAAATCAAAGACCTCTTCTCTGAAAACTATGGCACTCTGAAAAGAGAGATTGAAGATGATATCAGAAAACGGACAGACATCCTCTGCTCCTGGGTAGGAAGGATTAATCTAGTGAAAATGGCCATACTTCCAAAACTGCTATATAGATTTAATGCAATTCCAATTGAGATCCCAACAGCATACTTCATAGACCTCAAGAAAACAATCCAAAAATTCATTTGGAGCAAGAAGAGACCCAGAATAGCAAAAGCAATTCTAGGTAACAGAGACATGGCAGGGGGTATCACAATCCCCAACCTGCAACTCTACTACAAAGCTACTGTGATAAAAACAGCATGGTACTGGCAAAGAAACAGACCTGAGGACCAGTGGAACAGATTGAAAGATGCAGAAACAATGCCAGACACACTCAGCCATCTCATTTTTGACAAAGGAGCCAAACACCCTCACTGGAGGAAAGATAGGCTCTTTAATAAATGGTGCTGGAAAAATTGGGCTTCAACTTGCCAAAGATTCAAACTAGACCTGTATCTCTCACCGTGCACTAAACTAAAATCAAAATGGATTAAAGATCTAAATATTAAAATTGAACCTCTGAACCAGTTGGAACAGAGGTTAGGTAGAACCCTTGAAGACATCGGTGTAGGAAAAGATTTTATGAACAAAACCTCAGTTGCCCATGAACTAGCACAAACAATCAACAAATGGGATCTCTTCTTATTAAAAAGCTTCTGCACAGCAAGAGAAACCACGAGCAGTGTGAAGAGACAACCCACAATGTGGGAAAAAATCTTCACCTGCTCTTCCTCAGACAAAGGTCTACTATCTAGAATCTATAAAGAACTTAAAAAGATCAGACCTCCCAAATTTAAAGACCCAATCTGAAAATGGGCATCTGAAATGAACAGACATTTCTCAGACAAAGAAGTAGAAATAGCAAATAAATACATGAAAAAATGTTCAACATCACTGGTCATTCGAGAGGTGCAAATGAAAGCAACGCTGAGATTCCACCTCACTCCAGAAAGAACGGCCGCTATCATGAAATCAACCAATAACAAATGCTGGCGGGGCTGTGGGGAAAGAGGAACCCTGCTCCACTGCTGGTGGGAGTGTAGACTGGTGCAAGCACTATGGAAATCAGTATGGAGATACCTCAAAGAACTAGGACTGGAAATCCCATTTGATCCCGCTATTCCACTGCTGGGGATCTTCCCCAAAGAATTAAAAGAATCCTACCACAGTGATATATGTGCACCCATGTTCATAGCAGTGCAGTTTGTAATAGCTAAAACTTGGAAACAGCCCAAATCCCCATCAACTGGAGACTGGATAAAGAAAATGTGGTTTTTTAATAAAATGGAGTAGTACTCAGCCATAAAAAATGAGAAATTAGAGACATTTATAGCTAAGTGGATGCACATTGAGGCAATACTTTTAAGTGAAATAAATAGGACACAGATGTGTAAATACCAAATAGTTTCTCTGGGGTGAGAAACTGAAAGTGTAAATAAGGATTAAATGTATAATAGGTAATGTGAAATAGGAAGAAAAGGGGCAAAGGAGAAGGAAGTGGGAGGGCTAAGGGAAAGGATAGAAAGGAATGGGATTAATATGAGAAAAAGGAAAAATAGGAACAAAATTTTTGTAAATAGGGAGGACTGGAGGGGTTGAAGGGAGGGCTGGGCAAGGGTGAAAAATAAGAACCAAGAGAGACTATGTAAAGGTGCAAATTTCCAATGATGGATGTCATTATATTGTATACCTAAAATGTACCAATGATTAGAATGAATAATTGATAATGTAAAATAGGAAGAAAAGGTCCAAAGGGGTAGGGGTAGTGGGAGGCACAGGGGAAAGGAAAGAAGGGAAAGGAAAAAATGATGAGAAATGGAAAAAATGGAAATAAAGTCTTTGTAAATAGGGAAGGGTGGAGGGGGTGAAGGGAGGGCTAGGAATGGGGAAAAAATAAGAACCAAGATGCATTATGTAAAGGTACAATTCCCAATGAGGAATGTAATTGTGTTGCAAACCTACAACGTACCAATAAAAGAATTTAATACAAAAAAAAAAATAAAGTCAAGGTACTAGTCATTGGACATTCTTAATTGCCCCTTTCTCAAGTTTATATGCATTTGTACCCATTTAATATGAATTCAAATAGCTTTTACATTTAGTTTATGTACAGGCTAGCCATTATAGAAAGCTATTCAAGTCAGTCAATTATACAAGAAAATTTCAATATAGTGAAACCATCCTTTAAACTACTTAATAAATATTTTATAAGATTTTTCACATATAAAACTGTATGTGTATGTAGTGTTAATAAACAGAATCACTATGACTAGAGAATAATCTTTAAATTACCCAAAAAATCAGCCAGTTGCTCTTCAAACACTTGAATACACTCAGAACAGCAAATAAACTAAGGTTCTATGGCTCTAACATTTATTTTTTCTATTTCAGTGATAATTACATCAATAAACCTGATTCAGCATTCACTGCTGTTCAATTCATTAATTAAAACAATTTTACTGCTACCACTGTGATTTTTCAAGGGTATCAAGAACACATTCAAAAATCAAAATAGCACACATCATCAGTTTTGATACGTGCCACAGTATGCTGCACTTTGATTTCAACTCTGCAACTAAAAGAATGTTCTGAATTTAAACAGGGGTAGTTTATATCCCATATACTTTGAGCAAAAATACTTAAAATACAAGATGAGTTTAGTAGAAATGATAATATCCATGTGACAAGTACCAGACTGACAAGTTTTCTCAAATCTTCTTAGAATGGACAAACAAATGTTTATAAATACTTAAGTAATAGTAAAGGCTGAAGAATTTATAGGTCTTTATAATTCTAATTTCATAATACTAAATTTTTTAAAGTTTTTACTTAAATCATAACTTCTATGCTCAAGAGTGACTTGTATGTATCCAGCCAGTGAATATATTTCATCCTTAAATGAAAAACGGAAGCTTTAACTCAAAGAATGACAAGTTGCATTTGAAACTATAAATGTATATATCAAGGCAATGTAATTATTTTTATATATTAGAAAAGATTTGACTGCATTTTGCAAAGTAGCACCTTAATTCTGAGCTTGATTTAGTAACCGCAGTAACATATTACTTTTGCCATTTTTGACACTCTAGAGCACCTAAAACATAAAATGTGATTTACAACAGCAGACTCTGCCAGAATTGACCATGACATGCCAGAAGAGGGCCTATAATGGAATATATATTCAAGTTATAATTTAGTATGTGCAATAGAATCTCATAAAACTGGAATAACACTGAAATGGTGTTTATTTCCTACAGCAAGGGAGTGCCATCTTACCTTGCACAATTTCCAAAGCAAGCCAAAAGAAAGGCTTGTGAATAAAGTTGAAGGAGTGACTTAGGCTATGAGGCAAGAAAAAAAAACCCTTTTTCAAATTATCTTTAGAAAATGCAAAAATATGTGTTGTCTTTAGCAGCATCAGGATTAGGTGACGTAACATAGTACTCCAATGCTGATAACAGTTTCTCGCAAGTTTTTTAGAATTTAATTGGTAATAGAATAGCTACAGGTCCTTCCATTTCCTCTCCTTCACCTACAGCTGATCAAAAAAGAGAAGAAATTGCTGTCCACCCACACGTCCACAGAACAGTTTCTGCCTGACATGGTGCTTTGGATTGCAAAATAATTCACATTCTCCATTGAGAGATTGATATAAACCACTACAGTAGTTTACGAAATTAGTTTAAGGGGATACTTGTTTCCTTTTAAAGTACAATAACTCAACCTTTAGACTATTTCTCCACATAGAAGACAGACTTTTAAAACATCTATTTCAAAGGGTAAGTAAAAATTGAAAATTATTTTAGCTGTGCCAAGCAATATCTTTTACATGAAAAAAGATTGTACTTTAATGTTTTACTCTTTTAGTTAGTCAAATCAGATCATAATACTTTAGTATCATGCACAACCACTGTGGTGTTAGGGAGGTCCTACAACAGGTACACTGCTAAGACCCTGGGTGAGAAATAAAGTCTTGAGGAATGATTTATTTTATTGTGTGAACTGATGAGCATCAGTTAAATTGCCTTTTAATTGACTGTCTAAGTAACATGCCTTTGAGGGAAACACTACTTCTGAAATTTCCTTTGGCCAGGAGGGGAAGAAGCATGCTAAAGTCTTTGAAGTCTACAGCCATCAGATTAATTATCAGCACTATTCAATGCACATTCATTTAATTACAGTAAATTAAAAAGGATGTGGGGTTTTGGAGGAAAATAAGAGAGTCAATATATGGAGACAGAAATTCCAGACTATGCAAATTATCAATGCCTTTTCTGGAGGAGACTATTAGTATTTTACCAACCTAGGAACACTTGACTAATACACACAGAGGAAAAGAGAGTAGAGTGAAAGTAGAAGGAAAAGAAAAGAAAAAAAATTATTGTGGGCCAAAAATTATATAGGTACTTGATAATGTTTATTTAATTTAATCTTCATAACCACTTAAACCACTTTTCCACATTTATAAAGTAATAATAAGACCACACACTCACTTATAACTCACTAGCTACCAAGCACTGCTGAAAAACAAATATATTTACCTGAACTCGTTTAATGTTCACAGCAATCTTATTCTTGCAGGACTGCATAGTTTTCACTGTTATCTCTATTTGACCCTCTTGGAAACTGTAATACAGGACGGGTAAGAGACTTGCCCGTGGACACACAGCTGTGGTGCCAATACTAACAAGGTGCCAGGCCTCCCAATAACATGGTTTCAGTTATTTTTCTCACTGGAGGCTCCGGAAGCCCTGAATCATGATGAGATGGAACAGCAGTACCAGCTCCTCCTGGGTTGCCTGAAGTCACAGTTGATCTGTTTGCTCAAAGGTTATCTTTTTCCTAGGGGCACTAAGAAGTGGAGATGGAGCAAGATGAGGGACCTCTAATAAGAGAACACCACATCTCTGGAAGTAGCAGTACAACCGATGAAATAGCAGGCAGAGATGGAAAAAGTGGAAACTTCTACTCTGGGTGACTTAGGAGGAAACAGTCTTAGGGGACAAATAAAAGGATCTGAATCCCGATTGTCCCAATTCAAATCCCAGCCCTTCCTGATACCACACTGCTGGATGACAAATAATGATACATGTTCAGCTGCTTCTGGAAAATGTCACACATGCAAACATTTTAAAAACTAAGTGATAGATGTTTTGATAAAAGTAAAAAGTCCTTTGTTCCTGACATTTAGACAGACATTTGGAATGGAGATCAGATTAGATGCAAAGTCTAAGAGCAGCAATTCAGACAGCGGTCTTTTATAACAACATATCAGAGACAGGAAAAGACGCCTAAAATAACCTAGAGCATACTGGTAATTTTACCTTCAGCTAGGGCATCCCATTACATTTATTTTGTAACCTTTCAACAGCTTACTAGAGCCACTGTTAATAGTTGGTCACAAATCACTGCTCCTCAGGTATTTTTCCTGGTGCACGGCAGTTGACTTACAACAATGATGACAACAACAATCACTATGTGTCAAGAAAGGACTTCTATATCTCTAATTTCAAACAAGGTTAACATTTGGAATTCCATATGAAATTCAATATATTATAATTTCTTTCCTTCAAATTTTTTTCTTTCACTTCAAGTTGTCATGGTGGGGAAAAGTTGGTTTTCCAAGAGAATAAACTTTATCACTTGTTTTGAATCTCTGCTAACAGGAAGGCATGTGACATGGTCTCAGTGCTTTTTTACTTTCGTGGGATGCTGCAGCCATCAAAATTTCATTAGCTTCACAGCAGTTCTAGCACCTCTAAACTTGAACTGTTGGCCTCTGTATCAATAAATAAATTAAACACAATCTGTTTTAGTGACCAAACTCTTCTTCGAAGTTAAAACTAGAGGGTCAGGCACTCTGCTTGCATAATTTTACAAATGTTGAATAACATCTTTTCCTGGGGAAAATGGCCTCATTCATGGTTTTTTTCAAATGATAAAAACCATCAATGAAAACTCCCACATTAAATTAGATGAAAACAAATCAGTGTCTGGTTCCTAAACTAGCTTCATTTTGGTGAGTTATTGTACCCCTATCCTTTTTGTTTCAACATTTGGTGATCTAATAGTAATTCCACTGACACAACTCAAGCCAGTATAGAAATAAACACAATGAGACAATGGAAATATAAGTAGATCAATAGCCTTTCAAAGTTGGAGCAATTTAAAATACCTGAAGAGAGTAAAACTGAATTATTTAAGCAATTTTATATTAGAAATATTTGATTAGATGTAGTAATAAAATATGTATCCATTTTGAGAATATTGTTTATAAAGGTGTTAGAAAAAATTGTATATGATTTCAAATTTTAATTCTTAACCCAGTTTAAGGAAAAAACTAGTTTTTATATTAGGAGAAAAAATTCTCAATGCTCTTGTTTAATTACACAACACAAAATTCTAATGTTTGCTAAGTACCCCAGAACACTGTTTCCCCAGATCCTAATGAAATTAATCACTTTAATGAATATCCTTCTGAGTAATCACTAAAATTTTAAAACAAATTAATCTGAAATTTTCCTATGGAGATACACATTAAATATATGAAATAGCCAGTATTCATTAAGATCACGTATCTGTTTTCTTTCCTCTTGTTTCCCTCCTTAAACTGATCTCACTGGGAATTCTTAGACCATCAAAAATATTGTTTAAAAAATCATCACAACCAAACCTTGAGTAAAGAGTAAATATAAGCTTAAGTCATCATGGCTCAACTTCACAAACATTGCTTTTGACACTTTATACTCTTAAAGTGACCTGTTTACTCTCAACAAATGCTGCCAAATGTTCTGAATTTCAAAGCAAGGTCCCTGATGCTGTCTCCTTGTTCTTCTTTCTGCTTCTTCATAGCTACCACTTGAAGAAACGAGTACAGCTTTCCTACCCTTCCCATTACTACAAGAACCAGGCCTGAGAGATTCCCAGGGAAACAAGTTCCTCCTCTGGTTAAAAATAATCCATGCAAATGGAGAGGGGCAGTGATGTGAGAAATTCACAGCCTTTCCTCTCCTCCCAATCCTTTGAACATTATATACTGCTAACTAAGGGTTACAACGCTTGTAGTCTTTTTATTTTTCCTTTTTTCTTTTTCAGTACTGGGGATTGAACCTAGGGCCTTCAGCATGAGCTACATCTCCAGCTCTTTCTTCATTTATTTTGAAGGTTGGCCATAAACTTGTGATCCTCCCATCTCAGCCTCCTAAGGATGCTGGAATTACAGTATATTTTATGAAAAGAAATAACTATATTTGGAGATTCATCATGAGATAGTTTTAGCAGATATAGAATTTTGTTGTTGTTGTTTTTCCAGGTACCGGGGATCAAACTCAGGACCTTGCGCTTGTGAGGCCGGCATGGTGTCACTGAGTTACATCCCCAGCCCCAGATACAGAATTTTTAAAATAATAAAATTATATTTTACCAATACAAATACAACAAGATACACTTGTTAGATTTGGGGTGGAAAAGGCAAGTGGAGCCAATGTGAAAAATAGTAGATTTGGATATGGACAATCTATAATGCAGAGTATCAGAACCAAAGGCATTATCCTACTGCAGTCTCTTCTTTTCTATAATGTCATACAATTTGTTCGGTATTTTAGGAAAATTAAATGCTACATGTAAAACTGGAATATAACCATGTACCTGCGATTGCTCAAGGAATGTTCTGTGAAGTGCAGCTGGACTGGAAGCAATATTTAAACCAAACTGTAAGTATTTAAGGTTAGTGCATTTTTGAATCTACTATGAAAACTGATATAAACACAGGTTTCATTGAGGTGAATGGATTAGCTGAGGGAAATGTTGGAAGCCTGATTCTAAGACTTATTTTATCAAAAAGAACTATTCTCATTTTTCTGTTTGGGGTTGTAACAAAGCCAGCCTCCACCCAGAAATAACACTTCCAAAATGGAGATATTGAGTGTATGTTATTAATTGATCTTATTTCAGTTTAATGCACTAAAGTGTTTCACATAAGATAAATTCTTTTCCATTGCTTAATTAGACTTTTCTTTCCCCATGAATAGGAAAGAAATGTTTAATAAACAATGGGAAGCATGAGGTGCCACTTCATCCTGTCAGCTAAAAGTGAAAGTGAACCATAGATCTCCTCTTCTATTACAAAGCAAAGCTGACAAAGTTGCTCAATAAATAATAAAATGAAATATTATTAATAAAACAACCATCTTTTCAAATGTTATGCAATTCTTCTGTTTTAACTTTTCCTTTGCATTTTGATGGATTGGATATGCATAGCATTAATAACCAGAATGAAGTAGAGAGTGCAGAGCGTACTGTTAATATTAAAAGCTGAAGGAAAATGTTCTTTTTGTTATCTGGTGCATGGACACTGATGTTCCAATTCTGCCTAGAAACAGCACTGACTAAAATTTATGTTTTCTTTTAAATCTGTTACTGCATATAACTTAACTATTTTTTATTATCCTGCATTGGCAATAAGACAGATGTCCTAGTAATTTTTAAAGACATTTTTCTTACCATATATAAAGCTACTAGTTAGATATCCATAAATCCAGTTTTTGTGTGTGGATTTAATTGTATTGTGATCCAGTTCCCAAAGTACATCAAAGGCCACACTCCACCTCTTTCCCAAGATTTCAATTGCTCTCATCAACTAGTAACTTTAAAGCATGATCAAATTTGTTCTTCAATCACATCATCCCCATTAATAAACTATTCTGTGTGCTCATTCATCCATTCTAAGCTTCCACAACTTCTTTAAGATATCTTCAAGAGGAATCTACAAAGACATCTTTGATTGCAAGCTGGCTCTGGAGTAAACTTTATCAATGCTTATTTTGCTCTTCCACAGAGAGTAACAGGTGACATGGTCCACGATAAGTCAAAGCTAATCTTTTTTTTTTCTATACTCGATTAAACAGTTTTTCAAAACGATAGCTAACACATCATAGGCTGCTTGCATAATTTAACAATCTGATTTCAAATATTGATTTTTTTCTGGGAAAAAATACATTATTCAAGTACATTTCTTTGGTTCAATTGCATTTAAAGAAACAAAAATAAATAAAGGAAAGAAGAGGAAAGAGATAGAAGGATATGAAAGGAAACAAGAAAGGAAGGGAAGCATGACCTGCAGTCAATGAAAACAAGCAGAAGCACTGAATGCCAACATTAGAAAGCAAAACATGAAACTTACCGCTCTCACTGTCGGACTTGTTCTCATGCTCCGTGTCTGTCAGGGTGAGGGCTGAGTTGGACCGACTTGACAGGCAGGAGCTGCGGCCTGATTTGACCCCCCTGCCCCACAGTCTCATGGCATGCTCTGGGGACATCACTGCTTCATTTTCAGTATCAGCATCTGACCCTGCACTGATAGAGTAACCTCTGTGAGGGAGCCCCATTTCCGCACAAAATGCCAGTCCTCTTCGAGTTGCTGGTTCACAAACTCCTAACTGCCTTAGGGTAAAATTCTGTCCTAATTAGGGGGAAAAAGAGATAACAACTAGTGAGTATGCGATTAATGTTAGTTTTTGTTTATTTTATTCTTTTTTTAAAGAAAATCTCCCTGAAACAAACACTCAAGCACTCAGGGTTTTCCACTATCAGCACTCTAGCATCAGGTGTTTACATTACTCTGCACTGTGTATGGTTAATAGGTGCAACTAAGCGGGGTGGGCTCCACTGTGGACTCCGAACCAGTGGCAGCTCTGAGCCCCAAGCCCCTTTGTCACTCTTTAAGCCCATACACCATTCCAGAGATGGGGCAGACATATCTTCCCACCTTAATTCAGCCATCAGTACAAATATCGCGTGTGTGTGTGTGTGTGTGTACTCACTAAAATTTAGAGTGTCATCTTGAAAATTTGCACCATGTTTTGGACATCTTTGACTTTCTACATTTTGGGTTTTTTGTTTTGTTTTGGTTTTTTTGGTACCAGGGATTGAACTCGGGTCCTTGCACTTGCACAGCAGGCGGTGAAACCACTGAGCTAAATCCCCAGCCCTAGATTTTTTGTTTTAATAGACACCTGGGAATACCTGTATTGATCAGAGTAAACCAATTTTTGTAAATAAAATGAACTCTAAAAATAAAGTGGGAGCATTATGTATTTAAAAATTAATGATAAAACCAAGTTCCCTGAAAAATAAATGGCTGTGAACTCTGGAGGCCTTTACTAATAAATTGAGCATAATAAAACTCATGACACTGCAATAACTTAGAGCAAGAGTGTTTAAATTAGGTGACACCTTAAAATGATTGCTGTTATTAATGACTTTTCTAATTCTGTATTTATTCCTGAAGTTTCTCGTATATTTTATGATACTATGGATGCAAAGAGTGAGAAAAATGTTTGCTTATAGGACGCATATATATGGTTCTTCCATTTCCTATCTCTTATTGACATGGTACAATTGAGATTCAGGTACCAACCAGAATCAAAATACATATAAAGAGTAGTAGTATCCAAAGATGATTTGAATGCAACTACCTAATAATCAAACCTTTTAGGAATATTAAGCATTTATACTAGGCATACTTTTAATTTTTCTACTATGTCTTTACAAACATTTTGAAGTTAATTTGCTGGTATGAGAAACCTATGCTATGTATTTTTTAAAGTGGATATTATACATTATCTGTGATAAAATAACATGTTGACTCTCCTAGGAAACAAGTCAAATACAATGCACAGTATAGTAAATATTTGGTTGCAAAGATATTAGCAGTCCCAGGCCCCAGCATACTTTAACTAATGTGGTTAATTGCTTTATTGCTGTGGTCATACCAGAATCTGGAATCAGCTTTATCTTAGTTGTACTTCGAAATGGATTCTAACAATGAGACTCATAAATAATGAAAATCAGTTGCTACAATTAGCTGCAAATCAAACTGTGCTTATCAAGGAGATGTGAATAAGCATCTGAACCAAAAAAGTATGTCATAGAAAGAGGAAGGGGAGGAGGAGAGGCAGTGAGGAGGAGGGAGAGGAGGAGGGGGAGGGAAGGAGGGAGAGAGTAACACATGGACACAGAGAGACATGGACAGAGACAGACAGACAGAAAGAGACAGAGAGGAACAAAGAGAGAAGCCCACGCACTGAATAGTGAGGAATACTGAGCAAGTGGAGAAGTTATTTGAGGTAAGATACAGTATTGCCGATATTTTTAAAGAATTAATTAATTAATTGTACTGAATTAATTAATTGTAATTAATTAATTGTACTGTTAATTGTACTTATGAAGACAATCCATATAAGGTCAGTGTCATCATGGACAGTTAATAGAATTGGTGTGGAAGAGTTTACTCATTGTTAGGGCTGGGGGTTTAGTGCAGAGGCACCTCGTCTGCCTCGCAAGCACCAGGACCTGAGTTTGTTCCCCAGTATCAAAAAAAAAAAAAAGGAGTTTACTCATTGTTATTTGCATGTCACATTTTAAATGGAGGAGCACTCTAAAATATTTAAATATTATCATCACACATGAAGTTTTCAAAAGAATACAAAATAATTTGTTAAAAGGGAAAAAATAAATGAAGGGATTCTCTGGTTTTCTCCCCTATTTGGGGAGATGCCCACATCCAGGGGAAAAAAAAGAGAGAAGTTAAAAGGCAATATAACTTTCTTTCAAAAATCCGAGCTATAACTTAAAACATTTTCCAAGTTATTTCCCTTTCACTACATTGCCATCCTGATGCAAAAAATCTATGAGGTGAAAGAAAGCAGAAAACTGCAATCTTTATTTGCTCTCCAGGTATGTAAACACAGTGCACTTTGTGCCTCATTGGCCAACTTATCATCCCTGTGAACTCCTCTGTGCACCCCGATCTCCACAAGCACGTGACCCTCTGAGGTCTGAGTCCCACAGTGACTCAAAATTCTTTATCGCTATTTCCGAAATGTAAACTAGAAAGCTAAGAAACTAACTAGAAAACTAAGAGCTTTCTTGGCAGAATTAAAAAGCTCATTGTTGATCTTGGGGAAAAAACATTAGTTTAAAACTCCTCACTAGTATTGTTCAAAGTACTTCACCGCTCTATTTTTTATTTTTAATTTTTCAGGGTTTTCATGAATTGGCTTAAGAGATGGTTTGTGTAAATGTGGAGAAAATGCTTTAAAACAAATACCTTGACAAAAGTAACTAATAATCACTGGAGAATGAATAAGTTGATGATGGGGAACGAATCATTTTCACATCAATTGCAAACAGCCATATCACTACTAAAGTCAACTGTTATTGAAGTAACTGCCTGCATGATTTGTCTCAATACTTGAAATGCTATTGCTGTCATTTCTCCTCCTTGGTTAAGGATTTTTGATCTTGGGACCCCTTGTTTGAATGCAAATCAACTGGGGAGATCTAGCCATGGAAGCAGAATAAATAAATCTATCAGATTATTTCTCACTGTTGCAAAATAGACTATACACACAGGAAGCATACACTGTTTGGACAAATTCAGAGAAAATGGAGATAAGGAGAGTTCCTAATTGAAGAAGAGATGGTGACAAGGAATAGAGGAGGGAGGGAGAGGGTTGGGCTGGGGCGAAGTTATTTGGGGAGAGCTTTAAGGCAATGTAGAGAAGCAGGGGGAAAATGAGGTGCGAGTAAGGTGGCTAAGGTATCTCTGGGACCAAGTTAGACACTTGACAGTCCTGCTTAGGGTCAACTAATAGATGTCTAATTCTTATTTTCCATGATTCCTTTAGATTGTAAAAGTCTTATGTTCTGTGGAATAGTTCTATCACCATTACCTTAACTTCTCTTTTTGCCCTTCATAGTCTCAGTTCTGTTTGGCTAAGGCTGGCAAATAAGTATTTATCTCCTGTGCTTTGAAATTTGGTAACCTTGATCAGCAGAGCCAACAGCAGAGTTGCCCATTACAATTTGAAACAGTACCAGAATAATAAATTGCAGCAAGAACGAAATATACCTGAGGGTAGAATTCATTGTAATTAAAAAGCAAGTTTGGCTTGGATTGGATTAGGCATTTTTGTTTTATGACACTCATAATTTGAAAATCTACAAAAGAAAAACCAAATAAATGCAATCGAGCCAGATTGTGTCATTCAAGAAATGTTCACATTTTTTAAAAAAATGACTTAGCATATTTACAAAGTAGAAAGGACGGTGTAAGAACAAATACCTTAAATGAGGTTGACATATAGCACAACTACCCCTTTAATAAATGAAAGGGACCAGAAAAATGAGTTAGCTGTAGTACTGGGCCTTTTTCTCACTTAGTGCCCAGAAGCTACTCGGAGGAGAGATTTCCCAAACCTGTGGAGTAACATTCACCAATGTGCACATCATCTACAGTCTCTTAAAAGAGCTGAAAAGAAAAAAAACTGCATGAGAGTCTGGTCTCAAGAGTTGGATGGGGTGAGGAAAGCACCCTTGGGGGAAGCTATTATCTCCCCAACTAATGTCCAGATTGCTCTAATATCTAGATTTGGTTCTTTCTCTCTCTTTCTTGGGTTGTTTTATGTGAGACAGGGTTTCGTTCTGTAGCCCAGACTAGCCTTGGACACACTATGTAGCAAAGGGTGCTCTGGAACTCATAGCAATCCTCCTGCCTCAACCTCTTAAGTGCTGGATTACAGGCATGTGCCATCATACCAGCTCTATTTTAGATTATTATTAAATAAACAGATTTATTGAGCTGTAACTCATATACCATAAAATGTATTCATTTATAGTGTACACTTGTTTTTAATATATTCATAGTTCTGAAACTACGACCACTATTGTAGAATATTTTCTTTCCCAGAAAGAAATCTCATAATAATTATCAGCCACTTCCCAGAAAACCCTTACTTGCTTCCAATCTCTAATGGTATTCCAAATGGTAGCTCTGGGCAACCATTAATCTGCTTCTGTCTCTACAGATTTGGTGATTTTGGACATTACAAATAAAGAAGGTATGTGATTGGTTTCTTTCACTTAGTACAATGTTGTCCAAGTTCAAACATGTTACAGCCCATATTAGTACTTCATACTCTTTAGGGCTAAATAATATTCCTGTGTATGGTTACACCATCTTTCATTCAACCATTTCTCATTTTTGGACTTATGAAAATGTTGCTAGGAATATTTATGTATAAGGGTTTTGCATATATACATGTTTTCATTTCTCTGAGATATATACCTCAAAGAGAAACTCCTGGGTCATATGATTGCTCTGTGCTTAACCTTCTGAAGAACTACCAGACCATGCATCACAGCACAAGCACCAGTTCATTCCCACTAGTATCACATGAAGGTTCCAAGTGCTGCACATTCTCACCAATCTATTATGTGTTGGTTCACTTTTATATCCCACTGCAAGTAGGACTTGAAATTTTCAATGAGTATTTGGAATATTGGTCATTGGTATTGAGTTTAGGGGGCAAACCAGAAAATTGTCCTTCGAAAAGCCATTTGATTCTGTAGGCCTACTTTGAGAATTCATTATTACTTTATTCTTTTTTTTTTTTTTTGAGATAGGGTCTTGCTATGTAGTCCAGGCTAGCCTAGAACTCACAGTGATCATCCTGCCTCAACCTCCCAAGTGCTGAAGCACCAGCCTGGCTTTTATCTTCTATTATGCTGCTTTTATTCCTTATAAAGTATTTCTCTACTAAAATTATGAATGCTCTTTAACTCAGACTCTTTACCACTGAGACTATATCCTGTAGAAATAAAATCACTTGATCCTAATATATATGTACCAAAAAATGTTTACTATTCCATTATTACAAAATTTTAAGTAACCCAAATGTTTACCAGTAAGGGAATGGCTGAATAAGTTATATATCCATGCTGTGGAACACTGTGTGGCTAGCATAAAGGATGAGTTTAGACCTATATTTTCAGATCTGGAGGGAAGCCCAATATGTATATTTTAAGTTAAAAATGTAAGTTTCAGAGTAGTATGTATAGTATGATTCCATTTTTGGAAAATAAGAAAAAGAACCAACAGATTATATAAGTGCTCATGGTTTGAGCATGAATAAAGATGAGAAAGATATATAGCTCTTATTATGGCTCATTTTAAGGGAAGGAACTTACTTCCAGTTTTATAGTTTCAAATTTTACTTTTGATAATTATTTCAATAATTTAAACATACAAGAAGTGAAGCCAGCGGTGGTGGCCCATGCCTATAGTCCCAGAGCTTGGGTTATTGAGGCAGAAGAGTCTGGAGCCAGGCTGCATAATGAGGCCCTGTCTCTGAATAAATAAATGAAAATTCAATATAGCTAAAACAAAGGAAAAATTAATGCCTATATTTTTTAAAAATGTATTTTCTTTATTTGCCATTTAATAGTTCCCATTCAATAATTAGAAATTTAATATATTACTTTCTCTTGGGAAAGTTAGGATTTAAAAATCCTTCTTTCTTTTTATAAAAAAATGAAATTGTTTAAGTCATATGTGGGACATTGTTTTTCCTCCATTTCAATCCTTTCCTTTTCCTTCATCACATATGGTTATTTTAAAGGAGCAATCCTAAAATGCAAGTATGAGAAATGGATAGATTAACCAACATAAAAACACGGAAACAAAATAACCTATCACTGTCTTTAATTATTTTTTTAATTGTGAGTTTGAATAAAACTACTTTTTGAATGCCAAGCAAAACACAGAACTACAAATCCGCAAACAGTTCTAATTAGGTGCTTGTGGAATGAGTACCTCCACCATTTTACTGGCATTCCCTTTTGGGCTATGTTTGCAAAATGGTAAGAGGATCAAACAAAAGTGTATGTAACTTTATTTCCCAGTGCATATTTTATAGGACACTCCAACTTTTTAACTTTCTTATGTTAAATTCATCACCATTTGAACAGAACACCTATCCTTGAACATTCTGGAGGAATTTTAATGAGGATACAAATCTCTACTGATAAGGCCCTACGTAAAACTACATTTTAAAAAATTATCTTAAAGTTCAAGTGAGTAAAGGAACTTTTCTACCCTATTTTTCTCTGCACATAAAAGGGAAATATTTTCAACTTATTAAATGTATCTATTAATATGTTATTAATATCCCAAACCACATACTAATGTTGGGGTTTAGAAAACAATACCTCAAAGTACAGTCATTCAGAGAAGTTTGAACTGAAGGAGATGAGAAGACGCCGTCTCAGAAGCAAAGTCTGACCTTCCACTGCCCTGCTGCATCCCACTTTTCTCCCTCTTGAAAGTGAGTAATAGAAACCAGAATTCCTTTCTCCCAAGATAGGCCATAGACACAGGAAATGCTCCCAAAGCAAGCCATGAAACCGGGAAAGATCACTCTCTTCTTCCTCCCTTCTCCCAGAGGGTCCCATTACATATCCAGAAGGAAAGAATGCCACACAGAGAGGCCAAGAAGAACCTGGCCTCGCTGGGTTTCCCCCTCAGTCTGGCACATTATCTCCTATGCTTTTTGTCAAACCGCATATCTGCATGGCTGTCCATTTTTCATCAAACCAAACCCTAAAAACAGCTTTCCCAGGTATTTGGATCTTCACTTCTGAAGGCTTCCATGTCATGTACAATCTTGGTTAAATAAACTTCTTATGCTTTGCTCTTGTTAACTTTTGTTATAGGATTGTCCTAAACACCCTTACGATAGGTGAGAAAAGGTAAGACACCTTTGTGACCCCGTGCAAATAATCTTAAATTTCCAGAGAACAATGAAAATGACCCCTGTGTGCTATACTTATAATTCACTTTATTACTCAAAACATAAAGTCTAATGGAAGCCATTGCCCAGTGCACCCTCAACAATTATTGTGAATGCAGCTGTGAGTGGGACCTCTGCTACCGTAGTAGAAGTTTGGGGTGGGCACTAAGATAAACTTAATGAGGTGTGTGCTAAAGGAAAACTCTAGGTGTGTTTGCAAGCAGGATCCAAATGAATGGCCCAGCTGGAGAATATGCACTTTCTTCAGGATAAGATTTGTGAGATTTCCAGGGCTGGAGGAACATACAGACATTGAATGGTGGCCTAAATGAGAAAACCTAGGTTGTGAATCAAATGATTTGTAAAGAAAGCACATCTCTTAAGTTTGTATAGTGAAGGATTTATACACTCAACCATTAACAAGTGATTTTAGCAATGATTTGTAATTAGAGAGACAACTTTAAAATGTTTCCTTTATCAAAAGCATTCTGAAAATGAATTTGCTTCTTATTTTTACTTAGCAATTATTTTTTTAAGAACAACCCAAGACCCAGAGATAATAATACGCCTACAACATATCTGCTGGTATCTGATAGTCAAACTGCAGTAGGTATTGGTATAAATATGCGTATGCTTTGGCATAAAGCAGCAGGTGTTTAATAATTGTGACTGAAGCGGCACCACAGTGATTTGAAATGTGGATCCAAAATTGGCAACGTGGCAAGGAACCAGATACAAGTTTAGCAGTAAGCTGGAGGCTCAAGACATCAGACCAATAAAGGCCGAGGCAGGGGGAAAGGATTACCCTCACTGTGTCCGGAGGAGGGCTGTAAGCTACAACTATCTGCTCACACCTTCTGGTAGGTAATCTACAAAGCAGGTCGGCAGCCAAGCCTGGAAGAAGCACTTGCCTACTTAACAGCCAAAATTAGTTAACAATCAGTTAGGCAGGGGAGCTAAAAGAGGGAGTTAAGAGGAAAACATTAACATGAAACAATGATAAACTGGAGCTATTTAACTTGTGTCTTTAGTACAGAAATTTAAGGTTGAGTAAACATGACCATCTAAATCCTTTAATCCTGCCGCTGACATTTATAGTGACTGAGAAGGATTAATCATTTTGATCTCTAAATGAATCATTTTAAGCAGTTAATATTTAAAAGTAATAAACTCTGGAGTTGCAGTAATTAGCCTAGTGGATCTGATTAATGTTTCTGGGTTTTGTCTCTTCTTATAAAATCCTATTTTCATAAAAATTAACTTTTCTCAGCACTAGTATTTCAGAAGATGTGAAAGAGGGGCTTCAGATTCCTTTCATTTTTGTACGATGACAAAGTGAGGGGAACACTGGGGAAATGAAAAGTTTTGGGTCTAACTGGAAATTCATGGCAGCACTAAGTGCTGAATGGTAAGACCATATGGTCATATTTCTTTTGAAGTCTAGGATCAGTTCCCATTATTCACTATAATGGCATCCAAGACTAAACCAAATTTCAGTCTTGAAAATTAAAAGCATTTTCCTCTTGGCTCTTGAATCTTCCTCTTTTGCAATTTCCAATATGTCTGAAGGTTTAATACATTTTTGTAGTGTAAAAAATACAAATAAAAATAAAAGGAATAAGAAAACTAATTTATTCCATTTAACTTCCAAAGCAGGATAAAAACGGTGCAGATTCACATAAAATTAGTATTTTAATCAAAGGAGTTAGTAACACTATTTTTATATCTACCGAATACTATTAGTGACATTTAAAAATTATATGTATAACCTTCATGTTCTATATTTAAGAAATAGGAATTCAATTCTTTTGACCTATCTGGAATATACAGTGCATTTAAAATTTACCTATTATGTTAGTAATATTCTAGTAATAAAACTGCCCACCAAAGTAACCTATATCTAAGAGTTTAAGGCAGGTCTTTTTCTATTTGGAAATTAATGAAAATATTTAAAGGCATGGGTCCATCTACACACCACCCATTCTTCATTCTCAGCACAGTCCTGGATATGTCATGTATGCTGTTATCTTGATGGGCAAAATGTCTTTACCCAGCAAAGCCTTGAAGTACAAGAGCAGCAGGGTGGAATTTAAGAGAATACTATGGTTATGGCTCAGTACAGACCATGGGACTGACTGCCCTCGGCACCAAATGAAATCTCACCCTGGCTGAAGCTGCAAGAGGAAAACTACAAACCCCAAACTTGCCACGTTTAATCGAAGATGTTTGAACATTGTTTTGTTTTTATATTACTATTTAGGTACATTGTATATGCAGTGCAGCTGACAGATCTAAAGCAGACACTTCCAGGAGTTTTAAGAAGTGCATCTCCCACAAGCCCAGAGTAGATACGGTACAGCTTCCTCATGGCCACCAAGCTCCCCTGTGCCACAGCAGTTTCCACCTCAGAGGCAACCATTGTTCTGTTTGCACTGTGGATTAGTTCTGTCTATTCTTGGAATGTGATATAGATAGAGTCATATAGTTTGTACTCTGGATCCTTCCTATTACCAGGTTGTTTCTGATATATTGCTGCATGTATCAGTAGTTCACTTTTTTGTAGTGCAAAGTTGCACTCTATTGCATGAATATATTACAATTTATTATATTCACCCACCTGATGATTTTTAGTTTGGGCCTATTGTGAATAAAGCTGCTATAAACATAAGTTATCATTTGTCTTAAGTAAATACTTAGGAAATTGCTGGGTCAAGTGGACATGCCTTTTTATATCATACACTCCCATCAGTAATGCAGAGTTCCAGTTGTCCATGTCTCCATCAACATTTGGTGCTGTGGATCTTTCTAGTTTATGCCATTCTCATGGGTGAATAGTAGTATTTCACTGTGGTTTTAATTTTCATTGCCTTGATGGCATTTTTTCATGTGCTTATTGGACATTTGTGTATCTTTAATGTGACATTCTTTTGCCACATTGCAGTATTTCTCTTTTGTTATGGATTTGTAGGAGCTATTTCTATAAGTCTTTTATTGCATACATTCATACATATTATACCTATAATTATACATAGAGTCAGAGATATGTACATACATATATATATACACACATATTAAAAATAGGTAATTTTCATGTGGCTTGTCTTTTCATTTTCCTGTACATATCATTTGATAAATGGAACTATTAAATTTTGACAAAGTCTAATTTACCAAGTTTTTCTGTTACATTTGGCCCTTTCATACACCCTTTTATACCCTTGCTAAAATATTTTTGTCTATTCCACAGCTGGCTGTTTGTTATCACTTAAATCTCTAAAAGGCTCGCCATCAATGACTCAAGAAGTTATTAAAATTAAACATCTCCCAACCATATAATTCTACACAGAAGCAAGAAGGGGGCAGCACAAGGACCCTGAGACAAAGCAGAAAGCAATAAGACCACAAGTCAAAGAAGGAGGAAATGGAAAAGCCCTTGGATAAAAGTTTGAGTCCTCTAGCCCAGGAACTTTTGGTTGTATTTCATTCCTCTTCCAACTTCTGATCAAGCTCCTCCCCTAAAGACCATGTCTGGAGTTTATTCTGAATTGGAAGGTGACATCAGGACAGCATGGCCATTAACAGGCTGTACTTGTCTGGAAGGATATTTATCTTCACCAACCCCCAAACTGTACAACCAACTTGCTGTGGTTCCAAAGCAGGCATTATTTTCTGTGTTTGACCTGTTGGTGATTTAAAATTGGAAGGCTTTCTCCCAAGACCAACTCCCCCAATACAACTTCTGTTAATATTTTGCTGTTTATTCTTTTATTTCCTATACAGTTTTGTTGTTGTTGTTGTCAGTAATTCCATTAATAAATTTTTATTGTGCATATTTCATGTGCTTTTGTAGGAGTTTTTGAGTAGAGTTTCCTGAATTGCTTCTTTTCTGTTGTTGTTGTTTATTTTGGCTTCCTCCTAAACTGGAGTTTCAGAATTGTACAGAAAATCCTCACTTTAGAAATGGGTTGTATTTAGAAGTTCACAGTGATCAGCACTTATTTTCACGCGAAAACAACATGTTAGATGCCAGGATGGAAAACATGGGTTAATAAGTTATATGCAGTTGAAGAACTGGGTCAAGAGCACTATGGAACACAGTTTCATATATGAGATTGTCCCTTTGGAAACATGTGTTCCTAATTCCAGCCCGGGAGAGCTCTCACACAGGAGCTGCTCCCTGACTGTTTTGCTCACCATGCTGCAAGAAACACCCTAAGCAAAGCACTGGTGATCCTGAAGGACAATTAAGGTCAATGAAGGTCAGCAAATGTTAGGAATTATGTACTGGGGATGAGCAATTTGGGATCAGCTACTATCTTCTCTAGACTAATAGAAAAACTGATTCACATTTTCATGTTCACTGACCATTTGAATTTCTCTTTTGTGAAATGTCTATCCATGTTATTTTCCCTTTCAGTTGCCTATTTTCAATCTGTAAAAGTCTCTCCATATATTATAGATATAAATCTTATATTCTTCACATGGAGTAGAAATATATTTCCTAATGTAATGATTTTGTTTTTAGATATTTTAATTTAAATATGAAAAGTTTTCAATAAAAATAACAATTTAAGCCTATCTTTTCTTCTTGGTTCTCTGTGATATTAAAATTGTCTCCTCTACTCCTGGGGTAGAACAGGCTGTGTGTAGATTCACAAGCACTTCCTCCTTGCCATCTTCTGTTTTAAGGACTGGAAGGCAAAAATAGTACATGCTTCCTCTTCTCATGCCTCTAAGAATGGCCATGTATAACAGTTCTGAAAAAAAGAGTTGTAGGAAGAAGTCTCAGGAGAGTCAAAAGACACAGTCCAATGTAGAGAAGAGGCCTTCTCAACTTTCCATTCATTCTTATTTCAGAAAGAATATGAAAGTGTATCTACTACCTGGGGATCCACAGGACAAAAGCCACATGCTAAGGACTGCAGAATAAAAGGCATAGAAGGAACCTGGGTCCTCAATGGCATCTTTGATACCTGGACAGTCTGGCTTTGGAATTATTTGTAAGAAAATAATTCTCTAAGGTGTTTAAGCCACTGTTTTTGGAGCTTTCTGCTATTCACAGCTCAAGTCATTCCTGTCTTATTCAGTCTCCCAAATTAACTTCTAGAATTCTTATTGCTTTATTTTTTACATTTGTCTTTAATCCATCTTAATTTATTTTTGAATATGCTGAGAGATATGGGTCCAATTTTATATTCTTCCAGATGGATAACCAGTTGTGCCAGCACCATTTATCAAATCTCACTGAATAAAAAAATTTCCCTTTTATGTTAAATTTTCCTATATACTATGATCTATTTCTGAAATTTTAGTCTATTCTACCCATCTAATTGATATTATTTGCATCAATAAAATATAAATGTGATTATGGCAGCTTCATAGTACTTTGGTAGTTACATAGTAAGGCCACTTTATCTTCAGTATTGTCTTTTAAATATGTTTTTAAGCTATTTTCAGGCATTTATTCTCCCTCATGAATTTTAAGATCACTTATTCCAATTAAAAATAACCTTAACTCACTGGGATTTTATGTGACAGTTTTGATATCTATGCATTCATTTAGTGTGAACTGACATGCTTATAGTATCAGTCTTCCCATCCAAAAACACTGTCTTTCCATTCATTCAGATCTTATTTTGTCTTCCAATAATATTTTATAGATGCCTTCATATGGGTCTCATATCATCTTTGTAAAATTCATTCCAAAGAATATACTGTTTGTTGCCTTTGTGAGAGGACTTTTTTCTTGACTTCTAAATTTAGCCAATTTTTATTTAATGATGACAACAGGTACTTAATTACCTGCATCAGTATTATTCTAAGCAGTTCATATATATTTACTCGTTCTATCTTTGAACTATGGGATGATATACATGTAAAAAAAATGGAAGCATAGAAAATTAGGTAATTTGTCAAAGCAAGTTATGTGGCCAAGATTAGGCAATGTGTCATTCAGCTAGTGAATGACAGGGCTGGGATTCAAACACCATCAAATAAACCCAGAATCTATAGTCTCAACTCTTATGATATGTATTTACCTAGTATTCATTCAAGTACTAAATTTACTTCAGATTCTCTATTTTTATTTCTAGTGACATGCGGTTTTGTAGGTATATAATTGTATATTTAACAAAAGTGGTTTTAACTTTTCTCAAAACATTCTTCTCTTATTCCAATTGCCAAAACATTTAGAACAATTTTGAATAGTAATTATAAGTGACCTTTCTTTATCCCCTGGATTTTAATTGCAATGTCCTAGTAGTTCTCCACTTAGAGTGCCTTTTTTTTCTTTCTTTTTTTTTGGTACCGGGGATCAAACTTGGGTCCTTGCTCTTGCGCAGCAGGTGGCGAAACCACTGAGCTAAACCCCCAGCCCATTTAGAGTGCTTTTAAATTTCTGAAGGATCATTTTATTTATTTATTTACTTTTTCATACTTCTTTTCTTTTCTTTCTTTTTTTTTTTTTTTGGTACCAGGGATCAAACTTGGGTCCTTGCGCTTGCGCAGCAGGCAGCAAAACCACTGAGCTAAATCCCCGGCCCTATTTATTTATTTTTTGGTACCGGGAATCAAACCCAGGGCCTCGGGCTTGCGCTGCTGAGCTACATTCCCAGCCCAGAAGGATCATTTTAAATAAAAGATCCCCAGCACCAAATCATTTTAAATACAATACAATTATCATGTAAATATGAATATAATTTTTTGTTTAAATTAGTGAGATTTTTTGTTTACCTACTTATCTATTTATCTGAGTCAGAGTCTCACTATGTATTCCAGGCTGACCCTGAACTCACTATGCAGCTCAGGCTGGTCTCAAACTCACAGTGATCCCCTTACATCAGCTTCTTGAGCGCTAGGATTACAAGCATGTGCCACCACCCCTGTCACTGAGCTTTATTTTTATAAAGAATTGTTTCCAAACTTCATCTAAAACTGTTTCACTATCTATTGATTTTTTTTACTTTGATTTATTAATCTAATTATGTTAATAGATTTCCTAACCTTGAGAAATCCTTGTGTCTTCAAGGATTAGTAATCACTTGGCTATTAATTTGATGTAGGATATTATTCTTTGTATATATTGCTGGATTCTTAAGTTGTTTATAATTTTTACACACATACCGAGAAGCAATTTTGACTTACATAGATTTTCTTTTTACATATTTTAATGAAGTTTGTTATTAAGGTTATGCCAACCTCATGATGCCTTTAATTTTGGGGAGGAGGGTTATATGTGGTATTTAATAGCTTTTTAAATATTAGACTTAAATGTTCTTTGAAGGTTATATAAAATTCATCTAGGAGGAGCACAGGTCTCGAGCAGTGCGCGGGACATCCAGCGGCCCCACCCCTTTGGGGCAGAGGAGCAGAGCCTTGCAGGCGCCAAAGCACACCATCCCCCCCACTCTAGCCACTGGGCCAAGCCAGCACTTGGATCCACACCACAGAGGAGCAGTGGGTCAGAAAAGACATTGATCTGAGCTCCAGAAGGTAGAACAGAAGTGAACAAGAGAAAGAGGGTCTCTCTGAGGCTCCTAGATGAAAACTGAAGCCCACTGGAGAAGTGAAGAAAATCTTTCCAATAAAGGCACACCAGACCACCATAGTTGGTAAGTTGCAGGGAACACCACTTCCCACTGGAACCTGGACTATCCTCCTGGGAAGGGCAGCTGGAACCTGCAGCAGAACCTAGTAGAATCTTGCAGAGTTCAACCCAGCAGGAGGTCGGAGGTCTCAACTTGGGCCTTGCAGGCAGAAATCAGCCTGAACCTCAGGGGATAGCTGCTGGCTTGCTGAGACTAATTGACTTAGATCTGCACACTCCTGCCCATGCTGTCTACACTGACAGCAGAGGCATACCCTGAAGGAGGTCCTTTATTTTTATTTTTTATCTTCAAAGTAATTTTTTCTTATTTTTAATATTTTTTCTAATTTTTATGCATTCTTTTCTCTTTTCAAATTTTTCCCTTATTTTCTCTTTTCTTTTTTTCTTTCTCTTTCTTGTTGTCACTCTCTCACCTTGTTCTTCATTTCTCTCCCTTTTTATTCCTGTACCTGTCCTAATTCAAATTTTTTTCTTACTTTTTCTTTTTCCTTCTGCCTATTTTCATTAGTTTTTAAGAAAAGTGAAAACAGTTTCTAGCCTCCCTATTGCTGTTAGGCTGTTCTGTTTTTGTGTCTGTTCTTTCCTTCTGTCTTTTCCTTTTCTCTTCAACAGCTTCCTAAGTTTGTGTGATCTTCTTCTGCCCTCTGGCCTCACTTCTATACTTTCCCTATCATACCTATCTATCCCTCCCTCCCCAACTCCTTCTAAGTCCCCATCCTAAAGAGTAAAGTTGTTATATTGAAGAATTTACTCACTATAGACATAGTTTGGGCTGGTCCTTGATTTTGATTTAATTAACATGTTTACAAGTCATAGATTAATAACTACCACAAATTGTCATTTTCTAAACTGTGCTTGATGCTGTTGTTATTGCTGACTATATCACTCTGGCTAAGGTGTTGTGATTGATCGAATAAGTTGTTCTTCCTGGTATACTGAAAACGTGATGCCTTAGAGTCATTAGAGACTCAAAATCTAAAGGCCAGATACATCTGGAAGCCTCTTCTGAGAAACAATCATTCCATAAAAGTTCTAAATACAAGCAACAAAGATACTTATAATAAGCAATATTGAAGTATCAACCCAGGAATTGAACCAAAAACTACCAACAGCAAGTATAAAAATGAGAAGACTCCTAAGCAAGACACAAAATCAGTCTACCAGATCACCAAAGGCAAATTCTGAGGGAAATGAGGTGGAAAAGTCTGATAATCAATCACCTGGACACCCTACAATGATGACACAGGAAGTAACAAAACAGATGAATGAAGCTCTAGAAAAATTCAAAACAGAAATAATTTCCCAGATAACCACAGAGATGATAAGCAGAATGAAACACATGATTGGAGACCCTAGAACAGAAACAGATAAAACAAATAGATGAGCTCAGGACCATGATGGAAGCCATGAATGCCCAGCATAGGAAAGAAATGGAATCCATGAAACAGATTCAAACAGATATGCAGGAGATTAAAAACTCTATTGAAAGCATTCACAGCAGAATGAGTGAATGTGAAGACAGACTATCAGATATAGAAGAAAAGATTGTGGTCAGTGACCATGAAAAGACAGATCTCTGAAAAACAGTAAGGGACCATGAGAAATCGATCCAGCAGCTGATGATGCAAAGAAGAATAATATAAGACTGATAGGAATCCATGCAAAATCAAGAGAAAGTACAAATGACATTAAAAAAAACTGTTCACAGAATTAATGACAGAAAACTTCCCAAACAGAGCAAAAGAATTTGACATACAGATGAGTGAGGCATATAGGACTCCAACTAGCCATGAATAGCAAAAATCTACACCTAGACATATAATAATCAAGATCCCTGAAACTCAACAGAAACACAAAATACCACAAGCAATTAGAGAAAAGAAACAAATCACATACAAAGGGAAGCCCATCAGAATCACAGCAGACTTCTAAAAAAACCCCCTCAAGTCCAGGAGTGCCTGGACTGAGGTATTTCAAATCCTAAAAGAACATAACCTCCAACCCAGACTGATGTATCCTGCAAAATTATCTTTCAAAATTGATGGAGAAATAAGATACCTCCACAACAAAGAACATCTGAGAATTTTCATGAATATCAAACCATCACTCCAAACAATTCTAAACAAAATCCTAGAAAAAGAAAATGAAGGCCACAACTCCATAAGGCCCAACAAAGCAAATCCACCAGGCAAGGCAAGAAATTAAAGGGAGAGAGGGGAAAATAAAATATAAAAGAGCCAACAACAGGAAAATAACATGACAAGAATAAGCCAATACATATCAGTTATAACCATCAATGTTAATGGCCTTGACTGACCAATCAAAAGAAATAGACTGGCAGAATGGATTAAGAAGCAAAATCCAACAATATGCTGTATACGAGAAACCCACTTAGTTCACAAAGAAATTCACAAACTGAAAGTAAAAGGATGGAAAACAGTTCTCCATGGAACAGGAGCCCAGAAAAAAAGTAGGGGTAGCTATCATATTTGCAGAAAAAATAGATTTCAAACCAAAACTAGTTAAGAGAGACAAAGAAGGTCACTACATCCTTGTAAAGGGAACAATCCAAGAGGAAGAGATGACAATCATTAATATATATGAGACCAAATACTAATGCCCCAAACTATACAAAACAAGTATTAATGGACATGAAAAAACAAATAAGCACTAATATAATTGTAGCAGGGGACCTCAATACCCCACTGTCACAAATACACAGATCATCTAGACAAAAAATCAACAACAAAATAATAGAACTGAGCCAAGCTTTTGAAGAAATGGACTTAATAGATGTCTACAGAGTGTTTCACCCCACAAAATCAGAAAATACATTATTTTTGGGTGCACACAGTCATTCTCCAAAATAGACCACATGCTAGCTCATAGAACATGTTTAAGTAAATGCAAAGGAATTGAAGTTATCCCCTGTATATTATCAGATCATAGTGCAATTCACCTGGAGATCAATAGCATAAGAAACCACAAGAACTGCACAAACACATGGAAATTGAATAACACCCTCCTGAGCAACCAATGGCTCACAGAGAAAATTAAAGAAGAAATTAGACAGTTTCTACAATTAAATGATAATGCCAATACAACATACAGGAATCTATGGAACACAATGAAAGCAGTTCTAGGAGGGAAATTCATAGCAGTAAATGCCCGTATTAGGAAAACAGAGTGAGCTAAAATAAACAACCTAACGCTGAACCTTAAGCTCCTAGAAAAAGAAGAGTGAGACAAACCCAAAGCTCATACAAGGGAGGAAATTATAAGATCAGAGCAGAAATCCATGCAATGGAGACTAAGAGAATGATACAAAAAATCAACAAATCGAAGAGTTGGTTTTTTGAAAGAATAAATAAAATTGATAAACCCTTAGCCAACCTTATCAAAAAAGGGGAAAAAAGGCTCAAGTTCATGCAATTAGGAATAAAAAAGGTGAAGTCACAAAAGATCCAGCAGAAATCCAGAGGATCAGCAATACCTACTTCGAGAACCTGTACTCTAATAAAATGTAAAACACAGAAGAAATGGGCAGGTTCCTAGATACATATGAATTACCAAAGTTGAATGATGGCTTCACTGCTGAATTCTACAAGACATTTAGAGAAGATCTATTCCCAATACTCTTTAAACTCTTCAATGAAATTGAAAGGGAAGCAATACTTTCAGACTCATTCCTGGAATCAACTGTTACTTTCATTTCCAAACCAGGGAAAGACCTTACCAAAATAGAGAACTACAGGCCAATCTCCCTAATGAACATAGATGTAAAAATCCTCAATAAGATACTGGCAAACAGAATACAGAGGGTCATCAAGAAGATCGTACACCCTGACCAAGTCAGATTTATCCTAGGGATTGCAAGGATGGTTCAACATACATAAATCAATAAATGTAAGACATTCTATTAACAGAGTCAAGGACAAAAACCATATGATCATCTCAATAGATGCAGAAAAAGTATTCGACAAAATCCAACACCCATTCATGATAAAAACCCTACAGATAACTGGAATAGGTGGTCTTTATCTCAAGATAATACAGACTATCTATGAAAAACCAGCAGCCAACATCATACTAAATGGTCAAAAACTGAAAACCTTCACGCTAAAATCAGGTACAAGACAAAGATGTCCACTATCACCACTCCTGTTCAATATAGTTCTGGAAACATTAGACAAGAGAAAGAAGTAAAAGGAATAAAAATAGGAAAAGAAGAAGTTAAACTGTCATTATTTGCTGATGATATGATACTCTACATAGAACACCCCAAATATTCTGCCAAAATGCTTCTAGACTTAATTGACACATTCAGTAGAGTAGTTGGATACAAGGTAAACACTCAAAAATCAATAGCCTTCTTGTACACAAATAACAGACTCACTGAGAGAGAAATAAGGAAACAATTCCTTTCACAATAGCATCCAAAAAAATGAAATATCTAGGAATCAATCTAACAAAGGAGACAAAAGACCTCTACACTGAAAAGTACAGCACTTTGAAAAAAATGATAGAAGAGGATATAAGAAAATGGAAAGATATCCCTTGTTCCTGGGTAGGAAGAACCAATATAGTACAAATGGCCATACTTCCAAAGCTGCTATACAGATTCAATGCAATCCCAATTGAAATCCCAACAGTATGTTTCACAGAACTAGAGAAAAGAATCCAAAAATTCATTTGGAACCAGAAGAGACCTAGAATAGCAAAAGCAATTCTAGGCAACAGAGACATGGCTGGGGGTATCACAATCCCCAACTTGAAATTATACTACAAAGCCACGGTGATAAAAACAGCATGGCACTGGCAACGCAACAGACCTGAGAATCAGTGGAATACATTAGAAGATACAGAAACAACTTCAGACATACTCAGCTACCTCATCTTTGACAAAGGAGCCAATCATCCTCACTGGAGGAAAGATAGCCTTTTTAATAAACAGTGTTGGAAAAACTGGATTTCAACCTACCAAAAATTAAAACTAGATCCCTATCTTTCACCATGCACTAAACTAAAATTGAAGTGGATTAAAGATCTAAATATTAAAACAGAAACACTAAACTTACTGGAAGGTAAGTTAGGTGGAACTTTTGAAGACATTGGCAAAGGAAAAGATTTTATGAACAAATCCTCAGTAGCACAGGAACTTGCACAAAGAATCAACAACTGGGATCTCATCTTATTAAAAAGCTTCTGCACTGCAAGAGAAACCACCAACAGAGCTAAGAGACAACCTACAATGTGGGAAAAAGTTTTTACCAGCTGTTCCTCAGACAAAGGTCTACTATCTAGAATATATAAAGAACTCAATAAATCAGACCCCTCAAACATTAAAAAAAAGAATTAAAAATGGGCATCTGAAATGAACAGATATTTCTCGGACAAATAAGTAAAAGCAGCAAATAAATATATGAAAAAAATGTTCAATATCACTGGCCATTTAAGAGATGCAGATGAAAACAACACTGAGATTCCACCTCACTCCAGAAAGCATGGCTGCTATCAAGAAATCAACGAATAGCAAATGCTGGCAGGGCTGTGGGGAGAAAGGAATCCTCCTCCACTGTTGGTGGGAGTGCAGACTGGTGCAACCACTGTGGAAATCAGTATGGAGATACCTTAAAGAACTAGGACTAGAGGTCCCATTTGGCCCAGCTATCCATCTGCTGGGTATCTTTCCAAAAGAAGTGAAAGAATCATACCACAGTGATATTTGCATACCCATGTTTATAGCAGCAGTTTGTAATAGCTAAAACTTGGAAACAGCCCAAATACCCATCAACTGGAAACTGGATAAAGAAGATGTGGTTGTTTTTCTATAAAATGGTCTACTACTCTGCCATAAAGAAAGAGAAACTAGAGACAGTTATAGCTAAGTGGATGCACATTGAGGCCATACTCTTAAGTGAAATAAATAGGACACACAGGTAAATACTGAATAATTTCTCTGGTGTGAAATACTAAAAGTGTATACAAGTTCAAGTGAGTGGGGGAAGTGGGAAGGGTAGGGGAAAGGAAAGAAGAGAAAAAAATATGAGAAAAGGAAAAAATGCAAATAAAGTCTCTGTAAATAGAGAAGGATGGAGGGGGTAAAGGGAGGGCCGGGAAATGGGGAAAAAATAAGAACTAAGATACATCATGTAAAGGTACAAGGTCCCAACAATGAATGAAACTGTATTTTATACCTAAAATGTACTAATAAACTTAATGAAAAAATGCAAAAAAAAATTAATAAAATTTCAACAAGGGTAAATGTGCCTAAAAAAAAAAATTCATCTAGGAACCTATCTATCCCTTTTTGACATTTTCTTAGTTGTACTGGGGATTGAACCTAAGGCCTTCACACTGAGCTATAAGTCCAGCCCCTGACCCCTTTAATTTTTTTCTTTTGAGATAGGTTCTTAATAAATCACTACATTTCCAGGCTTGGCTGGAACTTGTGACCCTCCTGTCTCAGCCTCACAGAGTACTACTATAGGCATGTATCATCATGTCTGCTCTTACCTCTCTCTTTTCAGGTGTTTCTTTTAATTCTACATTCCTAATCTCTTCTGAGATTACTGGTTTTGACAAGTTTTCTCCATGTTCTAAAATCATCTGAATTAATCATATGTTGTCAGAAATAATAAATTCCATTAGATTTTTAAAACTCATTGCTGAAAATAGTCCTATTAAGTTGGTACTCTTTTGCATCTTTTCCATATCCTTATTTTTGTTCTAATTATTCCTCAATTGGGATTAGGAGAGGCCATCTACTTTACTAGTCTTTTCTAAGAATCAGCATTTTTATTTGTTTCTAATTTCAATTTTATCTTAATTATTTAACCCTCTTTATTTTGGGGGTGTTTATTTTCCTGATATTTATTCATTTTAAGATGTATATAGTAAATTGCTTTCTCATTGATTATCATTTTTTAAATATATTCCTTAACAGTGTATTTTTCCTATTATTGTGGTTTTCACTGTCTTGCATAAACTTTGGAAGAATTTTATTTTCATTGTTTTCTATTGTTTTAGGTTATAATCAAGGGACATCATAATCAATAGGAGAGAAGTGTTTTTTGTTTATGTTTTTGTTATTTCTAATTTCACGATCAAATATTTTGGCTTATAAAGTCCTTTCTGGATTTTTTTTGTGTTTCTATTTGTGTCTAAATATATAATCAGTTTCTATTCCATAGATACATGTAATATTGTATCTTTCCTACCCGACATTATAAATTTACCTACCTATCTACCTAGTCATAACTAAATGTGTTTCAATTTTTTAATGGTACTGAGTATTGAATCCAGGTTCTCTGCCCTGAGCTACATCTCTAGTTCTTGATCATTTTTTATTTTGAGAGCGTTTCACTAAGTTGCTAAATTGTCCCAGCTAGACTCAAACTTGTGATCCTCATGCCTTAGCCTCCCGCATTGCTGGGATTACCACCTAATCTATCTCTAAAAATTTTGATTAATATTATATAGTTATCTTAGTTTTGTCTTTTAGATATGCCTGATTCTGAAGGAAGTGAATAAGAATGTCCCACTGTAAATGTTTCTTTACTTTTTAACCTAATAGCTTTTGCTTTGTAAGTTCACCTATTATATTATTTAATGTATGCAATTTAAGAGGGTTCACCCTCTGTACAGTGTGTCTTTTATCATTTACCCAATGGTCCTCTTTATCTTGTTTAGTTTTTATAATAAATTCTACCACTCCTGCTATTAATACTGCCACTTCTGCCTTCTTTCTGTTTGTATTTACCTGGTATCTCATTAATCTCAATCATTTTTCCATTTTAGTATGTTTCTTATAAATACTATAACTTTTATGAATCAATTGAATAGTTTGTGAAAAGTCAGTACCTTTACAGTTCCTATATGTAGTATAGATTGATTCCTTCCATCTTGTTTTATGATTATTCATAATTTTCCTTGTTTCCTCCTTTTCCTTGGAGCTGTTTTTGCTAATTTGTCCAGATTGCTATTCATTCCCTTTCCCCCTGCTAATTAGGTAGGCCTATTCTGCTTTTTTTCATTCTGCTAATGATTACTTTCCCTTTTCTGACATTCATATTTAAATATATGTTTTCCATTATTAGAGAAATGCAAGATAGCAATTACTTCCCACCACCAAAGTTCTATTCCATAACTGTTTCCACTTTTCTTTCTTCAGATGAGGTGAAATTTTGAGCACTTTTCCTTTCCCCTCCACCTTCCCCAACTACTTGACTTTGCTGAAATTGATAAGGACGTTTAGTTCCACCATTTTGTTAAGGTTTCCCTTGACGTGTTCCTTACTTGTTTGCAGTTGCTCTATAATCATTTGAGTTGTGACCAGATGTTGGACCACAAAGCCACTTTCTCCTGACCTCTTGTCCTCAGAGCCTTGATTCTGATTCAGTTGGTATTCCTCCTTGAATACTATGGTGTACAAAGTTGATATGGCCTTTGAATCTTTGCACTCCCTAAATATATTTTATTCATTCTGAGAGATGAATGATACTTATAGAGGTTCAGAACATGCTACCCCAAAATATGCACCTTGGGATCTGAGAAAATAAGGAACGCAAAAAAGGTCCCTCTCACTTTTCCCTCACTATTTTCTCTTGAAGCAGAGCATAAAATTTAGGAAGTCACTCTCTAACCATCTCTAACCTTTCTCCCCTAAACCAGGTCATAAGGCTCTCACTGTATTAGCCACTTAGCAGCTAATTCTAAAGGCAATCACCCATGTTTCCATGGGGAGACTGCTGACCCTTTAAGTGACTGCTGATGTTCCTTCAAAGATGGCCTCCAGAGAAACTCACAAGGAACCAACCAGCCATGGTTGTTACTCTGACTCACTCTTCTTTAGGAACCTAAAGTAATGTCGCTCATTATAATACTAAATCCTCTTCCCAGAGGCATTCCCCTAACAGTTTTTTGAATATGTGACATATGACCTTGAACTGAGCTTGCTCTGGAATGTGCTTCCCTCTTCATGTGATGAGTCTTTCCTATATGAATACATATGAGTTTCCCCAATAAAAGCCCCTTGCTTTCTTTGTTCAGGGAGGTACTGCTTTGAGAATTCTTTCTAGTGTTCTTTTTACATGCTATAAATAATAAACCTTTCTTCACTTTTGTCTCTGGGTTGTGCTTATTGGCTTGCATTCACCAAGATGCATTTGATTGCAACTGGAGAGGTATCCTTCCTATACCCATGTGAAAGGAACATCTTTTTCTCTAAAAACACGGGAACACAGATAAGAATCTGAGCATGCAGGCCTTTCTAAACACTCCTCCACTTCTCTCCAAACCTCAGGTAGAGGCTTTCCCTGAAATTTTCTTATCTCCCTGAGGGAAGTTCCTCCAAAAGGATTGCAATTGTCTTGGACCCTTCTTAATCTCATTAAATGAAGAAGATTAACTTACAGCAAGAGGAGACCAAAGATCTGACACTTCACCCAGAGAAACTGTGCTACAAGCAACCAAGATTTCTTGACAGGGCTGTTATTGGAGACTTTATTTGTATAGCAAGACAGGCTTTGCCTGCAATGCAGTTTCTTCTCATGTCCTCCCATAACTTTTGTCACCACCTCCTGCCAGGAGCTCCAAGCCCATACTTCTTTCTGTAGCTTAGACTGCTGTTTAAAATCCAAGCATCTGGCTTTTCCTTGGGTTTCATATTCTGTGTGACTGCCATAAAACTGCACGCTAATAAACTTGTAAGCCTTTTCTCCTATCGAGCTGTTCTCAGTTTGCTTTACAGACTCAAATTATTGAAACTTCAGAAAGTAGAAAGATAAATTTCTTTTCCCCTAACACTACCAGCAGATCATACCTTATCTGTCCATACTTCTCCATGACTGTCCACCTCATCAAACCTAAGCGTGAATATGCATGTTTGGCCATTTCCTTGGGTCTTCACTTCCTTATGAAGCTCCCATGGCACATAAAACTTAAATAAATCTTTATGCTTCCCTCTTGTTAATCTCTCTTCAGTGGCCAGTCATGAACCTTGTTATGATAGGTGACAAAAGATATCTTTCCTTCCCTAGAATATTGTCTCTGCATATAGTAATGTCAATATTCTGGCTGGAGTTGTTTTTTTCTCTTAGTAGTTATTATTCCACTCCTTCCAGCTTTCATTGTTGCAGATTAGTATATTCATTACTAATTTTAGACATTGTTTTTCTTTTTAAGAAAGAAGAAAAGTAACTTGTTTTTTCTCTCTTGAATCTTGCAAAATGTTTTTTTAAATTTTTTTTTATTTTTATTTTTACTTAAATTCTTTTATTGGTACATTTTAGGTATACAATACATTTACATTTATCTTTGGGTGCTTGTACCTATACATGATGTATTTTGGTTCTCATTTTTTCACCATTACCTGTGTGCCCTTCACCCCTAAACCCTTCCCTGTTTACATACTTCGTTTCCATTTTTTTTTCTTTTCTCATAATTTTGCCTTTCCATTCTTTCCTTTCCCCTTCCCCTCCCACCACCCCTACCCCTTTGGACCTTTTCCTATTTCAAAGTATCAATTATTAGTTATTAATCCTTTTAATCCTTATGTACACTCTCAGTTTCTCACACTAGAGAAACTATTCAGTATTTACACATGTGTGTCTTATTTATTTCACTTAAGAGTATGGTCTCAATATGCATCCATTTAGCTATAAATGACTCTAGTTTCTCATTCTTTATGGCTGAGTAGTACTCCATTTTGTAAAAAAAAAACAACCACATCCTCTTTATCCAGTTTCCAGTTGATGGGCACTTGGGCTGATTCCAAGCTTTAGCTATTATAAACTGTGCCACAATAAACATGGGTACACATATATCTCTGTGGTATGATTCTTTTAATTCTTTTTGGGAAAATACCCAGCAGGGAAATAGCTGAGTCAAATGGGACCTCCAGCCCTAGTTCTTTGAGGTATCTCCATACTGATTTCCATAGTGGTTGCACCAGTCCGCACTCCCACCAACAATGGAGAAGGGTTCCTTTCTCTCCACACCCCTGCCAGCATTTGTTATTGGTTGATTTCTTGATAGCAGCCACTCTTTCTGGGGTGAGGTGGCAAAATATTTTTAATCCCTAAAGGTAAAGACATTTTCTAGGATGTGCTTTGGTATATGTGTGTGTTGAGGGGGTAAGAACTCATATTAACTATGTTTCTTGTTTTAGGTATTTCTTCTACTTGGTCTTCAAAATTATTGATTTGGACTCTAGATGGCCCCCAAAGCCTCATGTGTTCCTATTGGGCTTTTCAGAGGTGGCTGGATCTAGGGTGTGTGAATATGGATTAAAGGTGTGTGATTACTAAATTAGTCCAGTGAATGGTTTAGCATAGTTCTGGATGTGGATAATGGGAAGGCCCACCCTGGGTGTGGGCAGAATCAATCATTAGGCTTATAGCCTTGGTGGGATAAAACAGAGAGGCAGGCTCCTTGCTTCTGCTTTTTACTGCCTGTTCTGCCATAGACTGTTCTGCCTCTGCCATAATGCCCTGCCTTGGAGCCTGCTGCCTATGAACTGAAACCTCTACAAACTATGAGCCAAAATAAACCTTTCCTCCCTTAACTTCGAGAGTGAGGGGTTTTTTTTCTCAGAAATGAGAAAAGTAATTAAGACACTCTTCTTTAAATAAACTATTTTACTTTCTTCTGTTCTTTCTTTGCTGCTGGGAATTGAATCCAAGATCTTATGCATGCCAAGCATGTGTCTACCACTAAGCTACATGCCCTACCCTAGCCCTTTTTAATTTTTAGTTTGTAAATTATGGCCTTTCCTCTAGCTTTTGATTGTTCATTTTGTTGGTGGTGGGTGTTTTTCAGTTGTACTTGGTTTTCCATAGGTGCTCTTGATATAATCTTTTATTCAGGCTCAAGATGTCTTCTATTATCTCCATTATTTATTTTCATTTTATGCTTCCTATTCTGTTTGCACCCTACGCCATTTCCTGCTTGCTGGGTACCAATAATCATGTTGTTTTCCTGAGAGCCTTAAGAAACAGGGAGAGTTCTGTCAAAATCTAATGACGAATCTTTCTACTCCCTGATTTGTGTAGCTGCCACTCTCAATACTAAGAGTGGAGAAATGTATCTTCCTGAGGGGCAAGGAAACAAGCTGCTCCTCTAAGGCAATATTCACTCAAGTAGGGAGAGAGAGGGAGAGAGGGAGAGAGGGGGAGAGGGAGAGAGAGAGAGAGAGAGGGAGGGAGGGAGGGAGAGAGAGGGAGGGAGAGAGAGAGAGAGAGAAAGAGAGAGAGAGAGAGAGAGAGGCAGGGACAGGTTTCTCTTTGGAACCACAGAGTCACAGCAGTCTCCCATTTTCACCCCGTTCTGAGGTTTCACCTATCCCCAAAGGGAAAAGTACCTGCATCAGCTCAATCCTCAGGATCTTAATAGATTTCCTCATTTCATTTGCACCCTTCATTACTGCTCAATTCAGTGGAGGTAAGGATTTGGCTGAGTAGATCAGGCATCATTCAAGCTACATTCATGCCACAGTCCTGGCAGTCCTGGATACACACTACAGGAGAGCCCAGGCTGTTCTTCTAACATTCTTCAATTTCTTCCTTGGTGAGGGGCAGCTCTGGCTTCTGGAATATTACATAAAAGATGGACTAGGGCTAGAGATGGTAGCTCACTGGCAGGGCACTTGACTAGCATGCATGATGCCCCTGATTCATCTCTAGCAAGAGAAAATTTTTTAAAAGACCAGGCCTTGGGATCTAGCACACAAGGGAAGTTCACCAGCAAGGATTCAGGACTTCTGAGAACCATATTTTTTTCTTCTCTTTATTTCCTCTCCCTAGCAGAACTCCCAGATTAAACTTGAACTATCCTTGGACCAACAATATCATGAGATAAAAAGCAGAAGCCATTCTTGCAGGAGCTGGGACCTACTGTATGATAAGAATAAAGACAAGGCAAGCTCCAAAGAGAAGAATTTCTGAGACTGAAAAGACACTGTAAAGGAAGACTATGGTGAGTCACACTCAGCAGTCAGCGAATGCATCTTTGTCAATCTGCCTTCCCCATCCCCTTCCTTTTTTGCACATGCATTTTCTATTTTGATTTCACTGGAGAACAAATATGGATATCGTTCTGTTTTAAAATTTAAAAACCAATAACCTCCTGGGTGTGATGGGGCATGCCTATAATATGGGAGGCTGAAGTAGGAAATGGCAAGTTCAAGTCCAGCCTGGGCAATTTAGTGACTTAATGAGACTCTTTTTCAGAATAGAAGGATAAAAAAAATTACTGTGGATGTCACCCAGTGCAAAGGCATTGTGTTCAATCCTTAGTACTGAAAAAAAAGAAACAAACAAACAAACAGAATAATACTCTTCCTCCTCACTGCCATTCTAGAAATTAGTATTTTCATTTAAAAATTCTGAGATTCACAACCTTAACACCAACTGCAGACTATTAAACACTTTGTGTTAGGACTGTCTCAGAGATGGCTATTTTTAGGCTTTGGTTCAATGGGACGAAAGTATTCTCATTTCCACCTCTTTTCAAAATTCACACTTATGTCCAACATTGCTTGTTGGAGTTGATAAGAATTCTTGTTTGGTCAAGAACACTACAGGAATATACAACGCAGAGAGAACGGCAGCAGGAAACAAAAAGTCTTTCATTTTATCATTTCTCCAAAACCACGAGATGATCTTATGCAGCTGTTTCATAAGAAATGTGTCTCAGATCTGATGGAATAAATTCTCTTCAAAGACGAATCAAAGAAAATAATATCCAAGAATGCAAAACACACCATTGTTACTCTAACCCCATCACACCTATAGAGAGCTTCACAGATGCTGAAAGAGCAACTATTTCTATCACCAACAAGCCATGTGAACAGATTTAAACAGAGAAAGATCTATGTGAGATCCAGTCAAATTACACATCACTGTGAAAATGAAATCATCCCCAGCTTTACAGTATCTAAATATAACATGTAATTAACAGTAGTCACCTGCCAGTCAGTAAAGCCATAAAAATGATTAAAATCACTCTAATGATAGGCCATAAAGTTGGCTGATAAAAATAAAAATACTGTATTTTTAAAATTTGAATTCTCCATGTAAATTGCATTAACAGGGTCTCCACTTCTCCCTTCCTTCTCAGCTGAAGCGGCATTTTCCTGTGTCATTCAAGGAGTCAGTGAGTACAGGACTGATGTGCTGTTTCAAAACTCCATGGACAAGCTAAATTAGCCTGGTTCTTTGGAATTGTTTCAAAGATCTCTGGCTATTATTAATATTTTTAATCTTTCATTTTTATTATGTGTATGATGTCAGGAGCTGTGTCAGGAAGTACATTTTGTCAATTAAATAATTAATCCCACAGCATAATAGTCAGTAAGGAAAAATTGACATTTGTCAGGTTCAAAGAAAATGAAAGCCTGGGAGGATTTTTCATTATGCTTGCTCAAAAAAAAAAAAAAATCTGATAGCCGACTTCCCTTACTCATTTCTCTCTTACACCTCCTTCTCCAGCTACAAACACTTCCCACATCTAACCAAAGAGGAGAAAAAAAGTATTTGCAACTCTTCTACTGCCCTCATCAGTACCCACCCCATGACAAAGATCAATTTTCCTTCCTATAGATGTCTTGAGCTTGCTCACTTTTCACTATCCATACCAACACCATTTAAATGAGGAACTGAAGCAAACTGACTCCAATATGCCAAATGGCAATTCTTATACTGAACTTCTCCTGCTTTCTGCATTGGGAACTGTGCAGAGAATCCAAGCCTGAGAGCTAGAAGTAGACCGGCGGGGGTTCGAGTCTAAGCTTCCTATGCTCTAGCCTTGGGATCTCTAACACTCAAATATCTGGATCTAGGAAAGGAGGCTACTATCAGGACCTAGCTCAGAAGGTGCCTGTGCACACAGTAAGGCGTCACTACACAGCAGCCAGAGTCAGCAGTACACTGGTGATTTTAATAAATTCTAATGTAGGAGCCTGTCAAGTGACTCATAGCGCCATCACTGAACTTTGCTCTGCTTTTTGCTTCTGCTCTTAAACTTCTTCGAACTACACCATTCAGCTCCTGACAAGAGGCCTCCATCTGCTGTCTGGCTCATTTCTCTTTCCTATGCCCCCTTTCCTTCTTTAGTCCTTGGCTTGCAGGGAGCTGAGTAATAGTACTCTTTGGTCCCCTACAAACTTCAGTTCCAGGGTTTCCACAGATGGTATTGCCAATGTCGTCAACAACAGTCTGCACTGGATTAACGCTGCCTAGGAGGTGAAAATTTCAGTGTGCTATTTTTAACCTGTTTAAGCATCCTCTGCTCTGCCAAAACTAAATGCTTGCTTGGGGTGGAGAAGAGCCTCCCCAGCACATAGCCACATGTGCTGCTTTGTCTCCTAATAGTCTTCCACAGTGTAGGGGTGCCTATCCCCCAAAGAGGCACTAAGCAGTTATTCTTGTTACAGAAAGTAAGATTTTATACTGGGTTCAGATCACATGTATTTCTGTGCTACCTACTTTTTCTTAATTGGTGAAAAATGTACATTGATAATCTATTTCAGCTGTTTAGACAATATGAGAGAGAGAAAAAAACAAGTTTAGAATTATAGTGCATGGTAAAATGAACTAACGCCCCCTGACTTACCAAGAATACATATCTCAAATGTCTTTTATTTGTCCTCTTAGAAATGAATTTAAAATCTTAAGCAGTTTTGTCCTTTGGCATAAATTTGATATCAGTAATTACTAAGACATGCTCTAGGGAGAAAAATCTCTCTTTAAGAAATCAAATGGGTTTTCTTATATAAACTTGTTTGGGGGAGAGAATATTATTTCAATATAGTTAGGATGGCTCTTTTCACCATGCAGAGAAGAAGAGAATCATGGAAAAATTTCAGACTTTGGAACAATTTGTTGCATTATCATTTTTCTTTAAATGTGTTCCTGCCCAATGTAAAACTCTTAGTCACACTGTGAGGTGATTGGAAAAGAATCAATATATTTTTTATTATTTAAGTTTAACCTATGTTTCTCCTTTCCTAGTTAAATTAGCTAATGAACACTAAGTTTTATGTAAATTATAATACACAATACAAACATAAGAGGATTTTACCTTCATTAGTAAAAAATCTCGCCCACATCTCAAGGCTGTATTAGATGAAACACAACATAATTGCATACCTAATTTAAAAACTATTGTCTTCAACATGGAAATTAGTTGAGAACTGTGAATATTAAAATCAATATTCCACTAGGTAAGATATGCAGGCAGAAAACAGTGTAAAAATGTTTAAGAAAGAGATGTAAATGACAAAGACATAGTGGGCTATATTATTGGAAACTAGGATGTGCTAAGGTGTGACCTTAATGAATCAGGGTGCCTCAGAGAAAGAAAGTGAACACTTCAGTGCAGGCTCTTGGGTAACAGTCACTTCCACAGAGCTGGGCTGGATGGATCAGATTATCTAGGATCATAATTCTTACTTCCTTAATAGGGACAGATGAATTTTCTCTTCTATAGCTTCTGTTCTCCTTGCATCTGGTCTAATCATAAATGTTTATGAGTGCTTTCATTCAAGTAAAAGGGAGCCCTAGAGACTTGAGGTTCAGCCCTATGCACACATACTTTGGCCATGGGTAAAACTATAAACGTCACATATACAGTAGTTGTGACATTGTGGGATTGTTCTCTGCATGTGTTACTCTTGTCTGGGAGTCAATGTGCTATTGGTGGCTTTCTAACCTGGAACACTGTGTTATCATCTAACATCTCCAACTCAGACTAGTGGATAGGACATCAAAACTGTAAATTATTCAGGTAACCTTCTGGGAAAAAATGTGACACCTACAAGTTAGCAACATTTGAGCATGCCTTGTTTTACTAGAACAATTACCTACCTTGTCTAGTATACTCGTCTGCTTCTCTGTGAACCAAATCCTTTACTCTGTTCCCATAAAGCAGGCGCGAGGAATCATGATCAAAAGCTTTCAAGGTTTCACTGGAACTATAAGACTTCTGCGTAGGGACCCTACACTCTTCATTGTCTGCTGAGGAATTTGTATACCGACGTTCTTTTTCTCTTCTGCTCTTGGTCAGGGAGCAGTAAGGCCTACGTTCTTTCACATCCATACTTCATTCCTTCTGTGTGCACATCAGTCCTGCTTGTTACAAATTATGCTCAGTGTTCAATTCTCATTGGCCTCTCTGTAAAGATAAAAGTTTGGCATGATGTCAGCATAATATTCATCTGAAAACTGACTACTCTACTGGTCTCCATCTGGAAGATGGTGAAAAACAATTGCCTTGCCTATCTAGGAATCTTGCTTTCAACAAGAAATGAATATTCGTAACATCTGTCTAAGATATTTTGTGATACCAAGAGGTGAAGTACACTTTCTACTAATGAGAGCTATTATATGTTAAGCTACTATATCTGATTTTTCACATTAATAAAAATAATTTAAGATGAAGCTCAAGTTTCACTACAGCAGCCAACTAAAACTTGGCTTCAATAATTTGTTAAATTTTCCACAGTGGGAAAGTTTTCTATTGTAGCGCTTTCTCCATTCACAAATAAATTATTTTCCTTTTCTTACAAAATTTACACTATTTTTCCTTTTTTCAATTTTTTTTTTTTTTTTTTGGTACCGGGGATCGAACTCAGGTCCTTGTGCTTGTGAGACAGGTGACGGAACCATGGAGCTAAATGCCCGGCCCTTTTCAATTTTTTTTTAAAAAAACACGAGAAGGGCCGGGGATTTAGCTCAGTGGTTTTGCTGCCTGCTGCGCAAGCGTAAGGCAGAAGGACCCAAGTTCAATCCCCGGTACCAAAAAAAAAAAAAAAAAAAAAAGCATGAGAAAATTGGTACTTCTTACAAATAAAACTTTGTCAAATTCATTGAACATTTTATTCATTTTTGCAAAGATTTTTCCTTCAGAGGGTACAATTTTCATGTTTTAAAGACCTAAATGTCTTGGATTGTGGAAAAAGATGATCCCTCTCTCATACCCCTCTCCTTAAAATGCATTTTCCTCTCAAGGAAATGAATTTAATCAGTATACTCTGATACTTAAGGCAATTCAAATGGCTAATTTGATGGGGGTGGTTTCCTGTAATGGCCAATAGCAAGAATAACTTAGAAGGAGCAAAGCAAATTGTGTTTCTTTGCTTAGCAACTCTCTTTTTCCTGAATTTGCTGTACTGACAAGGGGTCAGGGCAAGAGGAACAAGATCCGTGGCTGCAAAGGGGAGAGTTGCCCACGGCTAATCTGCATATTAAATGATCCTGTTTTGTCTTTATTCTTTCTCATTTAGTCCTTCTTTTTTGACCTGAAAATCCCTGAGGGCTTTTCCCCCCACCCTAACCCTACTTTCCTAAATTTACTTTTTATTTGAGTGATTTCATAATGGACTTGAAACAAATGATTCCCGGCAGATCCCCAGGTTTCCTCTTTGGTTCAACATCATTAGGGTGGTGAATTCTATTTTGATATTTTCTTCCACATTGAGTTTCTCTCCCAAAGAGTCTCTCTCCCACTCTCCATCATGTGCTATCATTAGACACATCACACAGCTCTTTAATGTGCTTCCAACTTGGAGTCTTGCAGCCTACTCTGATTCTCCTATGTCGGCTCAGCTTACAATGAAGTTGTCAACAAGTCTTGATTCTTTCAGCTTAGTATTACAACTTTTATACCTCTCACTCCCCAACATTTCCCTTTCAACCAGCTACAAAAAGAGTGGCAGAATTCTCTGGGCTGGAATGATCACAGATTTCCAGAGCTTATACTTGGAAAGGTTTGGACTGCTTCTCTGCGCTACTTTTTCAACCAAACCATATCCCTCTTATCCAAATCGTCAATAAAGAGTTCCCTCAGATGGGGTCCTGCATTTCTCTGCAATTGAACTGAGCCGAGCTGTTCAAAGTAGTTACTAATATTTTAGTTTGTTGTAGGAATGTACCTTGATTTCTCCACCTTTTGTTTCTTTTCCATGAATTTAAAAAACAAAAAAAGTAAACCTGGTTGTGGTGGTTTGTGCTTGTAGTAACAGTTACTCAAGGATGAGACCAGAGAGTTACAAGGCCAGCCTGGGCAACATGACAATAATTAATAAAAAATTAAAAGCAATGTTTTTCATTGACCTCTTCTGTTTCATTACTCACTATTCTCTTCCACATTCCTTTAATTGCTCTTCATAAAAATTGTATTCCTAATTGTAGCTTTTCTTTAAGGTACTAAATAAAGTTTTAAGGTATGGTGATAGAGCTATTTTTATAGAACAGGATTAAGACAAACAAATGTACTCTTTTTATTCCAACAAACAGAAGTCATTTTAGATAAATATTTACTGATCAACTACCATGTGTTAAAGTTCTTTCTAGATGCTGAGGAAACAGGAGTGAATAAATTAATGTTTTTGCCTTTGTGGATCATACATACATTCAGACAGTGCATCAGGAACATTTTTCCCAGTACAACTATTATAGAAAAGTCATGGGAGCCCATTGTTTGGACTAGGCTCCTACTCTAAGTCCCTTAGACCAAACTAAAAATCAAAATGGTGTCACTCAGCTGAGGTACACCAAAGGGAAACTAAATTGTTCTCTATATTCCCAGACCTGCACAGAAAGCAAAAACAGTCAAGTTTTCTAAACAAGCCATTTCATTCAACAAGGTAATGATATTGCCTTTGCTTTAATACTTCAGAAAAAGTAACCTGAGATAATCTGAAGTTAATCAAATGGTTATCTTTCTATTGCTTGAGCTCTTTTTCTTCACCTTACAGGGAATGTAACTTTGAAGTGACTTGACTGATCCACCCTTTGTTCTTTGTTTCTATGTTTTTCAGCCCTTCTGTTTATTAAACCAACCTCTGTCTGCTCAACCTATCGAAACACATACTGTTTTATGGAATGAAGTATTGCCTGATTCTAGAAGCCTAAGATACAGCCATTAATTGGCTTTAATGAACTCTGTGATCTTTAAACTAAATTGTTGTCACTTTGTCCTTTAATGGATTGAATAAAAATGTGTAAGTTCAACAAAAATTTTCTTTCCAAAATAGTTTTGGCCTATTTGGAGAAAAGGCCATACAAACTTCAAAACTAAATGTTCATCAAAAAGCCTTTTAGGGCTGGGGATTTAGTTCAGTGGTGCCGCTGCCTGCCTCGCAAGCACAAGGTCCTGTGTTCGATCCCTGGTACCAAAAAAAAAAAAAAAAAAAGAAAAAAAAACCTTTTAATTGACTGAAAAATGTAATGCAAGAATTTTCAGTAATAGAGCACTGGGCTTCAAAATCATTACAGGACTTTCATTCCTTGCCCTAAGTTGTTACCCATTTTAAAATAAAGCTATTAAAAACGGGGCTCAGAAAATCATCCCCCAAAGTATGGTGCTTTGACATGCTAAGTAATTTACTTTTGAATGGAAAAAGAATTCTCTTTACTATATTATTTTCATGATACAATTTTATAATCTTGCAAGTCAGATAATCATAATGTTCTTTAATATGATAATATTAAGTATATCATCACAATTAATGCTGCAGTTTTGTAATAATATTACCAAACTTTAGACATCAATGTTATGTTAATTAGGTGCTAATAAATTAGCAATAAAACAATAATTACAGGCTTTTTAATGTTTTTGGTGCTTCTTTTTTTGGGGGGGGAGCTTGGTGGGGCTTCAGAGTTATAACCACTGCCCAAAAAGAAAATTTTAGTTACTTAGGAACTTTATAGACCAATGATGGTGAACCTATTAGAGACAAGTGCCAAAACTGCAACCCAAAATCCGTCTATCGCAAACTGACAACACTGCAATTCAACCTGAATACTGAGATTTTTAGTTAAGAAAAAGCAGGTCATACATTAACATCTGTGTCTTCAAAGAAAAACAAATAATATACGTGCCATAGGGTCGACACCACTGTTAAGGACTATCTCTAGCACTGAATATTTGAGTTTTCATTATTTGCAAAGCAATTTAAAGTTCCACGATAAATCAAGGTACATTATTCAAATATATGATCAAAGACAGAGGCAATTTGATCTTAGATATTCAAAACAATAAGAAGCCCTTTGTATCTGTCATTTCATTTTTGTACATGGTTCAAACTTTTCAAGGATTTAATCTACACTATAATGTTTGCAACTACTGATATGCTTCTGATGGAAGTCAATGAGTTCAGTATGACTTCAAAAGGCAGCTTTCTGTGTTATCTCCTCCACTCAGAGCTGAGGATGAGACGGTTAAAAAATGCAGCTGCTAAAGGAGGGCTAGATTGTTGGAGCACTTTCATGGTAACTGCATGGTCCTGTAGAAAGGAGAAGCTCACTGTGCCCATAGTCAGCATACAGAACTTAATGAACAGGATATGAGTTGCATCAGTAGGCAGAGCCTTTGAAAAATAAAGGAAGCTATTAAAAAGTTGACCAAAACTTTTGATTGAACTGGCAAGCATACAACAATATCAAACTGATTAGGTTAATTTTCATTCCCTCCTTGAAAATCAACTCAGTTACTAATCATAGTACTCCTCTTGAAGTCACAGCTGTTCTTAAAGCAAATTGCAATACTTAATTGAGCTGGTACGGACTAATGATGGTTAAACTTAATTTTTTGAGTATCTGATGGAGTGAAAGCAGTAAATATTTAATAGAAACTGTACTTTAAATTTTTGAATTTTGATCTTTTCCTAGGCTAGTGACATATGGTACAATACTGTCTTGTGATGTTGACCAGTGGCAGCACACATTCACGAAAGTAAACAATCAATACACTATTCTGAATTGCTAAACTCTGATGTTCAGTAAGTTTAGTGTATTAAATACAGGCTTTGTTTTTTTTTTTCAGACAGTCTCACTGAGTTGCCCAGGCTGGCTTCAAACTGGCAATCTTCCTGCCTCAGCCTCCTGAGTGCTGGGATTACAGGTAAGCACCTCGGAGTCTGGCTTAAATGCACTTTTGAGTTATGGTATTTTCAACTTACAATGGCTTTATCAAGATTTAACCCCATCATAAGTCAAGAACACCTGTACTTTGAAAAATATTTTAATGAATGAATGAGCAGGGCATTCTTGATTTATGGACACTAACATAGAATATCCTCTATTTCAGATATGGTATTTAAATATACTTTGAAAGTTGGCCAGAAAACTGAACATTATTACATTGTTACATTTTCATAATTCTAAAGAAACATTTTGAAAATATGCCTTTTTTTAAAGCATCTTAAGTTTTTACATCTTTAAAATCCTTGATGACAATGATTACAATTTTTCAGTTCTACGACAAGCAGCATCTCTAAAATCAATTGGAGTTTTAAAATTCCATGAGCTAAAATAAAAACAAATATGCTAACCCAAAAGATTAAATAACCCACTGGTCAAACTCATTCATGCTTCTGTTGTTATCTATCTTCTATGAGAATTACAAATCCTTGTATGTTATCTTGAATGCCTTTCTACATAGACTGTCCTCCTATTTTATTATAGTTTTAAAACCTCACTGAAAATAATAACTAGACTTCAGAGAAACAATAATTTACCACAAAACACTTTAAAGATTTAAATTAAATTCTTTGTACACAATACCAAGAAATTTTCCCTTCTTGTTACTTACAATTCATATTTCTACAGTAAATACAACTTTATATACACTATAAGAATTTCAAAATGCTTCCTTTATTGAATAGCTAGATTAACACCAATTGAACACAAGAGAAAAATCAATTGTTATTGTTCATTTTAGAAGAAATTGTGTTTCCTGAGGCAAATTTACAAGTCAAAGAATTGAAACAATTAAGTACAAAGGTAAAATCATATTACAGTGACCTTTTGGTAAGGCTATATTCAAGCATAACTAGGATTTGAGTTTATAGTTTCAGATAGTAGAATGTAAGAGAATCTAACTATCATGTTCAGGGTACAAAATGAAAACAAAATTCTCCAAGAAAGATAGAGAAAGTGGAGTCTACTATTTATGAGCAAAAAATGTGAAGCTTTCTGAGAAGGCCAAGAACAGAGAAAAATAAATATAATGAATATTAGTGGTTGAGAAGGTGAAAACAAGGCAGGATGCTTTCTTTAAACATGACAAATAATAAAGACAGTATTAAATGGCAATGATAAATAAGAAGTCTTCTGCTGCTTCCAGCCAAGATGAAGTAACAGGCACTAGATTTATTCTCCTGTGTCATACAACAAAATAGAATACCTCAAATGAAAGTTTTCAAGCCATGGACATCAAGCAATGAAGGAGAGTGAGCCCTGAGATGTTAGAAACAAACAAAGTGAACCCTTAATTACCTCTGCTTACTGCCTTGATGGTGTCCAGACTGTGTAGCACAGGAAGGAGACACCCAGGCAGAGCCCAGCAATGTCTTAAAGAACTAGAGCTGGATCCAGTAGAACAGGTGGTAGAAATCTGCAGGACCAAGTGTTGGGGGAAAATAAAGGCATGGAGAAAGACTTATGAGAGTCTGGGGAGGGTCCCTCTTAAGAATTCAGGAGAGCACCAACCAGCACAAGTGTGTGGCAAGACCACTGCAGGCCAGAGAAAGGACTCTGAAAGAATGACAGGACCAGTATCAACAGGATGGTTTCAGCAGTACTGGCATTCTGGAAGGAAAAATATCCTTTTCATGAGAAGCTATCCTATAACAGGATGTTTGGAGTATTCTCAGCTTCTACCCACCAGATGCCAGTAGCACCTGCAGTGACAATTACCAAACATGATTCTAGGACAAAATGATCCCCTTTCAGGAACTCTAAATTAAGGGTAAAGAATCTAGGACTTTTTTGAAGATTAGTATCTGTTCCTACCAGCTATATCAGAAAAAGTTCACAACTCATTGGACAATGTATTTAGGAAGACCTTGCCTGGGTTGTAGAGAATAATCAACATAAGACTAATCATAATTCTTCTTTTATCTAACAAATCTTAAAAACAAAACCAGAAAGGATCAAACTGTTTCCAAATTGCTTAACTGCCCCATGAAAAAGCTCAAAAATATTGTAGGAATACAAAAACATTCAGCACTCAAAAAGATAAAATTTATAAGTCTATCATTCATTCAAAGATTATGAGGCATGCAAAGAAGCAAGAAAATAATGAGGACAGAAATCAATCGATGGAAATTGACCCAGAAGTGACATAGGTGTTACAATTAGTAGGTAAGGCCATCTAAGCAGTTATTCATAAGAGCATTCCATGCACTTTAAAAATTAAATGAAGATGTAGAATATATAAAAAGAAGATTCAAAATTTCTAGAGGAAAATCATAATATCTGTCATGAAAAATATACTGAATAAGATTAATGGCAGATTAGATGTTGCAGAAGGAAAGAGTGGTGAACTCTAACAATACTAAAAGAAACTATACAAAATAAAGCACAGAGAACAATAATGGATGGATAAATAAATGAATAAGTCATTGGTGAGGGGCAGAACTGTGGGGGGCCTTGCCCCCCCGCTAGAACTCTTGAGTGCCTTTTACGGACATATCCGGGCCTGCTGCAAATCTACCCGGCAACAAGGAAGTAGCCCCAGTACCCTCCTCTTGCTCCTCCCCTCTAGCCCTACGGTATATATGTTGTAACAGCTTCTGCAATAAACGAGACTTGATCAGAAACCTGTCTTGTCTCCATCTCTCGTGTCCCCTGTCCCCTCTCATCCTCGCTCCCCCTCTAGGGTCTCCGTTGACTTACCCGCGGGCCGGGACAAGTGGCGCCCAACGTGGGGCCAGAGAACGGGGGATCCAGTGAAGGACGCTGCTCAGGGGCCCTAAGATTAAGATTGAGGAACAAAGAGCACACTCGACACGGGAGAGGCTTGCAATTGACGTGGACCTGCCGTCTTTTTGCACCTCGGTAAGTTGAGCAGCGATTATGGGACAGGGCATTAGTCAGCACGAATTGTTTGTGCAAGGTCTCAAGAAGACATTACAGGCACGAGGGGTAAAGGTTACAGTCAAACAGTTGTTAAGATTTTTTGATTATATTAAAGATCTCTGTCCCTGGTTCCCTGCTGAGGGAACCATTGACGAACAGAGATGGAAAAAGGCGGGGGAAGCTCTCCAGGATTATTATGCCACTTGCGGACCCGGGAAGGTCCCTATTGCGGCGTTCTCATATTGGAATTTGATTAATGATATTATTTCTCATAAAGCGAGGGATCCACTGGTGGCGCAGGCTATACAGGCTGGGGAGGTAGCTCTCCGAGATGGTAAGGGGCTGACACCCGCCAGTGATTCTGACGCAGTCTCCCGGGCCAATATGGCGCCGGGGCCCAGGCCCGTTGAGACCACGACTTCTTTGTCAGACAAAGAAGAGGACTTGATGTCCTTTGACAGTGACGACGATCCCGCCCCCGACGGACATGACGTCCCTTCGGACCAACCCCAAACGGCCACGAACCCTGCCAAGCCCTGTAGGGCAGGGCCTCGCCGAACCCCTGCTTCCTTGCTTTCCGCCACCGCCTCTAGGACAGCCCCACCCTCGCGGAAGGTTCCGCCCCTATATCCCTCCCTTCAAGCCTATCGTGGCCCGCCTCCGCCCCCAGATCCGCCCCAAGAGGGCTCCGGGTCGGAGGAGCCCGCGGGGGGAGCATTGTGGGGCGACTCCGGATATCCCCCTCCTTATATCTCTTCAGGCCCCGACACTCCCACTCTGGCATGTCCTGTTGTTGATCCCCAAAAGGAACTCCGGGACAAAATAGAATTTCTAAAAAAACAGATAAGGTTAGAAAAGGAACACCAAGAACTTATTACCCAGCTTGAAGGCTTAAGAACAGGCAAAGCCCATAAAAATGTCCGTAGAGAAGACAAACTTAAGCCACGACCCCCCATTAGAGGGGCGGCCCCTAGGGTGCCATCCGGGTCGGGAGTATCCCTGAAACTTAAAAATGCGGAAGCCTTTCCCGTAACTAAAACTACTGACGCACAGAGACAGGCGTGAAGACACCACAGTGGTTTTGATTTTAAGGTCATTAAAAAATTTAAAATGGCTGCAGCTCAATATGGGGCCACTGCACCTTACACCATGGCTATTTTAGAATCGGTGGCAAAAAATTGGCTCACCCCAATTGATTGGCAGACTCTGGCCCGCGCCACCCTTACAGGAGGTGATTATTTATTATGGAAATCTAAATATGTTAAAAATTGCCGAGAAACTGCTAGGCGCAATGCTCAGGCGGGGAATGGATGGGTGCTTGACATGCTCCTTGGGGAGGGGGCCTACGCCGCCAACGACCAACAAATACAATTTGATGCGGGGTTATATGCCCAGATTCAGACCGCCGCCACTAGGGCCTGGAAAAAGCTCCCCTCCAAAGGAGACGTGAGTGCCTCCCTCACTAACATTCGGCAGGGCCCAGACGAGCCATTTGCGGACTTTGTCCACCGCCTTCTCACGGCGGCAGGCCGGATTTTTGGGAGCGCGGAGACAGGGACAGATTTTGTTAAACAGCTTGCTTTTGAGAACGCCAATGCCGCCTGTCAGGCCGCTATCCGCCCCTATAAAAAGAAAACTGACCTTTCCGGCTACATTCGCCTTTGTTCTGAGATTGGGGCCGCCTACCAACAGGGCCTTGCCATGGCGGCCGCCATGCAAGGCTTCACAGTCAAACAATTTTTGCAACGCCATGTCGGCAATAAGTGTTTCCGGTGTGGGGCCACCGGCCATTTTGCTAGAGAATGCCCGACCACTAAAATGCAGGGCCCCAATGCTCCGCCCCCCGGGCCCTGCCCCCGATGTAATCGGGGGAGGCATTGGGCGAGTAAGTGCCGATCCAAAACTGATGCCCAGGGCCGACCCCTTCCCCCTCTTAAGGATTCGAATTCGGGAAACGGGAAAGGGGGCCAGCCCCAGGCCCCCAACTCCAAACAAATTTACGGGGCGCTCAATTTTGCTCCAATAAACAACAATCCATTTCAGACCTCATCAGAGCCACAAAAGGAAGTGCCGGATTGGACCTCAGTGCCACCACCCACACAGTATTGACCCCAGAAATGGGAGTCCAGGCCCTCGCCACAGGAGTCTTTGGACCCTTACCTAGAGAGACTTTTGGCCTCGTAATAGGCCGAAGCAGTAGTACCATAAATGGGCTGTTGGTTTACCCAGGAGTGATAGATAATGACTACTCTGGGGAAATTAAAGTTATGGTTTCTTCTCCCAAAGTTATTAATACCATTCAATCAGGCCAAAGATTTGCTCAATTGCTACTCCTTCCCCTTCTCTCTACCTCTAATAAGGCTCTAAACAACGCCCGAGGCAGCCAGGGATTCGGCTCATCTGATGTTTACTGGTCAGAGATACTTTCAGCACAAAAGCCTCTCGTGACCTTGTGGTTAGATGGGAGACAATTTTCTGGGCTGGTTGACACTGGTGCCGATGTAACTATCATAAAGGGAGAGGATTGGCCTCAGGCATGGCCATTAAAAGACACCCTCACCCATCTCGGGGGTATAGGTCAGAGTAAAAATCCTAAACAAAGTGCCAAAGATCTGACCTGGAGAGACCAAGATGGTAATCAGGGCACCATTCAACCTTATATCATTTCAGGGTTACCTATTAATCTATGGGGAAGAGACTTACTATCACAAATGGGGATAATTATTTCCAGCCCCAATAAAATTGTCACTATGCAGATGTTTAAAAATGGGTACATTCCAGGAACGGGACTGGGGAAACACCCTACAAACCTTACTCACCCCATTGAGCCTGTCCCTCGGCCCCCTCGGGCAGGGCTAGGCCATTTTCCATAGGGGCCATTGACACTCCTGCGGCCCATGCTGAAAAGATTACCTGGCTCTCAGATGATCCAGTGTGGGTCGATCAGTGGCCCCTCTCTAAGGAGAAATTGTCAGCAGCTCAACAGTTGGTGCAGAAACAGCTTCATGCTGGCCATATTATTCCTAGCCACTCCCCTTGGAATACTCCCATTTTTGTCATTAAAAAACGGTCGGAAAAATGGAGACTCTTACAAGATCTTAGAGCAGTTAATAAAACCATGGTACTCATGGGAGCTTTACAACCTGGTCTCCCTTCGCCGGTAGCCATTCCCCTTGGGTATTACAAGATTATTATTGATTTAAAGGATTGCTTTTTCACCATTCCCTTACATCCTGCTGATCAAAAACGCTTCGCATTTAGCCTTCCAGCGACCAATTTCTGTACCCCAATACAGCGCTTTCAGTGGCTGGTTCTGCCCCAAGACATGGCCAATAGTCCCACCCTGTGCCAGTCATTTGTAGCCGCGGCACTCCAATCCACCCGAGACAATTGGCCTCAAATGTATATTATCCATTACATGGATGATATCCTTGTAGCGGGGCAATTAAGAAGTGAGGTTTTAGCTTGTTATGCTGACCTTCGACGGGCACTTGAATCTCATGGCCTCCAGATTGCCCCTGATAAGGTTCAACTAAAAGACCCTTATAACTACCTTGGATTTCAGATGAAGGGACGTCACATTTCCTCCCAAAAGCTTACCTTGCGGCTGGACGGTCTTAAGACTTTAAATGACTTCCAAAAATTGCTAGGAGACATTAATTGGCTTATGCCCTATTTAAAGCTCACTAAACATGACCTGAAGCCTCTCTATGATACCCTACAAGGTGATAACCACCCTACTTCACCTCGACAGCTCACTGCCGAGGGGCGCAAAGCCATCAGTACAGTGGAACAAGCCATTCAAAATCAAACAATTAATTTTATGGATTATAACTCTCCTTTACAGTATATCATCTGCAAAACCTCCCTCTCTCCCACTGCTGTCTTTTGGCAAACCGCTCCCCTTTTGTGGGTTCATCTCCCAGTTTCCCCTAAGCGGGTCTTTTACCCCTATTATGTTGCAGTTACAGACCTAGTTATCTTGGGCAGAGACCATGGAAAGATGTACTTTGGAAAAGAACCTGATGTCATTATCCAACCCTACCCTAAGGACCAGGTCGATTGGCTTATACAAACCACCGATTCCTGCCCAATTGCTCTTGCTTCTTATTCAGGGTTATTGGACAACCACTATCCTCCCAGCAAACTTATTGACTTTGCCAACAGACATGACTTCATTTTCCCGAAGATCACTTCTTGCTTTCCTCTGCCAGAGGCTCTACCCGTTTTTACAGACGGTTCTTCCACTGGAATGGCTGCCTATGTGTGGGATGATAACATTGTCCAGTTCCAAACCGCCCACTCTTCGGCCCAGTTAACCGAGCTCCAGGCAGTCATAGCGGTCTTTACCGCATTTCCTGCCCGAGCTTTTAATCTCTTTACTGACAGTGCTTACATTGCCCAATCTGTTCCCTTATTAAAAACATGTGGACTGATCAAACTTGCCTCTCAGACTGGTGGTCTTTTCCTCCAATTACAAGATCTAATCAGAAAACGATCCAAATCCTTTTTCATTGGACACCTTCGCGCCCACTCTAACCTACCCGGCCCACTTGCAGAGGGCAACCGCTTAGCAGACCTAGCCACAAGACCTCAGGCTTTTGCCTATTCAATAAATACTGATGCCCCCAGTCCGATTGACCAAGCACAGAAGGCACACCAATTCCATCATCTTAATGCTCACACGCTTCGCCTTATGTATAAGCTTACTAGAGAACAAGCTAGACAAATTGTTAAGGCCTGCCCTACGTGCACTCTGCACCTTCCTACACCTCATCTGGGAGTTAATCCTTGTGGCTTGATTCCAAATGCCCTATGGCAAATGGACATCACACATTACCCTAAATTTGGAAATCTTAAATATATACATGTCAACATTAATACATATAGTGGATTCATATTTGCCACCCTGCAATCTGGGGAAGCTACTAAACACGTCATTGCTCATCTCCTCACTGCCTTCTCAGTGCTTGGCTGCCCACAACAAATTAAAACAGATAATGGTCCTGGCTATATCAGCTCTGGCTTCTCCAAATTTTACAAACAATTTACAATAACACATATAACGGGAATCCCATATAATCCACAGGGACAAGGCATTATAGAAAGGGCTAATCTCACACTTAAAATTACTTTAGACAAAATAAAAAAGGGGGAATGGTATCCTACTAAGGGGTCTCCTAGAAATCTGATATCACATGCACTATTTATTCTTAACTTCTTAAATTTGGATGCCAAAGGTTTATCTGCAGCCAATCATTTCTGGCAACCAGAGACGCAACGACAATTTGCCTCGGTGATGTGGAAAGACCCCCTGGACCACTCATGGCACGGGCCGGATCCTGTACTTATCTGGGGCTGAGGATCGGTGTGTATTTACTCCAAGGAAATGAAGTCAGCCAGGTGGCTCCCAGAACGCCTAGTAAAACAAGTTGATAGGTGTGCTGATGATGCCGATGACCTGACGTTGTCCAATCTTAACCAGTTAACAATGGCACCTACAATTACAATCTAATAATCATCAAGAGTATAGTATAATTCAATTTGGCTAGTTATATTTGGGTGCACCCTAATTTTACACACTGTCTTATATGTTTGTCTACTGTCTGTTGTTTGTGTTTGTACAGTTGAGCTCAATATGTTCCTTCCTCTTCAAAGGATATTCGCCTATTGTTAAATTGACTTATAGATAATATTATTAAACTAAAGACATGCTTTTCTTCCCAGGTTGTTAATTGATCAAAGTACCACTGAAATTTATTTTATGAAAGTGACGTGCATTGTTACCCACACGCAACAATCAAATTACAATTAACAGTTATAAAATAAAAAGATATATATTCTTAATTGTTTGTCAAAACGATTATAGATGGGAACTCCCTTTGATGAATATAGAAGTGGCCACCCAGAAAATGATTATTCTGGTCTTAATTCATTAAAGGGACCCCCTAGTAAATTTTATATTATATAATCTTATGGGAGACATATCACAATGAATATTATCTAAATATGTTATAAATTGATTGTATTGGTTGTCCTTGATATTTAAGCACTAAATATGTTGTTACAAAACGTTCATATTGGTTAAGTTCTGAATATGTTATTGTAGCATGTCCACATTGGTTATCTTCAAAAGCTTAATCAGGGTAGCTTAACTCTCTTATTCACAGTCTAGCCTTAAATGAACATTGCTGTTTTTATGCCAACAAATCTGGGATCGTCAGGGGAAAAATTCGCGAACTTCAGGAAGATTTAAACAGATGACGACAAAAATTCACTCAAAATCCCCTCTGGACTGGCCTCAATGGTTTCCTCCCTTATCTCCTCCCTTTGCTGGGACCCTTATTGGGTCTACTCTTGCTCATTTCTTTAGGGCCCGTACTTTATAACAAAATCATGGCCTTTCTTAGAGCCCAGATAGAGGCAATAAAAACAGCGCCCATACAGGTCTACTATAATAGATTGGCAATGGCTGACCAGGACGAATGTCGGACCATCGATTAGGTCCTTGCCGTGGCGAAGTGTTCTCGCCCCACCTGGTGAGTGGGCTGGCAAGCCAATGACGGGCAACTGAGCAAGCGTGCCATGCAATGAGAGAGCCCTCGTGTGCCGCCTAAGACAGGTGCCAGAGCCTTGATTCTCTGGTTAACCGATGACGGGTAAGGTGCACGGTGCAGACACGTGTGTTGCTCTGACCCAAGACAGGCTCAGCCCCCGCAGGCTTGGCTCTCCTGACGCCTTTCTAAAATTATAATTTTAAAGGGAGGACCTGTGGGGGGCCTTGCCCCCCCGCTAGAACTCTTGAGTGCCTTTTACGGACATATCCGGGCCTGCTGCAAATCTACCCGGCAACAAGGAAGTAGCCCCAGTACCCTCCTCTTGCTCCTCCCCTCTAGCCCTACGGTATATATGTTGTAACAGCTTCTGCAATAAACGAGACTTGATCAGAAACCTGTCTTGTCTCCATCTCTCGTGTCCCCTGTCCCCTCTCATCCTCGCTCCCCCTCTAGGGTCTCCGTTGACTTACCCGCGGGCCGGGACACAGAACTATTCTAAAAGGCCAATGTAGATGGGAAGTAGAATTCCTGAAGGAAGCCTGATATGGTGGTACACATCTGTAATCCCAGAATGTGGGAAACTGAGGCAGCTTGGTGGAAAGTTCAAGGCCAGTCAGGAGTACATCATGAAACCATGTCTCAAAATAAAATAAAAAACAAGGAAAAGAATTCCTGAAGGACAGTTCAAATAGGAGTTAACAGAAAACATTTGAAGAGAAATAATTTAAAAATTATCAAATTTGATGAACATTCAACCCTGTAGATCTCTGAGGCTCATTTGACCCCAAGCCCAAGAAATGTGAAGCAAATATATCAAAGCATTTTATTATGATTGAAATTATTCAAGATCAGTAATGAAGAAGTCATCTTAAAAGCAAACACAGAAAAAATGCATATTATATACAAAGCTTTTCAATGGAAGTAATATAAGCAAAAAAACAATAAGAGAAGCATCTTTAAAGTATCGAAAGGAAAAAAAACCTGTCATTCTGAATTCTACACCCAAAGCTTATGTCTCAAAAGTTAAGGTGAAATATATACCTTTTCAGTTTCACAAAAGCTGATAAAACAGCAAACAACCATTACAAAAAAATGTAAAAGAAGCTTTGAAGGGAAAAGGAATAGGCATCATACAGAAATATGGGTTTTTGAAAAGGAGCGAACAGCACATGAAAATGGAAGTAGGTAGCTAAAATGTAAGTACATATGATACTTTTCTTATTTAAATCTCCTTAAAAGATACATGATTAAGCACAATACGTGTACATATAGAAAAATCACAGTGAGGGCAAGGCAGCACAGCTTGGCATGCTGTCATGCACTGCCAAGATTCCCAAGAGGGAAGGTCAGCTTGGTCTAAGGGGCAGCAGAAGAGGAGCCGGAGAGGAGAAGGCCAGGTAGATGGCTGACTAACCTGGGCCTGCAAACATGAAAGCAAAGCCAGAAATGGAAACAGGAAAGGGTAAATTTTAGGAAAAAATGTACAAAGATGAGAGAAAAAGAGATTAAAGGACAAACAGGCCGAAGTGGCTACCCAAGAAACTAGAGAAGATTTACTTACAGAAAACAGAGAAACTAGAAACAAGGAGAGTCTGATTTCTGATGAAGCAGAAGAAAAAGAAGCCAACTCTGATTAATCATACACCGCTGGTCCTTGTCTCCTTTCTTGTGCAATCCAGAGAAACATTTTTATCAACTATTTTGTAAATGCAAGTTTTTTAGTAGCTCCAGAAATGTTTTTAACAACAAGTGAATCCCCCTCACAGCATTTTTTAAGTGTAAATGATTTTTTTAGAAGTGAAATCATTTGCTGGTTGTTTATTTTTGGTACAATCAGAAAATAACGTACTATCTTTTCTGAGTAAATTGTGTTATATTAAAGAGATATACTTTAAATCCTAAAACAAATTAATAAGCCAATAAAAGAGATAATGGAATTTGTTTATTTGTTTCTTTTTGCTATTGTTGTTTTTTGAGACAGGGTCTGGCTTTATAGTTCAAACTGACTTTGAACTCACTATGTAGCCCAGCCTGGCCTCCAATTCATGGTGATTGTCTTGCCTCAGCCTCCCAAGCGCTGAGATTACAGGCATGAGCCACCATGCCCAGCTGAGATAATGGAATTCTAAAAGCATAAACATTTTCATTTAATCAAAAGAATATAGAAAAAGAGGAGCCAGAAGAATGGGACAGATAGAAACAAAGAGCCAGATGACAGACATAAATTTAACGAGGTCAGTACTCACATTAACGGTAAATGGTCTACACACCCCACAAAATGCAGAGATTTTTACACTGGAGTACAAAAATAGGATCCAAGAAACACCCTTAAGTGCAAAGATAAAAAGAGGTTAGAAGTTAACGGATGGAAGCCGGGCATGACAGCACATACCTGTAATCTCAGCACTCTGAGAGGCTGAGGAAAGAGGATTGATTACAAGTTTGATCTCAGCTTGGGCAATTTAGTGACAATGTGAGACCTTGTCTTAAAATAAACAAAGGGGTAGGGATGTAGGTCAACTGAAAGGTCCTGGGTTCAATGCCAGTACAGAAAAAAGAAGTGAAAGAAGAAAAAACTAACCTTATCAATAATCATATTAAATATAAATTATCTATATTCACCAGTTACAAGGCAGAGATTGTCAGATTGGATGAAAAAACAAAGCAAAACTAGAAGGAACACTTTTCAATAATTCCAAAGAAAGCAGTTGATCTACCATGTATCAACATAGATGTGCATGCAACATATTGATTTGTGTGTTATTCTTTATGTTGTTATGTTTTCTTCAGTTATTGTATTGGCACAAAAATATATATTCCCTGACACCTGTCAGGCATGGTGAGAAGCACTGAGATTAAAGAAATAAATAAGGCACAGTCCCAACCTTCTTTGAAACTGGAAAAAGAAAAAAAAGTTAAAGAATTGGTGACACAAATAAAAATACAATTAAAATTGTATAAATGCTGCAAAAAAAATTATGTTACTGGAAGAATAGAAGATGAGATTTAATTGAGACTTTAAACCAAAAGAAGACCTCTCTGGAAAAAAACATGATATGGAAGGTGACCCACAAGATAAATAGTATTTAGCCTGGTTGCAAGTATGTATGCTATAGGGAAAGAGTTGCCAATAGAACAAGCCAAGCTAAGAAAACATGTCTGAAAAACACTCGGAAGCTGTGAAGAGGATGGAGGGTAAATGCCAATGGAGCAGGCGTAGCGAGTGGAGGAAGAGGCTTGAGAGGAATCCAGAGGGAACTTAAAGGTGAGACACAGGCTTCAGAGGAAAAGTTAAACAGTTTCCTCCATGTACTACCAGTACTCAGTGACAACTGGGGCATTGTAAGCAATCAATTATCAGTCACAGTTTCAGTTTGGAATAATCTCTTTAGCTGAGGTAGGGAGAATGTGGGAGAAGAGTCTGGGGCAAAAGCAGTAAAATTTGTTAGCTGATTTTTTTTTTTTTTTCTGAGACAGAGTCTAGCAAAATTGCTAAATTACCCACGCTGGGCTTGAGTTTGTGAACCTCCTTCCTCCTCAGCCTCTTGGAGTGCTGGGATTCCAGGAATTGGCCACCAGGCCTGGCTTGTTGGCAGAGTTTTACAGAAGTCCAGGCAAGAGAATGAGCTCGCACTGGGGAAACTGAAATGACAGTGGAGATTTAGAGAAGCAATAAGATTTGGGAGGTGGTAAGAGCTGGCACAAGCACAGCTGCCACAGGGTGAAATGAAAGTGAGGAAGAGGAAAGAGTAGAGCTTGACACCGGGTTTCGGGCTGGCACAGCTGGTGAAGCAGGATTTGGATTCCGCAGACAGAGAGCAGCACATGGTCCTCGTCTCCTGAACACTGCTGAGTACTCACTCTCCGTTCTAGCTTTTCTTTCATTGAAAATATGTATTAAGTGGGTAATATTTTTTCCGGGGTAGAAACAAAAAAATTACCCTCTTAACTTTTGTTGTTCACCTTTTCAGACTTTCCATGCATTTGTTCGTATGTATATGAAGATGTGCATTCGTATGTGTATATATTCTTACTATGAGTAATCTTGTAACTCATTTTCCTTAACATGAACATTTTCATGTAAACAAAGACATGTGCCTTTATTTAAAAGATGACATATAGGAAGCTTAGTGTTTTAAAATTCAAAACTATTTCTCATGTTCTATTATAAAGATAGCAAATATGTAAACTTAGATAATGAAATAAATAGGAACAGTGTACTAAAATAGCTACTGAGTAAATGTGAATATCAGAAAACTTTTAATTGGAAAATATATAGAACAGTGCCTGAGGTGATAAGAAAAGTGGCTTAAAGCTCATTAAATCATTAAAATTCTTTCAAAAATATTTATGTGAACAAAGAAACAGAAGCTGAAAATGATCAAAAAAGAAAAAAAGATAATGAGGCTTATTTATCCACTAATGTAAAATGGGAACATATTCTGAAATTTTAAAACAAAACATTTCACTTGCATTGTTTGAAATTAAAAGTAATTATTTTCTGATAACAATTATGGAGAGGGATATTTAATAGCTAATATGAATATACTGGTACAAGTACGTAATCTATGGTCATGGTGGCCATGAGTACCTATGGAGAGGTCATAATCTCTACAGTGAAAAGAGATGAGAAAGACACTCAAGAATCCAATACAGTGGAGTCAAATGACACGTTTCCAGCTGCAGACCTTTAGGGTAAAGTGTAAATAACAGTTCCCAAATTGTCTGCTTGTCTGAATCAGCTCAATACCCACCATATCTATTTCCACATTTCTATGATGGCTTAAACTCGCATGCTGAATACAGGGACCACTGCTCTATGCACCTGTGCTTCAGAATGACCCAGGGCTTTGAAAGTTCTGACAGTAATAATACTTGATACAGAAGGAAAGGCAAGGAAACACTTGTATGTCACATAGATAATGCCATGATATACAAATAGCATCAAATACACATTTGGTAATAAACAACCAAATAGACATTTTTGCTATCTCTCCAGATGTATTGTTTTGACTGAACTAGGCCCTTCTGTCTTCAAAGGATGTGTCTATCTCACTGGACATGCTGGCCACAATCAAATGTCTGATGATAATAATAACTTCCATAATAATAAGTTTTCTACTCTACATATTTTAAACATCGAATTTCTACCCCTAACAGCAAAACAGCAAGTTTAAATTATTTATTAGTTTTACACATGAGGAACTATAAAAACTAATAAAAATTCTCAAGTCATACAACTATTAGTGACAAAGATGGCTTCATACTCCCATAGGTGCTCTTCCATTCATTTCTTTGAGGCTGCCAAGCTATAACACCTATGAGCATGGACTTCAAATTCAAAACTATAGTTGTAATGACAGAAAAATAAGCCATTTAGATGGCTGAAAAGCAATAACAGCTTGCTGTATCATAAGTGACTTGAAGACAGGTATTACTGACCTGATGACAGCTGAGAATGCTATATACAATTGGGTCAGCTTCTTAAACGAAGAGCTGATATTATTTCCCTAAGTGCTGGTCATATTCGTCTCTTTAAGAGTAGACATAAAAGCTCCTTGATTAATTATTAATTTTAATCTTGATTATTTATTGAGTCCTTAAAATATGCCAGGTGCTTTACATATATGACTCACTTAATCCTCACAACAACCTTGCTAAGTAAGAATTATAAATTACATTCTCACACAAGAGAACTAAGGCCCAAAGGGATTAATTGATTTATTCAAGTTTATTGAGTTAGAAAGTAGCTGAGCAGAATTTGAACACATTTCAGTTTAATTCTATGCCTGTGTTCTTTTGTTTGTTGGTTTTTTCATTTTTGTTGTTGTTTTCTTCAGACAGGGTCTCACTAGGTAGTCCAGGCTGCCCTCAAACTCATGGCGATTCTCCTGCCTCAACCTCCTGAGCGTTGGGATTACAGGCATATATATCAGCACACTGGGCCCAGGTCTGGGTTCTTAATCACTGGACTACACTTCCAAACTTTAGAACAATAAAGAGATTCAAGCAATAGAAACAAACAACAAGACAAAAAAATACACAGAGAGATAAAAGTATAGAGTTTAACAAACTGTCAGAATGACAACAAATCCAATATTATCAGTCAATGACGACTGTCATATTGAAAATACCTTGATAATTACATTTGCAGATATCCCGGTACTAGGGAGACAAAAATGAAAACTAAGTGAAATTCAACTGAATAAGAAAACCATAAAATTCAAGACTAAGAAGATAAAATAGAAAGATTTCCAAGTTACATCTTCAGGGAAAAGATGACTGCGGCCAAAAAATAAACAATACCATGCTGTGACAGTATGTGTTTCATAGCGGGACACAGTCACAATTCCCTTCACTTCTCTTCCATCCTGTGTGGTCTAGCCGCCACAGAAGATAGGCTGTCCTGAAACACAGTCATTGTGGTTGTACTCATTTTTGTGTGCCCTGTATTTCACAATAAAAGTGGCCCTCCCCAACTGATTCTCAGGGTTCATGTGGAGCAGACCCCAGTCCTGGGGCCCAGGACCTGCATGCACAGATTCCCTGGTTGAGGAATAGACATGTGACCTACTTCTACCTATAAGCTCAGTACCAGGACACCTGATAAAACTACTGGGAATGAGCCTACTCTCCTCATTGGCATTGCTAACTTGACAATTGTTTACAGTTTTGGAGCCTGCCTGCCACTGAATTATAGAGAAGAATCATACCACAGAGACAGAGAAATATGATCCAAAAACAGTAAGTCCTTGCCTTGCATTTTTCAACTAAAAAAACCCGCTATACAGTACTAATAAACTGGGGAGGAAAATAGAGCACAGGGCTTTTTTAGGTACCAGGTATCAAACTCGGGACCTTGCGCTTGCGAGGCAGACAGTGGAACCACTGAGCTAAACCCCCAGCCCGAGCATAAGTTTTTGATCACACAAACCTATGCCTAAAGTCTAGCCCCACTGTTTATGATTTATGTGACTTGTGACTTGGTGGGGCTATCTAAGCTCTCTGAGGCTTGGTTTCCTGTATTTAATTCTCTAAAAGGCATATGACAATACCTTTCTTATGGAGATACCATGAATATTGATGAGACAGTTTTTATTTAAAGCATTTAGCACAGTGATTGGCACATACCATGAGTGCTTGATAAAGACCAGCAATTATAATTAAATAAAAAACATTGTCCCGTGTCCATGTTCACTGTCACTGGGTTTATACCTACGTAATCTGGGAAGCTGGGATGGGGAAATGCACCAAAGCTCATTCTTACAAGATTGAGAGCAAGGGATTACACAGCTGTAAAGAAATTGATATTTTGCTAAAATATTTGAATGGAATTTTAGTTTGAATTTTTATGAGCTTATTTGGAAATACTATGTCATTGAGTAAGGGGAAAAGACTAGTTCCCACACTAGAAATTTTAAAATGATTCATCTATAATGTTATATAAATATTTATGTCTTGGTAGTAGAAAGCAGTAGGCAAACACTGGAAGGGCTTTCGAGAGCAGCAATAAAACTGATTAAGAGTCTCTAGATTGAAAGAACTATGTTAGTAACAACTAGGTGGAGAGCTGGTAACTACCAACTAGAATGTGGAGAATAAAGGATAACTGTAGTTATTTATGCCTCTATAACCCACAGTCAAAATTACTGTAATAAACATACAATCTGTCTACTGCCCACAAGACCACTTTCATCTCCATCTGAAAAGCGCCAACCGACCCAAATGGCAGCTTCGTCACAGACTCCTGGAGAGAGAGAGAATCCTGGTCCAGTGCTAGAGGCCAGTGTCTCCCTCAACATGGCATCTCCTAGTGGAGTAGGGAGAGAGATGCAGATTCCCAAACTCCACTTTCTCCTTGCAGTGGTGAAGCTGTAGAGTAATGTACAATTCCAGGTTGCTTCAGTTTCACAATGACTTTGGGTTCAGTTTGAATTGATCAAAGAATGGAGGAAATACAGTAAATACAGTACCCTCAGCTTGCTGTGCAGACTGTGAGGCTGGCTCAGGTCTGAACTCCATCTCAATGGGCCAGTCAGAAAATGAGACAACATGGCTATAACCAGCTTGGCAGGCTGTGCACTCATTCCAGAGGATTCAATTCTCTTTAATACTTTTCTTCCTTGAGATTTACTGTTTTGTTTTTAAATAAATTTTAAAGCAACAGTATCAGCAAATAGAAATGTTTGACTAGATATAGGCTCACATAATGTTATGTTTTGACATCTCGAATTTAGTCACACACATTAAAGTACATATGTACAACAGACTCAAACACTGTGACTTGTATAAGTGCTGCCAAATAGTCAAAATAAGGACATAGGTATCCAGTTACTTAGTTCTGGATTTCCTGAATATTTTATGTTGTGAAGATAGGTATATGTATTTACTTATAATTTTTAAAAGTTCAAGTAGATAAGGCCCAACTCAGGGGTCAGGGTAACCTGCTGAAGGACATGGGGGTTACAAACCAGCCTATGCCTTGTTGTTGCCCAAATCAGCACCTCTGTGAGGACCTGTACCTGCTGAAAGGATGCACCTTTCAATAATGAGCACAAAGGCTCAAGATAAGAAGAGCAACGAAAAATTTTTATGCTGTTTCGAGTGGTAGTTATAAACCAACTCAGAGGATTAAAATGGATCTAGGCAGTAGATAAAAATGTTGCCTTCTCAGATGGCTGCTCAAGTAGGGTTCTTTCAACACTCTTCCTGAGAACAAAAGGGCAGTGCAAGCAAGAATGTCCCTGCAAGCACTGGGAGAAAGGCTGTTTCCTTGGTTTCCCATTGACTGCCTGCCAAGCAGAGAAGTCGAACTTCTGCCACTGTGTTTCATACCTCGGTGATGTATTCTACACAACTGTGAAAAACCACGCTTTTAAGGTAAGCTAGTAAATTGTGGCTACTCAATAAATATTAAACCACAGCAACAACCTGGAGTAAGTCAATTTGGTCTGATTCTTCAAAGAAAGGCATTACTAAAGTGCTATAGTCACTGTTGAGAAAATATGATCAATTTTGGCCACTGTGGCTTCGCTGTAAAGTAATTTAATTTGCTATTCATGTCACTATGAAATAGTTATGCTATCAGTTAATAGTTATAATCCATAAGCCAGGAGGATTTTAAATTTAATTTGGATGAAGCACTAAGGAAAGTACTCTAATTTACAAACATCTTCCTCAGGTGAGTGGTACTACACTTTTCTATCACCTTCCCAACTGGGTGTGGGCATTCCTGTCCTAGTCTGGAAGCAGCAGTTCTGCAAGTAAGAGGTACGTTATTTTAACACACATTTAATTTTTAGTCCCTCTTTCTTCTAATTACCACTAGGGGGCCAATCAGCACTGATTACAATGATTATTTTGCATAATGGACACCTGTCATCTATGGACTGGACCAAGACCATTAACCTAATTTCATGTGGGCCACCAAGTAGTAATGACTATTAGTTATTATTGGTCTAAACTGCATGCCTCTCCCCCACCCCAACCTCTCTTCATTCCCAATCACCATTCCCCTCTGTCTACAGGAATATAATGGTAATACCACTTTGGAAAGAGAAAATCATGAATATAAAGATTTCCATGATTATTTTTGGAAAAGAGCTGCATTTCATTGGATTGTTTCTACAGTATGTAGTAGTAAGCATGTAATGTGGAATATATTTTAATTGCTGTGATGTAAATGAGACTTTAGGGTCATGTTACAGAGTGTTAACTGAAAGATCCAGCTATGACTTTAGCATGCCTGCAGGCCTTTTAAATTGTTACGGGAAATTGCAGCATTCAATTGAGTAGTTTCAACACTGAGCTCCCCTAAGGCTTATTACAGTTTGGCAACATGATGCCAATTTCAACTAATGTACCTAATGCCTTTTCCTTCTCATCCTTTATCCTCAGAACCTTTCTACTACATACAACTTGAAAACCATAAAACAATAGGCAGATGAAGAGCCATGAACTTGACACAATTCACCATTACGTTCATGGCAAATTCGTCAAGTGCTATGGGGTTTCACTCAGATGGGGTCGGAACACCATCAGCATCAAAATTTTGATCTAGTAATAATAGGTATGAACAGAAAATATCCAAATTATTATAGTATAATTTCCCATCTTTTGTGATAAACCATCCTTAAATCCATACAAGTGACTCAAATATTCAAGTGACAAACATTAGTTTAACTCAAGATAATAAATGTTTATAAAATGTACTACAATTCACAAACATTTTCCTATATGCATAGTACATTGGCTGCACAAACTTGGTTGAGAAAATACATCTCAAATGAAATGTGTCATATGTGGGGGAAGGCAAGTGAACATTTCTTTCTTGTCCAGCAAATGAATTACGGGTCTGTGTAGCTTCCTGGAGCGAATGGGATAAAGACCAGCCAGATTCCCCAAAGCCTGACCACATAAAGCCTGCACCGCCAGCCCTTCTTCTCACATTGACAGTAATTCTCCTCAGCCTCCTTCTAAGCAGCTTGGATCATATCGTCTTTGGTTAGATCTGTAGAATTTAGAGAGTTAATGAAAATGTTGTAAGAATTCCTTTCCCTCTTACCATTACTGAACTGCATAAGAACATATAGGATAGCAGCCATGCATGAAATAGGTTTCTATGAAATAAAAGCCACATATCAAGCTGGTGTAGGGTACAGCTAAGAGGCCACTAAACGGGACATGGGTTGGAAGTTACCCTTCCATCGAAGACCAAAACAAAGAGGCAGAAAAGAAAAACTTTGCAGAAGCAAAAGAAAGTAACAGGCAAAGAGAACTAGGACCCAAAGCTGCAGTATCTAATTAAGAAATTAAGGTAAACAAAGCATGGTGGCACAGGCCTATGATTAGAGCAATTATGAAGCAGAGGCAGAGGTATCACAGGGAGTATGAGGCTAGGCTGGACTACATAGTGAGTTCAAGGCCAACCTAAACTACATAGCAACACTCTGTCTCAAAAAAAAGAGAGAAAGAAAGAAAGAAAGACGAAATTAAGGTAAGATAAAAAATGACAAATTATGGCTAAAATTTGAGTAAATGGCATAACACCAAAATATAGATTATCAAGAATAAAATTCACATCCCTGTGGATAGCACACTGCAAGAATGTTTTATTAGTCTAATCACGCCTAATTTTCTAGCTCAACAAATGCTCCACTATATTGTTTAGGGCATATTTTGCAACACTAAAACTTTTGGTTGCACTTAGAAAGGAATAAAAGACTCAAAACAACATTGAGAAGTCACACAAAATTGTAATGCAATTATTTCTATCGCAAATCAATGCCTTTCAGTTTCAGTAAAAGAAGAAAAGCAGTCTTCATCCCTCCACGGATTGGCCTTCAAGACTTCTTCTTTGTTAACAATCTATTGCTCTTTTTTATTTTTTGTGGTACTAAGGATTAAACTCAAGAAGCTTGGGCATGCTAGGCTAACACTCTAGTCCTGAGCTACTTCACTAGTCCCAGTTTATTGCTTTTTAAGGAGAGTCATTCACTGCATTGGTTATATCCTTTCCTATACTTTCAGGGGTGAATACTCATGTTTCTGTGAGCATATAAGAAAATGTGAACTAGACTTCACACTGTGAGGCTCGGTGGTAGCCAAACATGCCATGTTCATAACCAGTGCGGCTCTATGTTTTCGTCATGCGGAAAAGGAGAGATGGGGACGGGATCCATGGTAGATGGAGCTTACTTTACTTGCAACTCTCAGCCAGTGCAGTGCATGAAAAAGCCAGGCCACAATGGTTGAAAACCACTGCAAGGCAGTAGCAGGTCTGTACAACCCCACAAATTCTCTGTCTGCATCCATGCAAAACAGTTTTATGCTGTGTCATTCCTGTTTCAGATTGAACTCTGGAAGGCAGGGGGAGTGCTGATTACAACTGAAGTTCTACTGTGCTATTACTTTTCTTTTAACTATTCTAAACTATTTTATTCAGCTACTCTATTCAGTTACTCCAACAGAAAAAATCTCCTCTGATGGTGTCTATTTATATGTCTTCTTACATAATATGTCTTCAATAAATAGTTTTCTGATTTATGTGAACTTTTTTTTTCTTTTTTTGGTATGGGGCATTGAACTTGGGTCCTTGCACTTGCACAGCAGGCGGCAAAACCACTGAGCTAAATCCCCGGCCCTATGTGAACTTTGATGTCTGATACTCAAGTGAGAAATCAGAGCTGATTTTAATAGAAATATTAATTTTCTTGAAAGAGAAAAGATAGTAGAATATTTTCTATAGGACTTCACCTACTGCCACTATGAAATATACTTTATATATTTTGTGTATTTTCATTTGCTCATCCCCTATAGAGTCTTCATACTCTACTCCAAAATTTCTTCTTGAATAATAGGAAATGATGATGTAGCTAGGAACCTATTAAAACAAAATCATGCTATAATATTTATATGTCCCCATGACTTTTATTGTTATAAAATTTATATCTGGGAAAAATAATGGTTGAATAGAATATTCTAGTTATAATCATGTAATATAAAAACAAGAGGGGAAACATTGAAATTAAAATTTAAACCATTAAAAATTACCATATACAGTTAATCTGAGTATATTTAACAGCCCCAGAGTGCCTAAAATGTTGCTGAGTAGAGAATAAAATAAGTTTAATGTTCATAGCTAAAACTTATTAAGCATTCTCCAAATGTTAATTTTACATGCATTATCTCATTAAATTGCTACCACAAAGAAACCTATTGGGTTGGTTCTTTATTAACCCTTTTTTTATATATGAGGAAACCTAGACTGGAAGGCATCAACTCACTCAAGGCCATACAACTGCTGAGAAACACAGGAAGGGCTGAAGACAAGGTCAGCACGACATAAAATCTATGTGTTTGTCTGAGACACTATGTTGACTGCTACGGCAGGTATATGTGGTCACACTGGGTAAAATAAAATGGTGGGTATTATGAATTCTCATGTTTTGTTATGAAAGCTTTTAAAGCGGAGACGATCATTTGCAGAAGTAACAGAACTATTACTGTTATGTCATAATATTGTTCAGTGGGGCTTTGATAAAATCCTGACATCTGATAGCAAGGCAGTCAGTCGCATGCCCCCAAATAGTAACCGAGGCCTGAAATCGCAGAGTTGGAGAGGCCAATGCCCAAACCTTGGAGCTAATGGATAATTTCAGCTATTAATTTTTATACTAATAGTAGTGAAGAGTACATGCACTAATTTCAGCAAGGAATATTTACATGAAAAACAAATTCTGCCTGTAGTTTACAGCAGTTTATTAGAGACACAGGTTTCATGAGTGAAATTAAGACAGGTTCCCATCACCAAGAATGCTGCAATTCACATAACTAATCACCCATAAAACCTATTACAAACACTAAGAAAAACTCAAAAAGCATATAAGAGTGATGAAATTTCCACTTCAATGACTGATAAAGTGAGATATAGCAAAAATCAACTGAGCTGGAAAAATGACACACTGTGAAGAGGTGCTTAGGATGATGTGGAGTCGGGAGCCTCCATTAGTCAAAGTGATGGCTCTCCGTACACAGAGATTTCAGGTCCTCATACCTGGAAGCTCAGTTCCTAATGACAAAAGTCTGTCTTCTCACATGGAAATTAGAAAGGATGCCTCCGGAGCCAGCACTCTAAAGGAAAAATGACTTGTCAGATGAACAGGTCTCCGTCTGAACCTTCTGAAAGCACTGGTGATCTTTCCATTTCAGAATTAGATAAAACTACAAATCTATCATGTGTTCCTAAATACTGTTTTCAAAACCAGTTTCTTGGCTTCAAGTTTCTACCTTTTTTTACCATTGCTTTTGGCCAATCCTATTTAATGATTTAACTTGTTAAGAAAAAAAGATATTTTTCGGGGCTGGGGATTTAGCTCAGGGGTTTCACCACCTGCTGTGCAAGCGCAAGGACCTGAGTTCAATTCCCAGTACCAAAAAAAAAAAGATATTTTGCTTTGTTAAAGGGAAAAATAGTGCAGATATCAAAACAAAAACTAAATGTCATAGATTTCTAAATATCCTGCATTAGACATCTTACCATTAAAACAATTAATACAGGAACCTTCAGCAAAGTCAATCTATTCCTGAACATTCATGGAGGCTCCACAAGTTTGCTGAATAAACACATGACTGAAAGAAAGACTTCACAAAGCAGCATCTTTTCTTTTTGTTTTTATTTTTGTAGGGCTGGGGATAGGAACCCTGACCTTGTTAATGCTAGACAAGCACTCTACCACTCAGCAATAACCCTAGCCAACAGAGTGTCTTTAATGTGACTTTCACCATCCACAGACATCAGCATAAAAACAAAATGCTACTTTTTATTTTACCAATGAGTGAATATTCAAAGCATTCACATAAGAAAAGATGGAGGAGGAATATTAAAATAGGAAATGTGTAAGAAAAACAACCTGTAATGCCGCCTGCCTCACAAGCGCAAGGTCCCAAGTTCAATCCCTGGTACCAAAAAAAAAAAAGTGATGTGGGAAGGCAACCTACTTTCTAGTCCCCCTTCTGTCTCTCTCAGGCAGAAGCTATCTTTCTCTGAATAAGTACTTTCTACTCTTAATATTGGGCTGGGGGTTTAGCTCAGTGGTGCCACCACCTGCCTCGCAAGTGCAAGGTCCTGAGTTCGATCCCTAGTACCAACCCCCCCCCCCCAAAAAAAACCTGTGAAAGATTTTTTTTTTAAATATTCCACTTTGGGGAGGGAAGAGAAAGGGATTTAAAAAAGAGAGTTGTGAAAAAAAGAAAATAGAGCTCCTGCAAATGGGAATGGGGAGAAGAGCTGTAGGGACCAGGGAGGGATTTGAAGGGAAGGGGACAACAAACAAGAATTAAGATGTTCTATGTACAAATTCCCCATAATAAACATAATCATTATGGACTGCACAATGCACTAATAAAATTCTTTTTAAAATTTTCCTCCTTTTAACATTAGTTTTTCATGGGCTGAGGATTTAGCTCAGTGGTTCTGTCGCCTGTCTCGAAAGTGGAAGATCCTGAGTTCAATCCCTGGTACCAAAAACAAAACAAAACAAAACAAACATTAGTTTTTTTTTTTTTAATATGAGGTCTCACTATATTGGCCAGATTAGTCTTGAATCTCTGGGGTCGAATGATACTCCTGCCTCAGTCTCCTAAGTAGGTGGAACATTCGGCACACTTGGCTCAAATATTCCTGTTTTGGACAAATTTCCTTCTTTTCTTGAAAATTTTTTTTGTCAAATAATCATTTTTCAAGTAAGATAAATTAATCCATATAGTAGGGCCAAGAAAGCAACTTATCAATTTTTAAAAGAAAATGTATTAGTCAAGTGAGTCTGTCTTAATTACTTTTACCTTGTGGCTGAGACAAAATACCTCACACCCAAAGTTAAGGGAGGAAAAGCTTATTGAGCTCAGTCTGTAGAGGTTTCAGTCCATAACCGGCTAGCTCCAAGGCAGGGTGGCACATGGCAGAGGGGCATCGCAGAGGAGAACCAGTTCATGGTGGGCAGAAAGCAGCAAAGGAACAAAGGATGACCACAGCTCTTTCTATCCCTATATCTTATCCAGGCTACTTAGAGCAGGTAGCACTCACACTCTTAATCCTAGTGCTCTGGGCCCTAGCATTGCACCCTGAATCAGTCCCAGCATCACTTCTGAAAAGCCCTACCTATGACTGCATGAGGCTTTGGGGGAACATCTAGACACAAGCCAGAGTCCTTTTAGGATAGGCTTTTTTTCTCTTTCCTTTTACTTCTCTTTCTCTCTTTTTCATTCTCTTTCTGTCTTTTTTTCTTTTCTCTTTTTTTTTGTAGTTTGAAACTCAAAAGGTAATGTGCCCTCAGAAAGCTCAGGGCTGTGGGGCTTTCCCAGAGGCGGAACAGTGCCTACGTTGTTTATCTTTCTTCGAATAGGCCCCTGAACTCTCATCTTTATAGTTGCATACTATGCTTATTCCCGGTGCTATAGTTCAGCTAGGTTGTCACTGAAAAGGCAAATTGTCTTTTATGGCTGCATATGCTCAACTTCCTCTTCCTAGTGTATTCATTCTGTCACTTCAAAAGAAGCAACATTTTTAAAGAAAACTATGCCATCTGCAAAAAGCCAGTGGTGTGCTCTATTGTAGAGAGTGTCACAAGAGGCCCCTCTTCTCTGATGCTTCCAGGAGTGGGAATTTTCAAGATGCTCTTAAATGTGTATTTCTTTTTCATTTAATTGATTATTCATGAGGTTAAAATAATTAGAGAAAAAATTAGAAATTGACAGTAGTATTTTACTTACTAACCTCAATTAACTTCAGCCCCTTTTCTAAATCTCATCATGCTACCTGTTAATTACTACACCTTCTGCTGAAGTAGGTGTGTGTATGTGTGGGAGGTGGCAAATGAAAGTTAATAATATGAGGAGGATTGTTATTTTTACAGGTATCATTTAAAAATACAAACAATTTTATACAGGCAAGCAAAATACAACCCAATTCAAAGTTGGATTGCAGCTGTAGGTAAGGAATGAGGAAATTTGGCGGGGGCAAATAAAGGGGTAATGGAATGGTGCACCCTTTGGTTGGCACAGGATAGACTATCTCCTTGAAAAGCTCCTGCTAAAGTGAAAACTTTTTATGAAAGCAAAAGGAAATTTAGGAAGCAGTAACAGGAAGCATGCCTGTAGCTTATTAATCACCCTCGCTACTAAAGTTTAATATGCACAAGATGCAGTCCTCTTCATTTTTCTTTCAAATGTACATATTATTTTTCTTCATAAAAGATAGTTTTATAATTCAAAAGACTAATGAATACAGTAAAAGGAACACCTTTTTTTCTCTTGGAAATCATAGCCAGGCTGCAAATGTCAAGCTAAGAAAGAGCAAAGGTCACTTCAGCACAACATGAAGTCAATTATTTTGGAATTCATCATTAAACGGAACTGTTTATGAAATGGACAGTCTGTCAAGCTGTTTCTATCATTTCTCAAAACTTTACTATCTTTTAGAAGTGGAGGGAGAGCTACAGACTGCAGAAAAGCCTCAGCTTCCCTACGGTCAGGCTTGCAGAACAGAAGCTCCAGAACTGTGGAGGGCAAAGGGACCAAACTAACTGGGAATTTCTACAGCTGAGAGAGTAGAATATACGTGTTCTCTTGTGGTATATGGACACATTGCATCTCAATTTGAAAAAATAAAATTAATAAATGCAAATGTAAGACAGGAAGAAATTTATTTTAACTTCATTAGAAGTGATCCTTACCTCCCATCTCTGAGGTTGAAGATTAGGCATGAGCCATCAATGTGTGTCAATATTGAAATTCTCAAAGTATTTAATTCTACTGTCTGATCTCTGACCCAGCAATATCAACCCTACATCGTAAAGTCTATTTTTTTTAATGTGGGACATGAGATCTGTAATTTAAAATGCAGGAAAAACTAAGATAAGGTGATTTCTGTGTCCTTTCCATTATAAGGACATAGAAGTCAATTGTTAATTTCAGTACAAGTTTCTTCTCCTCTTTCCTTCCTTCTTTCCTTCCTTTCTTCCTCCTTTCAGGATGGAAAAAAACTATTTTGATAAATAATGGTTTACTTGAATATAGCAGGTATTTTACTGTGTCCATATCAAGATGGAAAATAATCACCCTGCTTGTAGTGTAATGGAAAATGTACCCTAGTAGTGTACTGGCTTTTTGCAACTCTCCTTGTCACCCCACTATCCTTGCCTCCTCAGCCAAAAAGTTATTTTTCAGTCATGTGACCACAGCAGGTAATTTAATTTACTAGTCTCATCTCTACAATGGGGGATAACACCTTGCTTTTCTGGAAGTAAAGGGTTTGTCTCAATTATCTGAGATGGCTGCTAACTCTAAGATCTATAATTTAGAGATTTCTCAAAGATAGAGATTGTTCCTTCCTAATTCCTATGACCTTGATCCACAGTAAAATGTCAACTTTCCTGTGTAACATGAGCAAATACAAGCAGTATTGCATGTGATCTTCTTTTGTATTTAAAAAAAAATTATTGCTTTTTTTCTGATAAATAAAATAAGTAAATTCCAAATCTATGTTCTTCAATTAAAGTAACACATATTTCCTTTTCCTTTTCCTTTCCCTTTCTTCCATGCTGCTTCAGTGAAGTTGTAATAGTTTGTAAAGTTTTACTGTAGCATTTCATAAAATGTTCAACTCAGAAGAGTCATTGAATCGCAAATCTAGAGAAGGACAAATGCCTTTGAATCTTTTTTCAATTTTCAGCAAAAGGGGTGTTAATAACTAGAAGAAACCAGTGCAACTGAAAATGTCACAAATTATAAGATAATCATGTGTTTGTAATGCCCTGTGATTCTTTCTGTCCTGAATAACCCCCAGCCAATGGTTTCCAAACATTCTTCTCAGCTTCACTTCTCAATCGCCAATAGTCTATTTTCCAATCAAACCATAATCACTTTCCTTAATGTGTTTTTGTCATTAGAACATAATTTTTTCCAATCTTTGCTTGATTATTTCTTCCTTTCCATTCTTTGATTCCCACATTTGCCTTTCTGCCTTGGTATTTAATTCTAAGACTGCATTTTCCTAAATAATCCTTAAATCTCTCAATCTGTGATCCAGTTTTACTTAAGGTTTTACTGTTACCTTCCTACTTACATCAGTTTTCTTGAAATAACAGAGTACGAGCCAAAATGTATAAACATACATTCTACCTCAATGGAGAGAAGTATGACAAAAAACATGGGGCTCAGTAAACTGTCCCCCACTTTAGGCAAGGCACCCAGACTAAGAGCACTTCAAATATTTGCATTTGAAGAGAGAGTCTACTGGACAGTTCCTCTCCCTGAGAAGTCATGGAGTATCAGTCAGGACATCACAAGCTTTTTGGAGGAATTTCTTCCTCATTTATGCATTTTGGCAACTATTTTTCAAGGATCTATTATGTGCCAGGCTTTTTGGTACATACTATGGCTGGAAGGGTGGAGAACAGAGATAACCTGCCCTCAAGCAGCTTTCAGTTCACTGGAAGAAATGGAAAAACAAATAAGCATATGCCAATAACAATTATAAATTGAGATAAGTGCTATGAAAATACCAGGGAAAATTTGTGAAGATGAGTGAAGTGAGAGTGCTGGGAAGGGAATGGTTCTCTCTGAAAGGAGTAAGGACGTTTAATCTGGGACCAACAAAATGAGATATACTTCTTTGCACAGGCTGAGAAGAGCTGGTCTGAGTTCTCAAAGGCCTGCACAGAAGCTACGACACAGGCCAAGTGTGGGAGGAGCAGAGAAGAGGCCAGAGAAAGGCTGTTAGTGTGCATGCAAAGGAACAATAGATGCAGAGCAAGGAATTGAATCACTCCAATCATTAATGAGTCCCAGGCCTGGGACAGAGGCCCTATAGTATGCTGGAATCCTGGATATTCATCAATGACCTAGTCAAGGCATTCTCTAAGGCCAATGCCCCAGTCCTGTTTTCTATACTCCCCTTATATCTACAATAAACCCCTATTATGATGCAATCTACCACCCAGAAGGGCCTGAATTACAAGGGTAAAAAGCTTGAGAGACACAAGGAGTTATTATTGGCACATGGCTAATATGAGAAGTGATTATTAGTGTATGGTTAATATACAGTCCTGGGAATTAAAATGTAGATGTGTTGTGAAGCAAGGCAGCTTGGCAGGATTAGAGCATGGAGGATCAAGGAGTACCTCTACTCATAAATCTAATAGGTAATAAAGAGCAACTGGAGAATTATTCTTCTCAATCTGTTGTGGAAAGGAAGTCCACAATCAAATGATATATTTATTTTAAAAAGAGCAACTTTATTTCCAAGAGCAAAATAATTCAGAAAAAGAATTTATCAGAACATCTCTCTTACTGAATAACTGTGTAGATTATTAATTTCAATATTCAGTCAATCATATAAAACTGTCAATATTTTATTGCAGTTTGGTTTATGAAAGTGACAATGTCACATGGTTTGACAAATATACAAATAATCAAAGAGTTGATCATTGGCAAATATGATTTGGTTTTCAATTATGATCTCAATTAAGTTATCTGGATCTGAGCTCTTTACCAAGAGAAGGGAGAAGAGAAAGAAATCTAGCAGGCGCTGACTGCCACCATGTGCAATGGAGTGCCAGGTGTTCCCTGTGGACTATTTCATTTATTCTTCAAAATGAGGTAAATAACATTACTGGCATATTATAGTTAACAAAATAGAGATTCATTCCAAGAGATTAATTCTAAAATATTGTGTAAAATTAGAGTGATATCTGGTCTATCTTTTGTTATTTACAAATGCCCCTGATTTCTTTTCCCTCTGGTATTCATTTTCCTTTCCAAATAAATGGAAACCTGTATTTTCCTTCCCGGGAGCCTATTCCATCAAAATGAGAAGTAAAGAATATTGCACACAAGAATGAGAGCAAATTAGCACAATTTTTTAAAAATGAGATATTAGGGCTGAGGTTTGCTCAGTGAGCATGAGGCCCTGGCTCTAATCCCCAGCACACATCCCCCATAGAAATAAAAATTGAAAATGAGAGCTGGGGTGTAGGTCAGTGGTAGAGTGCTTGTGTAGTATGCATACAGTTCTTGGTTCCAACCCCAGCACCACAAAAAATGAAGTAAAAAGGGGCCAGGGATATAGCTCAGTAGCGCTGTGCCTGCCTGGCAATTGCAAGGTCCTAAGTTTGATTCCCAGTACTGAAAAAAAAAAAAAAAGAAAGAAAAATAAGAATATTTATTTCATTTTAATCTTATAATACTTTAAAAGTGTTTTTGGTAAAGAGAAAGTAACAAATCACAAGCAAAGGTAGCAGTCTTAAATATGTAAGCACACAGCAGTGCCCAACACTTTAACTTACTTGGAATGGAAGGGTTTCAAACACCAACTATAAGCCCATCCAATCTAGAAACTTGAAGGTTGCCTGCTCATTGACAAACTCCACTAGTTAGAGCCACTTAGGATCTAGTAAATCTTTTGGTAGAGAAAAGAGCTTGCTCTGGTTATAAACATCTCTGGTTTAGAAATTTCTTCCATGATGTATCACTTGCAGATAAATCAAAATGACTATAAGCTTTTTCCGTTAATGATTTACTTTGCATCCTTATCAAGAAAAATCCACTTTGATGAGACACTCGAAAAGAGTTTTCATGTATTTGACAGTGAAACAAATATTTTGGTAGAAAACATAATAGCATATTGAATAATTTCATAATAATTGCTGTATGCTTGGATGATTAAATCACCTAAGTCTAACTCAATTTTGTTTGTCCCCAGCTGGTCAGTCCTCCTATTTTAATTTTCAGGACCTGACAGCTAAAATATCTGTAGTGAACACTTATATCCTCCTTTGTGAGTGCTTTGTCCAGATGTCATACTTATTTCTTTCACAAAGCAAAACATATAAACTCAAATAGCATATGAAATGAAAAATAATCGGATGAAGGGTTTAATCACAATTTTTACTGCTTCCTGTTATATCATTTGTTTTGGTCTTGGATATGAGCTCTGCTTTTTGAAGCCTTACAGTATTAATATTGCTGTTTTTGCTACAAGGGTTACAATCTTAAAATGTGAGAACTAGAAATGCACATACACCACTTTTTTCCATTTGCATATTACCGTCTGAATGAGATACTATGTCTTATATCACCAATAGTATGCATCACTTTTCTTATCATTCCAGGAAATCTAATTAATTTAAATATTATAGGAATGAATTATGTAAAATCATTTAGCATTCACATAAAATAATTCTTTTACTCCATCCTTCATAAAAGAGTGGAAAATGCCATTCCTTGTCAATATCTAACTGCAGGCGCTGTCCTCATCCTACCTCTTAACATTTTAAGAGTAGAGAGCCATTAAACTTATTAGAAATAAGCAAAGCATATAAGCATACCATAAATGTTACATCAAAAAGAAACTTTAAGAAAATAATAATAAGCATGTAAATTCTGCTTCTCTATATTCTTATTTTTTCAGGAATTCTGAGTCATAGCCTAAAAAACGAGCAGCCCACATTTTTAGGTTGTGTCTGTACATGGGAATACAAAGTCTCATGGGAAATGATAACTTTTCGCAGTCTTACTTAATGCAAAGCCATGGTCAATAGTACAGAAGGTTTTGGGTTGGATTCCCAGAGCATTTCCTTCATATAGGTCTTGCTAGAATGTACTACTTCTAGCTCACAGGCAATGGGAAACAAAACAGCCTTTGTATCTCTTCACACAAAGAAGACAGGACCAAGAGGACTTTGAAAGCTGCTCTGAACCAAACCCTCTCACTTTGGTTAACTTTTAGTTCACGTCAACTCAAGGCTGGAATACAAATGCATCTATTTTTCCCATAAAAAAACCAGAATCAGTTTAGGGATTAAAGGCTAGGGTGAAGATAACCCAGAATGAATGTTGAGTATTTCAGGACAGCCTTCATGGCTGTGTGTGATCTAGAAACTTTAAATTTTGAATCTAGATCTTAAATCTAAAAATCTTAAAATTTTTGCCGCTAGAATCCTTATGCCTCCACAAGTTGCAGGCTGATTCTAAGAAAAGAAAGCACTTTACAATCATGACTGAAGTTTCATGGTGTTAGTAGAAACCCTCTTTAAAAAAAAAAAACAGCTCAGCCAACTGTTAAAGGCAGAAGGAATGAGGCATAGAAAGTGGGCATCTGCAAATACAATTCCCTGGCCCAGGAAACCCTGAGGTTATCCCAGGTCTGTGAGGGCATAGAAAGTAGAGAGCACAGGAGAGCCTCAAGCCCAAAAAACATCTCCCACACATTCCACTAATTGCCATTGTAGAGGCATTTTGGTTAACAAGCTCCTCTTTTAAAATGCAAATGTCCCCAGGGAGGGTTAAGCCTCATTCATACCTCATTGCGAATTAGTTTAATTAGATAATCAGATCTAATTAATTGAGGGCTCAGGGAAAGAGAGTTTTGATTGAGGTGGGCCGAAGGGAGGAAAAATTTGGAAGGGATTTGGGGTGGGCACTTCCTCGAGGAGGAAGCATGAGGACAGTGAGTCACAAGGTGTTGGAAAGGTCCAGAAAGACCAAGAGAGTCAAAAGCAAAATTTGTCCATTCTTGGTTTTGTCCAGGGAATTAGAGTGCCAGATGCCACTGAAAAACACCAACATGTCTGCCCTTCATTCAAGGTATTAGGATTCATTCGCAGATTGCAAATCTCATCTTTCCTCCATTTATACTCTATTGGATCTGGCCACCTTTCATATCTCAAGGAGGGAAAAGAAGAGTAGGAGGACAAGAAAAAAGAACAGATGTACTGTTCCCCTCTCTTTACCATAAGCAGGTCCTGTAACTGAAGTCTCCATATTGTCCTGCATGAAATGTAATGTTTCTCCCACCCAGCTCCTGACAAGTGACCACTGCCCTTGTGCTGCCACTGTTCACCAGGTCTGGTTTGGATGGAAGCTGCTTTTTTTTTGGTACCGGGGATCGAACTCAGGACCTTGCATGGTGCCACTGAGCCACATCCTCAGCCCTAATGGAGGCTGCTTTTGAATTCCTCATGCTGAGTGCCCCAAAGATGCTTGTGGGGCAGGTTAATATGGGTGGCAAGCCAGGTTCATTCACATCCCGAACATGGAACTGATGTGCTGTGACATCAATGGCTGCAGTTCTTCAGCTAAAAATGTAGGAATAATAGAATCTTAATTAATAGGGTTGTAGTAAGGCTGAACTGAGACAATGTAGTGAACACTTAGAAGATGCCTCACTCAAGCCAACAATCAATAAAAGTGGGAGAATCAGTGTGTGCCCACAGCAGGGCCAGCTTCCAGACCGCACAGCGCTCCCTCACACCGCTGTGCTTAACAGCATGCTGTGTTCTAGATGCACTCCTCTTTCTTCAGCTCTCAGTTGCAAAGCCTCTTTGTATGGAAACTTGAGCAAACTCCAAGCCCAATGTGCTGCCTTTACGTGTTACTTTAGCGTCATGCAAGCGGCCCTTGATTCAGCTGTATCTTCAAGTCTATTACAAGTTCTTTAAGGGCAGAGAGTGACTCGCCTGAGCAATGTACTCTCAAAGCTTAGCACATAGTGAGTGCTCAGTGCCTATCTTAAGAGAGAAGGGAAAGAGAAAAGATCAAAGCATGAATATTTACCTAAGAGCCACACAGAGATCTGTCATCTCAAAGAAATTGTGACCAACAAAAGTCATTTTGAATTGGTGGCTGATGTAAATACAATTCTTTTCTAACAGTACGAGATCATAGACTTAGAATACCAACATCACGTAACACTGGGAAAATATTACAAAAAATATTTTAGAAAAATATCTCTACTACTTGGCTTGATCCTAAGGGATCAAAACCTAACTCTGTGGGAAGAATAATTCTGCTACCAAGATAGCTCAGTTTTCAAAAGGTGAATTTTAGATAGAAAACATTCCCAAATGTGTCCAAGGGCAGTATACATGGAGACAGGGTGTCTGCAGGGCCACCTTGAAACACTGTGCCTCTTGGGAAGGGCTCTGTTTTTGTTTTTCTCCAAGCTTAGATGCAGGTATCAACATGCCCACCTTCAAATATCCTACATTCTTGCAATCAATCTTTATAGCCTCATATTTTTCTCATTAGAAGAAATATAGCAGTGCCAAATTGTTCTTTAGCATTGTAGTTTGTTCCATAAACAACAGAAGGCACTCATATGGCAAAAACAGCTTTTCATGGGCTGAAAAAGGAAAAAGACAAGCAGAAAAAAAATGTTTTGGAGAAAACTTTTTTATGAGCCCTTATTAGAGACGTCCAAGTTTTAATAAGATTACTAAGAAAATCATTTTAGGGAAGAATAATATAATTGTGAGTCATGGAATATAATTAGAATCTCTACATTTCCTCTCAGCCCCATAGAAACAGCTGAGTCTGGGACCAGAGAATGCTTGGAGAGAATCCTCTGTGACAAGGCCACCTCTCTGGGCTATTTCTATGTTGGCCTCTCTACTCCTCCATCTCTGGGTATGTGTTGATCCCTCATGGCCTCAGAGATGTCATGAGGTAGCAGGGAAGCATGTCCCAAAGTCAGGTGGGCTTTACTTTCATTCATATCTCTGATGATTAATTTGCTCTGTTATCTAGGGTAAGTCATACCACCTTTTTGAGGCTGCCTCCTCAATAGAACCATACTGTCAAGTGTGATGGTTAATCTTGATTGGCTTAGAGACACTTAGGAGATTAGTAAAGCACTTCTGAGTGTATCTGGGTGGGTTGTGGCCATGTGACCTTGGAGACAATGTTTCCCTGCTCTCTTCCTCTGATGCTCTTCCCCTGTTCTCTGTTTCCCAGCTGCCACAAAGCAAGCAGCTTTCCTTCACCATGCCTTTCTGCCATCTTCCTGCCTTGGAGCCAGCTGACCATGGACTGAAACCTTTGAAACAGTGAGCCTAACAGACCTCTCCTTTAAGTTTCAGGTGTCGGGTATTTTATCCCAGCAATAGGAAAGCTGACCACATCAACCCTCATGGAAGGCTGTGGGATTAAATGAGGTGACAATTTACAAGTATCCAATTTGCATGGGTCTGACAAACAGTAGATACTCTTACAACTCAAATTTACATTTACTACCCCTTATTTCCTTTGATCTTTACTTCTCTCTCATTTTATCTTAGTTCCCTTATGGTGATATGATACCTCAGTGTGACCAGGCTCTGCCATCCTTTTTCTCCTGAACTCCACGTTGCCTTTGGAGACTCTCTTTCAAACATCTTCTTTGAGTCACTAGAATCAAGGATGAATGTGGTGAGGGATAAACATGCTCCTGCTCATGTTATCTGTGGGGAGCCTGTCAGAGTTAGCTACATAGTATATGGGAACATTCCTCAGAAAGTCAAAGTGATCATGCCTTCACTTTTCTATGACTTTGCTATGATCAAGCCAGGGTTCTATGAATTTAAAGTGGTATTTAAAAAGCTTTTGTGGATGTGAAACTAGAAAAGAAATTGTCAACATTAGTTTGGTTGGATCACCATATTACTTCTAGAATTGGTTCTAGGATCTCTAGAGAAAAATTAGTGGCAGAGCTGCCCCAAGGATGTGGAGATTCAAGAAACTGCCCAAAGTTTTAGGATTCAGAAATCAGGCTTCAGCTGTTGGAGCCATATTTCAAAAGCTGCTCTGAGAAGCAGCACTGGGCTTGAAAATGGGTCATATGCCTACTTCGTTCATTCATGTACCACCATTCATTCAGTCAACAAACATTTATCATGCATTTACCATATGCCAGTCCCTATACTCAGAATGGAAACACATTGTATAGGACACTTAGAGTTCAGTTCAGAGTCAATTCAGTGAGATAAGCAAGGGGACAACAGGTAACACAGAGAGTAGTGAGCTATAAGAAGGAAGGACACATTGGAGAAGTCTTCTTAGGGAATACTCCTGGACAGTATCATAGGTATGGGTAGGAGTTAGCCTAGGAAGAAGGTTCCCCAGGCCAATGATGTATCCCAGGAAAGGGATAGAACCACAGTAACAGGAAGAATAACTACAGTAATGGAAAGTAATCTACAGGGTGGAGAGAAGAGGCTGAAAGGGGATGTAGGCACCCAGATACTGAAGCAACTTAGTAGCCATGCTAGGAAGTTTGGATTTTATTCTGAAACAATGGGATAATTCAATTATCCTATTAAATTAAGCTTCTACCAGGCCAGGATTCTGTCTCATTCATTTTTGTACACCTCTGAGTCTCTCACAGAAGAGTCTCAGATGTTCTCTGATCTAAACTGTGGAATGGATTGGTTTCTAAATTAATGTCATTGACTTGTAAAAGTGCCAATCATATGTATATGATCTTAATTTTCCTAAATTTAAAACTTTTCAATACATTTTCCAACAAAAATATTTTTTAAATATATGGATGAAAAAAAAATATGGATGCTCCTCAATTTACAATCTGATAAACCTATCATAAGTTGAAATTACCAAAAGCTGAGCACACGTTTAATGCTCCTAATCTGTGGACAACACAGCTTAGCAACATAAGTCTACTGTGGGTTCTTGGTTGTTTCTCCTCTGAGAGCTGTAGCTAACTCTTGCTGCCCAGCATCTCACAGGGTACACAGCTAGACTTGGAAAAGGCCAAAATTCAGAATCTGAACCAAGCACAATTTCTACTCAGTGTGTATTGCTTCTGCAGCATCACACAGCTGAAAAATTGTAAGTCCAATGACAATCCACTGGGGGCTGTCTATATTGTATAATCTAAAGCAAATTTTGGCTGTTAACAACAAAGTGGTTAGTCATATGCATACTTGCAAATTGCTGACAGGCCTCCCTGATTGGAACTGTGTCACGCACTGTATTGCTTGTCTGCATCACCAGCACAGCTGGAGAGCAGGGCCAGACACACCCCTTTGTAGACAGAACAAGCCTTTAAAATGTAGTCTCTTTTTTTTTTTTTTTTACTGTACTGAGGATTGAACCTGGGGCCTCATACATGCTAAGGAAGTGCCCTATCACTGTGGTATATCCCAGACTTTTTTCCCTCATTTTATTTTGAGCATGGTCTTGCTAAATTGGCCAGGCTGGTCTCAAACTTATAGTTCTGTTGCCTCAATACCCCCTAGCTGGGATTACAGGCATGCACCACTATGCCCAGTTATTTCTTAATTTAAACTGGACAAATTATTCATTTTACTTCACAAACATCTATACGAATGTTTGAAAAGTAGTTGCCAGTTGAATTACTTTACACATTCCCACTCACACCCCTCCAATTTTTTTCTTTGAATGTGTGTGATACACTTGAATGAATTATTTTGTATATGCTGGTATACCACCTTCTCCTCCATGAGTTGTTTCAGGCTGGTGGTAGAAAAATCCTGTTCTTTGGAGTCAGACTACATTCAATTTCAATTTCTGCTTTTTCTACTACACAAGCTTGGACAAATTACTCCACTTTGAAGTTAACTTCTTCACCTAAGACATGGAAATAGTAAGGCCTATTCTGTTTAATCATTTTCGACAACACCTACCATTGATAGTTAATTCACACTGCTAAATCAATCCACCATCCTCTCATTCAATAGCTGTATACTGAGAAACCACTATGTAGCAAGCACAATTCTAGTGACAAACAAGATAGACAAAATCCTGCCTTCATGCAATTTACAAGTAAACATGTAAATATTTAATAGAAAATAATAATTTCAGAAGTGATAAGTACTTTGGAGAAAATAAGAAAGGGTAATGGGAAATAAAGGTATTGTTGGAAGAGGGAGCGACTATTTTCCCTAGCTGGTCAGGAAAAATCTTTCTCAGAAAGTGATATGTAAACTGATAAACTCATTCATTCGTTTGAAAGAAAAGGAAGAAGCAGACACGGAGAACTGACAAAAGGACATTTCAAGTAGAAGAAACAAGAAAGGCAAATTCTCTGAATTGGCAAAAGCCTGGCCTATTAGCCTGGCCCATTACAGATACCAGCAGAAAGCCAAAGTGGCCCAGGCAGAAGGAATGAGTGGGGAGTTGATTGGTAGTGGAGGCGGAGGGCCAGGCTGGAGCCAGGTCACACTGCATGCTATAGGTGTAAAGTTCGAACTTTATTTGAATGGCAATGGCAAGTCACTGGAGAGTTGTAGGCTGGATTGTGATGTGATCTGATTCAAGTCTCAAGAATTCTCTGTCTACTAAGTGTGAAGTGTCAACTGGACCTAGGACTAGGAGGAAAGGATGGGAAGTAAGAATGGAAGAGGTTGGGAAGTCAGAATGGAAGGAGGGAGACTGTTTAAGAGTCTTTTCAGACAACCCTGTGAGAAATGTTGGTGGTTAGTTAGCAAACTTGCTGGAATTTACCACAACAGGCCAAAGCTGAGGAGAAATGACTGAGTATCCCATATTGTGAGCACTGGAAACAATGTGCCTAAATACTGTCTCTATGGCTTGCCAAAAGGTAGACCTATTCCCAACAGTTATCACCCGCAACCTTCAGCATCCACAGAAAAGGCTGGTAGTGGAAAAAAGTAAATACGGTGAGGTTTGTCAGCTTTGCTGACATGCAGTTTGTGATGAGAACTTTATCTCTTTCAACTAAAGCCAAAGAAGGAAGAGGATCTGGCAGAGATAGGGGTGCTGGCAAGAAATGGAGAACGACATTCTGTCCAAACTCTGAACAGTGGCTTTGTCCCAACCTGACCTGCTGTTTGTGCCGAGCTTATCTGAGATCATGAAAAGAAAACTACAAAAGGATAGCAAGGTAACAGAAACATGGAGCAGCCTGCATGTCCACTGTCCCTGTCGCTAAGATACAGCTGGCTGAAAGGGTCACTGGGTGGTGACTCATGCTGTCTTGCCTGTGTTATATTGCCCTTGCCAATATCCTTGGAACCAAGAAATTTGCTCTGCAGTTTAGGGGATCCCAAAAAAATAAATTAAAACTATCAGAAGAGTCGGTACGGGTTACTGAGTGAGTAGTTCAAGTCAGAATGGATCCCCACACCAGAAGACAATGCGAGGGGGAGGCGGAGACTAGCAAAGACCTGGAAGTGTTTCCCAAAGTGTACCTGCTATAGTACGATTATCAATGATCAACTTTAATTCTCAGTGATCAATTTCAATCTCTACATATTGTTATTTAAAGGCATGTGTGTATGTAGTTTTTAAATAATTAGTGGCTTTAATCTAATTTCAATGGCAACAGCAAGTCACTGGTCCATTTCTGAAAACATCACTGCTCTCTGAGAACAGAGGTCGGGCTCCTTTGTGCCTCCATGTACATGCCTGTCCCAGTTCCACACACCTGCTTGGCTGTGTGCATCATTTGCCTTTACCTTTCTAAACTTCATCCTCTAAAAACACTATTGCTATCTCTTTATACACCCTTTCCTAACTCATTTGCCTTAAAATGACCAGTTATCTCACTGACCTTTTAGAGAACTTGAATTCTATATATCATATTAACACATAATCACATGTTGCTTCAAAATGGTTTCATCTCCCTAAGTAGCTGATTTCTTAAGAGCAAGAACATGGTCTTTTACCTTCACTTATGGAGCCACAGTGCCAGACACAACGGAGCCTAAATAAATCAAGTGGAATGTGAGTACTGAGCATTTAGCTCTCTGCAAAGCAAACAACAAAAACTAAGATACAATAAATACCCAGGAAACAAAATTATGGTAAAATTAATGTTTGCTCAAAATATATGTTATATGTCTAAATTTTTAAAATGTATTACAGTAAAGAACACATTGCCATTAGTTGTCAAAATACTTCCCTTTGTTTAAAACACATATCTCCCAATTGTTCCTGCCACTTTCTGAAGCAGTTCTGGAAATCTTCTTTTGCGTCTTTACGAAGTATGATCAAAACTACAATGAATGCTGTTGCTGAGTAGCATCCAATGTAAAGGTAGGCTTTAAAAACATCACAGTGTGTCCTCACCCACTTTATTCACCAGATCTGGCAATGTGTGACTTCTGTTTTTTTCCTGAAGTTAAAATGACCATGAAAGGAAAGTGTTCTGAATCGATTCAGGACTGCAAGACAGCCATAACAGTGCAAATAAAGACACTTGCAAAGACTTTCAAAACTGCTTCAGAAAATAGCAAGAACAATAGGAAATGTTTATTCGTAACAAGGGAGAATATTTTGAGGGGGATTCATCGCAATGTATCTTGTACTATAATAATTTTTTAAAACTTTAAACATTCATCTTATTTTTTGATCACACCTCATATTGTATCTAGCATGCTCATCAAACTTTCAAAATATTTACAAACAAGTTTAATGCAGATATAATTAATTCTTCTCTAATTAGCAATCTAATATTATCTATGTTTAATGCAAACCTGAAAATACTTAAACGAGAAGAGAGAAGCACAAGAGCAGAGTTGGAAAGCAGAAACCCAAGACTACCTCTGAACATTGATAGGGAACATAAGAGTGTGGCTGTATTTCTCTAGACAGCCCCTCAATTAAGAAAAAAAGTTGCACCAATAGCCAAAGAATAAGAGACCTGAAATTTAAAATGAGGAAAAACATCATTTCCTGAGCAGTTCTTTAATTAAAACTAATTTTTTATATTTACATCTACAAAAGTCACTTAGTTTAAAGATTATTTGGGGTCAGATAAGTGGATGGCCCATTTCAACACACCCTGAAATCAGACCACAGGGACACAGAAGAAGCTATTTCCTTCAGAAAATTATTTATTGCCCAGATCGTATTTTCTGTGTAATATAAAAATGGTCTACATGATTCAGTAGGTTCATGGAACCTTTTTTCTTCCCCTTCTTCACCTTCTTCACCTTCTTCTTCTTCTCCTTCTTCTTCTCTATATTGGAGATTGGACCCAAGGGGTCACACATACTAGACTAGCTTCCTACTAACGAGCTATATCTCCAGGTCTTTTATTTTTTATTTTGAGATATAGTCTCACTAAGTTGCCCAGGCTGACAAATTGCAGTCCTCCTGCCTGAGCCTCCCAAGTAGCTGGGATTACAGGCATGCACCACCATGTCAGGGTTGTTTCCCTGTTTTGGGTTAGAAGGCTTTCTTTTCAAAGAACAATTGTAGGGTTTTTAAAAAATGGGCCGGGGATTTCGCTCAGTGGTGCTGCTGCCTGCCTCGCAAGAGGAAGATCCCAAGTTTGATCCCCGGTACCAAAAATAAATAAATAAATAAATAAATAAACAAAAACCCCACTAAATTTGGTAATTGGAATCTAACCTGTGACAGTAACGACTGCAGGTTGGATCTAAAGAATGAGGAGAGAACTATCACTGAAACTGATGTAAACAATGAACAGGTTTACTTTGTAAGAACAGGTCTGATCTGTTCTTCTCCATGAAACACTATCATTCTAAACCTGTTCTATTCTTGCTAGTGAAAGAACCCTAGCAGAGAAGGATACATAGCTTAAGAAAGTCACCAAAATCATGCTAATTCTAAATTTAGAAGAGACTCTGGAACAAAGAGGCATGATAGGCTTTGTTGAAATCTTTATTCTGATTATTACTGGTAAAAAAATGATATTTGAGGCCAACCAAACCAAATCACAGTTTTTAAGAGGTACTGAGGAAATGCATACATATTTTAGCCATTTAGTCCATAAATAAAATTATTTTTGACATTATAAGTCAATCTTTATGAAATGCATTCAAATAGAAAAAATGGCATTTTATATTATGCAGTAAATATTATTAAAGTGTCTTTCTTCAAGTCTTGACATTTAAAGGGAATTCTGATGTTAAATTTTAATTCTATACACAGACACCATGCTGTTCTTTAGATATGTCATGGAAATTTCAAAATGCCATCAATATTATGATTTTTGAGAAAAAGTAATATAAATATGTTTCACTTTGGCAAGAAAAATAAAAATAAATTTCTAAGAAGTAGCTCTGAAGCTCATAAAGTTAATCATTCATGATAAACTTGAAAATAATCAAAACTTAAATAATTATAATTAAATTGAGGCTATCTCCATAATAAGAAAATAAGCAAGTAAAAGATTACCAAAGTATGTGGTGGGAGTACATCTCACTGAGGGCCTGGGTCTAAACTGCAGCACCAAAATAAAATAAAATAAAATAATCAAAGCAAAGTAGATTTCAACTGAAATTGCTAAAATTGTAACATGACTATTATCTCACAAAGCTCATTTTTTAAAAATTGCAATTAAAAACTTTGTGGAGAATGTTTCCTTTTGGTCTAAAATCTTGTCCAAGCTGTTATTAATAAGATAAGATCATTTACATAAAACGTGCAACCCCCTTGGAGTTCAGAGGTAATATTTTGTCACATGGGGAACTGACTCTTCAGACAATTAACTGCTGAAACAGCAAATCCTCTCCCTAGAATGTCTTTGTTCCTTGAGTCTGCATTTCCAAAAAGAATCTATGCTAAATATTAACTTGTATCTCTTTGACCCAGATTCCTGAAGAGGTATCAAACAGGGGAAAGGATTCTTCGCGGGGTCCACATCACCCCAATTCCCAAAGATGGTTTTAAGAAAAGATTCCTTTGATGTTTAATAGAATCAGACATTTGGACTAAAACAGTCCTGTCTCTCTCTACCGCCGCCACCACCACTAACAATTATAAGCTTTCAGTGCTCTGAATAATTCACAATCTCATCTGTTCTACTCAGTGTAAAGACAATGTTGAGAGTACAAGGTCACTTTTTTTTCTTCACAACTATTGACTTTTCCAACCTGACACAAGTCTGATTGTATGATATACCTAGTGTTTGACATGCTTCCCCTGATAGCTTCTTAACAGCCGTTAGTCTATTTAGCTTAAGGTATGAAAAATAATAAGGGTGCAATGGAGTGTCAGATTTCTTCTACAGTAATAAATACAGGTTCAGTGTTTCCCTCTTCGGTTTGCAACACAGTATTACCTCTTATTGTAATGTTGATCAATATCAATGAACAATATATTTAATATACCAGACTGCCTAGACCTTAATAATATTTTACATATACCTCAATTTTTAAAAAATCAAAATTATAATAAGCTATTTATGAGAGATTAACACCTGTGAATATGCCGCTCTGGGGTCATCTGGAAAATCTTGCAAACTTAGCGTCACACAACCCATACTCTTGGAGTAGAAAGCAAACTGGAATGGCTGACAATGCTCAAATTTCATTCATTCATTTTCATCTGAAAGTGATACCAGTCAGAAGAGAGAGGCACGTTTTTGTAACCCTGAAATAAAACTCTAACCTTAAGTGTCGACTTTTTTTTTTACTTTAATTAACCTCTCCTGTCTTGTAAACTCAGACTTCGTAAAGGGGAAATGTTTTTAATGATTTTAAAAGTCAAAAGCCATATAATAAACACTTTCTTCAGGGAGAAATACTATACCACAATGAAGAGGTAATACACGTATCTCACTCCAAGACTGAAATACCACAAACACTACCGAAAAACTGGAATCAGGTAAGTCTCTGGGTTAAAGTTCCTTATACTGCTTAATAATAATTCCTTACTTTTTATTAAGAAAAAATTTAAAGTACTCAAAAACAGAAAAAAATAGGACAAGGAATCCCACATATTCATGACTCCCATTCAAAAGCTATCATCAAGTCAGCTTAATCTTCCTATTTCTTCTTTTTTTGAAGTGTTTCAAAGCACATTTCAGAGAGCTTTCCATTTCACTACATATACTTCAATATCAAAGCATTCATTAGGTTTTCTTCATCTGTGTTAATTTTGGAGAGCCCAACTGGTTAATGCAATTTCTTATTTCAAATCATCCTGGAGTTACTAGGAAACTGGATCAATTAGTAGTCAGTATAAATAGGACATATGTATCTTTATCCTGAAAAACTGAGGACAACCCAATAGAACCCTACCACATCTAAATAAATCAAAAAAAGTATGTTTTCAACATTTTTTAAAGCACTGGGAATTGAACCCAGGACCTCACATATGCTAGGGCAAGTGCTCTACCACTGAGCTGCACACCAAGACCAGACTGAATGTCTACATGAGGTCTCTATAAGAACCATAGCAAAGATAAATATTTGCAAAATACAAGAGACATATGATCCAGGAAAACAAGGCTCCTCATCATCACCATCTCAAATTCATTCAATTTAACATGAGGAAAAGTATATATATATACATATTTATATATATGTATATATATATAATAAATGTGCTTTATCTACATTACTATATTTTTATACAATTAAAAGTAAATTTAGAAAATAAAATGATTGCTGTTATGAGCTAAAATCAATTTTTAAAAATGTAAAAAAATCAAAATATGAAATCAACAGTTTTTTCATACATCTGAACACTGGGCATATTTCATTCTTATAAACTGTCAATAGACTGTGAAGATGAAGGCAATTCTATTTAGTTTTCTTGTTTGAAATAACAGTTCATGAAATATATTAGTGATGTATGCATGTAATAGGATATACTTGATTATGGATTTTTATCCACTTTGTTCTAGTTTTATGACAGAAATTTCAGATTTCAGACAAAGAAAAGAACACTGACACTCTATACCCACTTTCACTTACTGATGACAGATAAGCATTATCAGTTATCATATTTACACATTATTAAAACATTGAAACTACTCTTCAAGAAAATAATGTAAACTTTCAAAAAGAAAGATAATGAAAATTTTATCTGCACTTTTTGAAACAGCATATGAAGACAAAGAGCACACTAATATAATGGGAAAAGTCAGAGAACTCGATATAAAAATGAAAGTGCTCACTACTGTCCTTGAAATAACTTGGCAGTGACCTTGAAGATGCCTGTCCCTGCTAACAATTTGGGGTGGATATTCATTCCCAAAGGAAAGAGTCTGCATTGTAAGATCTCAATTCCTCTCTTCTACGGCTACTGGTATTTCAATTGTAAAAGCATTTTATAAACATCACCTTAAACCATCTGTTTGTTTGTTGATTCTTAAGGCAATAATAAACACTTGGTTGTTCAATAATAATTAACACTCTTCCATTTAGAATTAAAGTTCAAAATGACAATAATTATTGCAACATCTTACATATTTGGCACTTCAGAATTAGAGTTAAATATTTTGGTTATTTTCCTATGTAGGAAAATATTGAAGGTGAAAAAAAATACTCTGGTAGCATTATTTTCTTCTCAATATTGAGTTATATTTAGCCTATTATTGTGAGAGATAATAACGACCAAAAGACTGTTGAGAAAAAAATTTTCAATTTTTTGTTCATGTTCAATCTATGGGAATATCTTCAAATAAAACTGTCACTGAAGTGACACCGAGACAAATGTTTACCAAAATGCATGCTTTTATAGTAGTAAATTTCAAAAAACCATAAAACGTATCTTCCTTTAAAAATAAATATAGGGGGCCGGGGATTTAGCTCAGTGGTTTCATCGCCTGCTGCGCAAGCTCAAGGACCGGAGTTCGATCCCCCGGTACCAAAAAAAAATTAAAAATAAAAAAAAAATAAACATAGGGCCGGGGATTTAGCTCAGTGGTTCTGCCGCCTGCCTCACAAGAGCAAGGTCCCAAGTTCGATCCCCTGTACCAAAATAAATAAATAAATAAATAAATAAACATAGGGTAGTATATATCCCAGTTTGGCTGAAATAGTCCCTATTAAAGAAAAAAATGATAGTTTTAAAATTTAAAGATATGAAAGACACTAGGAGCCAATCTCTTACTCAATGAGCTTTTACTTTATTACAGAGGACTGGGAAGAATTTGTAGGAGAAATTACCCAAGACAGGTAAGACTTTGACAGTGGCTGATGGTACTGCCTAACTCTAGCTGTTTTCTTCCAGCATCACATCATTTTAGATATGAAGGAGGCACCTGGGCCGATGGTCGGCAAACTCTTCTCCTTGGGGCTCCTTATAGGACTGGTTGCAAAGCCTTCACTCTCACTCATGAGAGGTCCTCCACTCTTATCTGATTCACATGACATTTCTAAAGAAGGTTTGAAGATGCCTCTTTGTAGATGATTCCCAGCAAGTCCATTCCATCCACGTGGTATGGGGGCACAGCTGGAACCACACAGAGATATCTGGACAAAACAGTTTCTTATACTCTCCCCACTTCCAGTCTAAACTGGTTGATGAAATAAGAAAACATAAGAATGAGGGAAAAGATTTATAGTTATGCAAGGACTCAGGTTCTTACTTGGTAAGAATAGATTTTCCATAAAAATAGAAATTATTCTAAAATTTTGGTGGGCAAGAATTCTATGTGAGGAAGATGAAAATTTTCAATGTTCCTCTGTCCTCCTTTTAGCCAAGAACATGAAATCTCAGTGACTGTCACTTATGGTGAATATAATTGGAAATAGTGCCCCTCTCTCTCAAAACTTTACATATACAGAAATGTTGAATAATATACAAGTATTTTAGGAAAGTAAAATTAAGCTGTGCATGGTGGCACATGCCTGTAATCTCAACACTGAGAAGCTGAGGCAAGATGATAATAAATTCAAGCCTATCCTGGGCAACTCAAGAGATTCAGGGAGACCCTGTCTTAAAAAATAAAAATGGCTGATTATGTAGCTCAGTGAGAAGGCCCTGGGTTCAATCCTCAGTACCTTAAAAAAATAAAAATATATATGAGGAACTGGGGATGTAACTCAGTGGTAGCATACAGTGCATATTTTGTGTGTGTAAGGCCCTGAGTTTAATCCTCAGTGCAAATGTGCACACACACACCCACACACACACACACACACACATGGCCTACCTTGAAAACAAAATGAAAACCCTCTAGTGCCTGGGTTCACAAACGAGTCAGATGCAGGCCCTAAATTAGAAGCAGACACTCAAGCTGGATGACCTGAAGAAGTCTCAGACTAGATCTTCCCCACAGGAGCCTGTCAATGGATGGGGTTTGGGTACCAGAACGGGGGAAGCTGGATGTGCTCTTTATACAAATCTGTCCCATCTCTGAGGTGACTGGGAGAATTTTTGCCTTTAGGTCCAGGGTCTCAGAAAACAGGCACTCAGGTCACCAGTAGGAAAAACTTCTTGAGAGAAGAGAACCCAAATTCTGCAACGTGTGGGTGTCAAACCCATGTTTTTACAACCTTGGTGAACCTCTGACAGACATTAAATAAACATAGATAGGAACGCTAGGGCCCAGCTGAGGCACATGCAAAGGCATTCCACAGGGCTACCACAGCCCATGGGAGCTGCACAGGGCCTCCCACTGAAGATGAGTTCACAGTAAAAAAAAAAGAAAAAAAAAAAGAAAGAAATGATAAAGCTTACAAGGAAAATGATCACTGTGAGCATCCGCTAATGGGCAGAGATCATACTCCAACAACTATTGAAAGATCTAAAAGAGAATTTGAAAAGCAAGAGAGAAAGAAGGAAACAGACTGGCTCACACATTACATATTGTACATCCTTATTTTCTGCTCCCATTTTCTTTGTATATTTAATAATTATGTATATTGGAGTAGCTGTCTTTACAGCTTTTTGAAGCTGGATTCCACAAAACTAGCTTATTCATTCATCCAGTCTCAAGGCACAGTATCCTGCTTTGCACATAAGAAAACAGTCAATGCTATCAAAATGTCATATACATGTAGTATATCTCATTGCACTTCTAGGATAGGAAGAGTACCGACCCATATTTTATTCTAAACATGATACTAACAATAATTTTAAGAAATCACATGGTAAGCAATAACTCTCTCTATATAAATGTCTATACATATGTACATATATATGTATATAAATTCTGCCATATTCAACAGAAATATTTTTAAAGCCCACACAAAAGAAATAAAGAAGAAACAAATGTGGCTCTGATGAAAGAGCTAGAGAAAATAAAGAAACTGTAGATCATTAAAAGCAAGGCAGTAAGTAATTTTAGTAACTGAAGTGTGTTTTCTTAGGCTAGCTAAGTATCCTCAAATTTTGCTGTGTGCAATGCTTGAGAAAACCTTCCTTGTTGTGGGTCTTGCAGCGATCCCTGCCCAACCCGACATGCTCTCTCTTCTTCTCTTCAAGCTTAGCTGCCCCAGTGCACAGCAGCCTGAAGAGGGCTTATTTGTAGCCTCCTCACTGACTGTGCTGTTCCTTTTACCACGAAACATGGATCATACAGTGCATGGCACAGGAGTTTACCTCAAATCTCTTGTGATTCCCAAACCTACACTAGCACCATGCTGCACACAGTTGGTGCTCAACCAATTTTCACCTCTTGATGAGATGCCAACTCCACCGTAAGAGCTTTTTTATATTAAACTAATCAAATCAGGAAATGTCAGAGGGATGGAGCTTATTCCAACTCCTTCTTTTTGCACACTAGGGACTTCTGGCACTGGGAAGGGTCAGATAATAAGCCAGTGGTAGAGTTAGGCCCAGGATACTGGACTTGCAGACGCATTTTATTTGCTTACAATAGCTACTTTCATTGCCATAATAACAAAAGATAGCATTCATTGGGACCCATTATGGACAATACACACATGAGCACCAAGATTTAGTTCTTAGGATTCTTCCCATTTTACCAGTGAGGAAACAGAAACTCAAAGACATTAAAGTTGCACGGGTCACCCAATTTGTACGCGTTCCTTATTGGCAGTTAACTATTCTCCAGTTGCGGGCTGCATGGGAAAAAAATAAATGGTAGAAAAGAACAGACTAGACTGAGGCCAAGCAAAGCAAAATAACAGTAACAGGTTAGGGGCAGGAGGGAGCTCCCACCAGCTTCTTGATTGCCAATTCCCTAAGTTGTAAGCATTATTTATATGATTTTTCGCTACTATTTAAATAGAAGGCTTCCAAAATTTTCCTCAGGTGCTAGGATTTAAAACTGCTTGCTGAATAGCATGTATTGATAAAGCTGGACCACATGGTTAAAATAAAGAAAAATAGGATTTTACTGGCAACTAGAGTGGTTTTGCCTTCAGTAGTCAGACATGTTATAGAACCAGTACCCTTTCTGTTTTGTCATCCCTTCATAAAGCAACACCACACTGCTTAGGTAACTTATTCGTCCCCAGGAGATGTTAGCCAAACAACACAGCCAAAAGGGTCTGTAGTACTATCAGTGAAGAGTAGCTATAAAAATAAACAATAATAAAACTCCTTCTTATGAACAGGAAGCTATTTTGTCTACCTTCAAGCAACCCACAGCCCAAAATATAGTGTATAATTCTGCTTTTTAACAGTTGTCATATTAAAGAATGCTTGAAAATATCCAATTTCCCCGCAACAGATGGAAAAGAAAACAATAATTTTTTTTTAAAAAAACTAACAAAGAACCTCCAACTCTACCTCTAAGAACATACTTGCTTAACATAAGGTTTCTCTGAAATGAGATATTTTCACCCAGAAAAATCTGTGGATTTGGTTAACATTGCTATCTAATCTTGTTCTGAACATTCAAGATAAACTAATTCCACCAAACTCGATCTCATTCTGACCACATTGCAGAATTTCTAAATCTATTATTGCCTGGTTTATGCTTTCTCTTCAAACATTTCCAAGTAATAGGACCTGACCTCACAAAAAAGCTATCTTTTAATATTTCCATTTTATTTTCAAGTCAGGACATTTTTGTTCAGACATAGACATAAAAGGCCAAATAGGCCATTAAGAAATGCTTCTTGCTCATTCCATACTATCCTTCATAATAATGAAAATAAAATTAACATGTTTCTTTATGTCTAACAAGGTAGTGCTGTAAACAACATAAAGCTGGATTCATTTCAAAAAATTTAGGAGACTTCATGCATATCAGAGAGATATCAAAATTTGCCAAGTGAAAAAGTCTACATATACACACAGACTAAATATGTCATTTTGAAAGATAATAAGCATAAGATAAACAAAGGAAAAAAATCAGATAACCTAAGGAAATTTAGCTAACAATTTTTATTGGAACATTATTTTCTCTAGGCAAATAAATACAGCTCAATGCTGTACATTATTTAAAATAATTGGTCAGCAGTGTTTAAAAATATGACAGTGATTAATTCACATTTAGTAGGAAAATACCTTTGACAATTTTATTGAAAACTCATTTATAATAATATTTACTGATCTTGGCATTTAAACAAGAGATACAGTACAAGTCCTTTTCAGAGAGAGCAGCGTTCCAGCCAAAGGACTGACTGAAGCCTTATGCTCTTTTCAACACACTTATCACAAATGTTTATTTCAGAGAGGAGCAAATGCCCTGAAGAGTGTTCTACCCTTTAAAACTATAAACCATGATGTCACATATGTTTACCTGATAACTATTTAAGTTTATTAGACTTCTATTCTTTGCACTTGATAAAAGGTCAATGAGGGACATCTGGTTTTGACCATAAAGGGCAAAATCTCTCATTCCTGTGCTTACATGGGAAATGATGCGTCTACGCCAATAACACTGGCCTTTCTGCTTCACAACACAACAATCCCCACCTCTTTCAGGAATCATGGGCTACCTCTGCCTCTCCCTTGAAGGTCTCCAACCCCTCCCAGCCCCATAAATCCCTGTGTCGCTGGAGATTTCTTGTTATTTGGGTCTCAATCCAAATTCACTCCTCAGAGAGGTCTTGCTTCATCAGCCAATTTGAGAATACTTTAATCCATAACATCTTTTTAATATTAATTTATTTTGGATAAGCAGTACCTGTTTTTAATGAAGGATCCCCATCATAAAAAGCATGTATAGTCATGATATAATAAGGTCATGATATTATAAACCTGATTTTTAAAAATATACTATAACATCTTTTTTTTTTTAAGTACCAATTCCCTCTGAAATTATCTGGCTCTGTTTACTTTTTTGCTCTCTCTCTCTATTTATTTATTTATTTATTTATTTAGTGGTGCTGGGGATTGAATTTAGGGCCTTGCACATGCTAAAGAGCTCAGCCACAGAGTGATACTCCCAGCCCATTATCTGTTTATTTCTTTATTACTGTAGTAAAATGGAAGCTTCATAAGAACAAGGAACTTATTTTCACATTAATCCCAGGGTCTCCAAGAGTGCTTTGCCATGACATAGATATAAAGTTAAAAACTGCTGAATGAACGGATGTGTGATCCTGAAACAGTCCTAGTGCTATTTCCGCAATACTTTGGGGAAGGCAATTTATAATGTCCAGCCACAGGCCCTGCGCACCTGTTCCTCTTCAGCCCTTCCTGCAGAACAGGATGTTGAGGAATGGTTCTCACTCCAGGTTCCAAGGAGTTGGCACACAAGTAGAAACAAGATGGCAATTTAAACTAACCAACTAATCAGCAATCAAATGAAAAATTCTAAACAACTAACTAAATAAGAGAGTATTAAACTTAAATTCTGAAAAAGGCCTTTAATCTCAAAGCATCCTGCTTAATACATAAACGAGAAAAGTGATCCTAAGTTTCAGAACCCACAATTTGTCTTTAATTTCATAAATCAAGAGCTATATTTTATAATCAATGGTTCCTTGTAGAGGATGCTACAATTAAGTAGGCATGGTAGGGGACAGAAGGAGGACAGGAGCAATAAGCAACCCCCACTAACCTCACCCTCTCAACTTGCCTTCTTTCTTTATCAAAACAGGGCCTCTCGGCTGGGGATTTAGCTCCCTGGTTCTGCCACCTGCCTCTCAAGCACAAGGTCCCGAGTTCGATCCCCGGTACCAAAACAAACAAAACAACAGGTCCTCTCTTTATACAACTTCTAAGCAATCATAAATGAAGGCAGTATATTCATCAGGGACATTTTGGTTGCTACATCAAGCACTGTATCACTTTTTAGGGATTCAAAATAGCAAGAATTCCTGTATTCTCAGCAATGACTTCCTTTCCCCCTCTCAGGAGGTCTTCAGTACAAATTACGCCACTTTGTCCTTTCTCTCCTTATCAAAATGCTTTCTTCTGACACTAAATAAAAATAAGCAAAAGATGACAAGCTTTTCTTTTTTAAAGCCCAAGTCTAGTTTGGGTGATTTACATACCTGTCAACTCAAACATTTTCTTAATTCAGCTCTCCCTGAAGTATCTTTCTTATGCTACCACTATCATTATGGGAGAAGTTCATAATTTCTTTTTAAAAATTTTTTAAAATTCATTAAGTTTATTGGTACATTGGGATCTTGTACCTTTACATGATACGTCTTGGTTCTTATTTTTTCCCCATTCCCCTGTCCTCCCTTCACCCCTTCCACCCTTCCCTATTTACAAAGACTATTTCCATTTTTTCGTTTTCTCATATTTTTTCCTTTCCCTTCTTTTCTTTCCTGTATTTTCTTTGGGACCAACTTCCATATTCTTCCTTACCTTCAGTTTGTCCTACTCACTCCACTCGTTCTGGCCCCTAGGAAGGCTGCTCCCTATGCATTTCTTTCACAGTGATGTTGGTTCTTGCTCTTGTTCTAACAGGCCCGTGTTAGGAGAAAGAAGTTCTGTCTATGCTTGAGAAGATGCCATTCCTATTTAAAGCATTAAGGGGAGAAACATCCTTCCTAGAAAGATAACTATTTTCATGCTTTAAACTTTAGAATACAAAGCTCCTTAATTAAATTTAAACCAAAATATTTTTGTAAAGCTCAAATTTCCGAATTGGCATTCCTTCACATTTCTCAATTTACACAGTCCCTTTGTGAGGGAAAAACAGGGTATTCACTGCTTTAAATTGCCTTGTGTTGAATGTAGTCTGCTCTTCAAGTCTGAATAGGATAAGGCAAGCTCTTGGAGTGTTTTTGTTCTGATTTTTCTTTAATTGTTTTGCACCTGCCTTCTAACAGAATTACATATTTCCCCCCTTACAATCAGCATGTACTACTGAAATGTGGTACAATCAATAACACCTTTCTGGAGGATGTTTAGGAGAATAAGGATATTTAGTAAAGAAGAAACAAAACAGAGGCTTGTACCCATATCGTGTTAGTGTTTCACTCACAAGAATAAGGAATAGCTCACTCTGATCAGACTTCTTGGGGCTATTTCCTGCAACTGAATTATCTATCTTTCAAAAATCTGTCATGTATGATTGGGGAATGGGAATCACTCACTCTTGGAAATTATCTCAAGTCTAAGAACGTGAACTCTTACGCTTAGGAGCCAACCCACTGGGTTTTAACCCCAGCTGTGTCATTTGTGAGCAGTGAAATCACAAGCAAATGCCTGACCTCTCCAAGTCCTGCTGGGCTCAGCTGTCCAGAGGAGAAGGACAGTACCTCCCTTTCACAGAGCTGCTGTACAGAAGCAATGAGAGCCCAGCAGCCAGCCCCTGCTTTCTGCTCAGTAAGTGTTACCTTGTCATTATTATGCCTGGAAGATGGTCCTGTTCTCATCAGAGGATATTGAACTTTAGATTCCTTTCCATCTCCATCTTGGTTAAAGGCACCTTCATTGATTATTTGATGATGCCCCTTTCTTCAGTAATCTCAACTAACAATGAATTGTCTTTTACAAATTTAAATCAGAACTGTCATTCCCAGGTTAAACCAGTCCAGGCCAACAGGAGTGAGATTACAGGCACTTTCCAGCCTCTGATACTTCGCCCCTGCACCCTAGGAGCCCATCCCTCAACACTGCTCTCTCACAGTGCTCTGCCCTATCACTCCCTGCACTCTCACAAGCCGCCATCACCTCAGTAACACTTGTTTTTGTACACTGGCTTTTCTCCATCCTAGATTACAAACTCTGTAAGGAGAGGGACCATGTCTGTTTTCCTCACTGTTGGGATCTCATGAGCTCAATAAATATCACATTAGGGATGGGGGTGTAGCTCAGTGGAAGAGTGCTGCAAGGTCCTGGCCTTCATTCCCAGCACCACCACCAAAAACAAAACAAAACAACAACAACAACAACAACAACAAGACAAAAAAACCAATTTCACCAATTAAGTGAATGATTCAGGTTTATCATTATGAATGGTAACCATTACATGAGTTATAAAGCAGTGTTGGCCCTAAAGACACCTACAGCATTTCAATAACTTGCTTCTACAGGACAATAGTGACTAGGATGAACAAGATTTTTTGCATTTTATGTATCTGTTAGTTCTTCTGTTCCTGGTTTGGTTTCAGCTGGGTAGTTTCGTGTTTCTGGGTGCGACTCTCTAGAAGATTTTTTCTAGTCTCATCTCTTTTCTTGGCAAATCTTGTGCAAGTCTATGATCACCTTGTTTAACTCCATAGTAAATCAGCTCCTTGCAATTTGCTAATGAGTAATGCAAACTGGCAACACATTATTGATTTACAGAATTTGGGGAAACAGTTTTAGACAGCTGGGATATTTCTTTTGTTTACTTCCAGATTCTTGGTTGAATTACAGTGATGAGAATTGAGACTAATAATGTCCAGTTAAATGAACTGTTACTATGGAAAAGAATATGAACTAAGTATCTTAGTCTACCCTATCTTTACAAAAGTAAGCCTATTTCGGCTGGGCAATTAGCTCAGTGGTGCTACCACCTGCCTCGAAAACACAAGGTCCTGAGTTCGATCCCTGATTTTAAAAAAAAAGCCTATTTAGTAAACAATAAACACACACCTTGACTAGGTTTATACAGAAATGAGCAGACCAAAATGTTTGGTTATGTTTGTCATCTAATAATTCATCCTATATTTTTATAGGATACTAGAGAGATACTGTAAACAACAGCATCTAAACAGTTTAGACTGGCATAAAGGTCCCAAAGACTTGGCGAGGACAGAACTGCTGTCTATGTCCTTACATCCTTAGAAAATTCACCTGGTAAATCCCCACTGTATTTACTGCTACAGAAAAAAAATTAAAAATAAAAAAGCATCTTAGAGCAGAGATTAGACTTTCAGACCCTCCTGAGCGATAATCCTTACTCCGACATTGACTTTCTTTGTGGGGTTTGGTAAATCAGTTTCTCCTCTATAATACAGGGATAATAATGCTTTAGTCAAATGGATGCTGTGAGAATTAATTACTGTTATACAATTTATTGAAGATGGGAAGCCCTGTAAAAATATTGCTACTGCTTATAGGATTGAGGTCCCAAGACAAGGGCATCACACATAGCAAAGAAATCAAAGCATCTAAAAATCCCTACTGTTTCTCTCTTACAGTGTCCTCCTTAACTCCGGTGAAAACGAGTCTAGACAATTTTCAAGGACATGTCCCCTTCTTCTGTGACAAGAATTGTAATGCACCACTGGACCCACCTGTTCCTGAGGAGCCCTGCCTCCACCTGTGCACAATGGAAGGACAGGACGGAAGGGCCTTATTTGTGAGGATTGCTTTTGTTTCCTATGCGATTCTTTTGACCCTGAACCAGGGTCTTTCTAAATCAATGGATGCCCTAAAGACTAAATTTCAGGGAAAGGTCTTTTCAGCAGCACTTAGAAGGGGGTGGTTAGACTTTGAACTGTCAAGAAAGAAGAATGAGTCCTGCTGTAAGGTGATAACTAACTGGTTATAAAGATTGAGCTCTGTTCTAAGGAAACATGATCGGTTATAATAAACACTAAGGGCCCTCAAGACACTGGCTGTTTTTAGCAGGAGAAACTTCTATAACCTAAACTATCATTTTTAAATGACCAGAGATAAGAGAACACAGGTCCTGTAAGGATTAAGGAAGTAAGGACTCGATTTTCTTCCAACACCAAAATCAACCAATAGAATGCAAAACATTACCTATTATCAGCATTTATGTTAAGCTTATTTTTATAGACAAACCTATCAACTCAAGGATCCACAAACTACAAGAACAATACAATTTTCAGAGAGGTTTCATAGCAGTGCTAGAGATCATATTTTTGAAATGGCCTTTAAAAAGAGAAAAAATTAAGGCTATCTTGACTATAGAATCCTTGTTGTTAGAGAGTTCAAACTATAAGCTGAAATGAATTTAACAAATGGCTCTAGGGGCCAGGGATTTAGCTCAGTGGTTCTGCCACTTGCCTCGCAAGTGAAAGGACCCGAGTTTGATCCCTGACACCAAAACAAAACAAAACAAAACAAAACAAAAAAAACAAATGGCTCTACATGGACATTTTCTGAAGACCAGAATTCTGAGTGTGAGGCTTGGGCTGCTGTAGATATCCATCTATCCTGGTCCCTTAAACTATTTAGTTATTTCTTTTCAGATCACTGGCTGTACTTTTTCTGAGAAAGAAGATATGACACCCTCCAATTTTATTTTAAGGATCAGTTCCCCTTAGTTTTAAACCTCAGATGGGAAGAAAAATAAAAGGCAGAGAGAGCAATCTAAGTCTGTGTGATTTAACACAGTAAGGGGGAGACGGTCTGTACAGTAAGGATCGTGTTCCCTGTCACCTCGAGTGACATCTCCTCCCACTGATCCTCTACTGCTCATTCATTCCTTTAATCACTCAACAGCATTGAGAGGTGACCTCTATGCACTGAGTCTTCAATTTTTCCCTTGATCAACTGTCCCAGGACTTTATATTTATATATTGTGGAAATTCTCTCCCCCTCTCTCTCTCTCTTTCTCTCTCCCTCTCTCTCTCTCTCTCTCTCTCTCTCTCTCTCTCTCTCTCTCTCTCCCCCTCTCCCTCTCCCTCCCGCACCCCTCTTCCCTCACCACCCCCCCCTTTGCAGATGTCTGCATCCCCTTTAGGGTTTGGTGGTAGGGCTGTAACATGACAGTTCAGTGGTACTTCCCCTCAGTGTTCTGATTTCTTACTCATAGAATCTCAGCTGCAGATCAGTACAAAGTACTGCTAGATATTTACATGCACATCAAGGGAAGTATAATCTCTCAAACCTGGAAAACACTAACATTACTCAGCTGTCTGTATTAAAATCTCTGTGTTAATAATGCGAGTCCTTTGAATAGCAAAAGTTTGAAAATATTCACCATTTCTGCAGAGTAAGTAAACAGTTTGTGACATTTTAATAAAATTTCCTAATTAAACCTTTTAAATTTCATTTAGTTGTGTCATTTAGCTATTAGAAATGCCACATACTCATGAGATTATCAGGTATGGGACTTAATTGCTGTAAAAAAAACAAAGCAGTTCTTCATTACTTATCATTGCCTATCACTTAGAAGAAGCGCATTCAAGGCTCCCCTCTTTTCTTACAAAGGATGGATTGATTACAAAGTAATATCAGATACTGAGTACTGATCTTGGCAATTTTTATTCACAACAAAGATTAAAGCAATCTGAGAATTCTCAAAATCAGCTCTGGAAGTCTCAAATGGACGTTTTCTAAAAGTATGTATGCAGTAGATCTAATATGTGACGTGATCGCATATTCTATGTAGTATGCAATGGTATGTGTGTGGTGATGAACTGATTGTCTAAATCAACACACTAACAATTCTCGGCAAAGTGGTCTTAGGAGGACCACTCCTACTCAGACAGTGCTGGCCTCATAGGAGCCTGCTTTGGAACAAATCTTTGCAAGTCGTCTTCAAAGGTAATATTATAGTTTCTTACTTTTCCTATTCTCTCTGGTTAAAAAAAAAAGCCATGATAAATTTGCTAGGTAAAAACCCTGTAAGTTTAGTGTTAAACCACGTGATTAACATGTGCATAACTGCCTTGTCCAACAAGGCAGGAACACTGGATGAGGACATTAATTAGACCACATTCCTGCACTCACCTATCCTGGCTGCCGTGGAGGAGACCATCACGGTCACTGTCACCCTCACTGTACCAGCTTGAGCTTCCCAAGGTGCCTACTCCCTGAAAGGCCATGTTCACCTGAGTCCTGCCACCTGAGTTCTGCAGTGTATTGTTTAAATCGACTCTGACTTCCAGATCTATAACCTGCTACTTTACAATACTGAATGTTCAAATCAGTGTCAATAACTTTAGTTACATTTCATTCAATATTCACAGAATAAGTAGCTACTTTAAGGATAATGAATTAAACTTAGATACATGTTATTTACCATTTCCTGGCATTATGATAATTATTATGATCCAGTAACTGATCACTGTTTTACAGTTATCATTATTATATTTTCCATTTAAGCATATTGATTTATTTTTCTATGTTGTAGATAATATGCAAGAATAATTCATCTATTTGTAATGAAAGCTACACTCACTTATAAAGTAACTTTGTGGATAAGAAATAACAGTTATACAGTTATTTAAAGAAAATGATCTTTCTTTTTTTCTTTCTTCTGTTTTTTGGGGTTTTTTTTTAGCAGTACAGTTTTTGTAATTGAGGGTAAAGTGACAAACAAAAGTAGCTTGGTTTGGTACACACCTGTAATCTTGGCTACCCTGGAGGCTGAGGCAAGAAAATCTCAAGTTAAAGGCCAGCCTGGGCAACTTTACAAAACTCTATCTAAAAATAAAAAGAAGTAAAAAGGACTGAGGACACAGCACTCCCCGGGTTCCATTTCCACTACCCAACAAACAAACAAAATTATAAAAAGAAGTCGTTATTACACAACTCAATTATACTTCCCACTATATCTTAACATTATTTAGTAATAATACATTTATTAATTAGGTTATCACGGTGGCTATATGGAGCTGCTTGTGTTGATACTAATTTCCCTGTTCTTCTTCAAACTACTAGTCAACATGAAATACTGTAAAAATAACTTTAAATGTGAAAGCGGCTCCTTAGGGTGTTCCATGCAATACGTATAGAAGACCAAGCATCATAGGCAGGTCTTTATCTTAGCCTATGGCCAAGATCCCTAAAAGTATAGCATATGCACCCACTTCTAGCCAGCTCCCCTCCAGTACCTAACTTTACTCTTCTCAAATATGCCTTTGTCATTTTTTTTAGCTTGTGGTGCCACTGAAATGGAAAAATTATTACTGGCTTTAGACAAAGATATCTGCCTTATCTAATTACTAAGACATATTTGTTATTCTCCAAAATATGCAAAACCAAACAATGTAAAAGTGTAATATGCCAAAAATAGACTTTCTAATACAAATGAAAATGTTTTGAACATTGAATTTCTCGAGCCATTGCCAAACAACTGAATTTTTGTCCTTCTCAGATTGATGTTTATGTAAAAAAAAAATGCTGATTGAGAAGAAGAGAGTGGTGGGTTTCTTTGTCAGACTACTTCCCTAAAATCCTGACATTAATTTAATAGGTAGTCACTGCATGGTCTTTTACAAAAATAATTTCGTGAGATGGTTGTAAAACTCAAAGATTTGCTTTACACATTGTGGGACTGATGTCTATAACACATGCACAGTTGCAAGTAACAAGTTGAAACTCAGAAAGCAATGAAAATATCTTATTCTGACTTCTTACATAACAGTATCTTATTCTTTGAATTGCAAATTAGCCCTTGGCCAGTTGTGTGTGTGTGTGTGTGTGTGTGTGTGTGTGTATTTGAGAGGGAAAATGGCTTTCCTGCAAACAATAAGTAACTGAAAAGTATGTGGTTATTGAGTGCCTAAATGAGAGATGAAGGGAGCATTCACTGTGTTCTTTAACTCAGTTTAAGTTGCAAAAATCGAATCTGCTTGTCCTTATGAGAAATCATTTTGGATATGTTCTTAATTATCTAATGAAATCATTATAAATCACTTAAAAATGTATCATATAAATTGGTGAGGTTTAGCAAACAACTTATTTACTACTAAATTCAGTTCAGAACTCAGAAAAATACATGTAGTATTATTTCATTTTAATTAAAAAACATACACATTTATAAGTGCACAGAAAGGATTAGAGGTATACGTATTCTGTTATACACACTATTCTACACACTTTATATTTATTTCACAGGTTATATATTTTATATAGTATATGTGCACATACAAGGCACATTTATTTTTATATATTCATATACTTAGTTTTGAGAATATTTTATAATAAGGATCTATTAATATGCTCTTTTTTTTTTTTTTGGTACCGGGGATCGAACTCGGGTCCTTGCGCTTGCAAGGCAGGTGACAGAACCACTGAGCTAAATCCCCGGCCCTATGCTCTTAATATAGTAAAAACAATAAAATAAAGTTTGCAATAAGATTCATTCGTTGATGGGGAATGGAGTACAATATAAATGGCAAAATTTTGTTCCTTTGCCATTACATGTAGTATTGTATGAAGGGTGGCAGTTTGGGAACCAGAGAAACAGGTTTGAATCTCAATTCTATCATATAATAGTTTCATGACATTGTGCAAGTTCTGTATTCTTTCTGAATCAAAATTTCTTACTAGTGAAATGAGAGCAGCAATATCCATCTGAAACCGGTTATAATTAAATACCCACATGTAATTCAATACTGCTCCTTTTGGTCTTGGTGGTTGCTATCTTCTCCTCCTCCCCCCCTTCACTTCATGAAGCACACTGCATCCCAGGTTTCTGCAAGTCAGTTGAAGCCAGAGAAATGTGTGCTGGAGGAGCATCAGAGTGCACAGTACTCTATGTCCTCTAGACACACTTCAATTATCCCAAATCCGCTGTTCTGTGCTTTTTCCATAAGGGATTAATCATTGTAGAGACATCACTGACATGGCCCCTTCAAAGAGTATTATCCACAGTGTTCTCCAAAGTTTGGAGGATAGACACAATCAGACCCATAGGTTGGCTTGCACTGCACAACTGTGTAACTTGTGGAAAAATACACAGATGGCTTTCCATGACCTTCTGCGTCAGTGGATCCAACCAATTGCGGGTTGAAAATATGGGAAATAAAGTGCATCTGTACAGAATGCATACAGACTTTCTTATTCTTATTATTTCCTAAACAATACAGCATAACAACTATTTAGGCAACATTAGATAGTATAAGTAATCTAGAGATTATTTAAACTGTAAGAAGATGTGCATAGGTTATGTGCAAATACTACACCATTTTATATAAGGGACTCCAGCCTCCATGGAGTTTAGTATTCACAGGGGATGGTGATAGGGGTCCTGAATACACACTCACACACACACACACACAATCTCTCTCTGTCTCACATACACACACATATGTTACATTTGAATGTAGACATTTAAACAGCTGTTCTCAACATTGATTGCCTGGGTACTTGTTAGAAACACAAAATCTGGAACCCCACCCTGGATCTAAATCAGAATTTGAGGGGCACCCAGTTCAAGTGACTTTGCAAGCTCCAGTAGGAGAACTGCTGCCAAATGTAATAACCCTTATGCTCTATGGTAGCTAAAAGCTGCATGTAACCCTTGAATATATTCAGAACCTTTTTTGATACCAATTCTACTCTAAGGGAACTCTGTGTGAAGCTGAGAGAAGAAAATGGCACTCGGGGGTAAATTTTTTTGAAAAACAGTTATTTTTAAAGTAGTGTTTGAAAAAAGAAAAGACTAAGCTAAAAATAATGATCCAACAGAATTTGGCCCACAACTATTTCCATTTAATTTGGCATTATATCAGGCTATTTTACAAATGGAAATATTCCAACACAGCTAAAATCTTGTTCTATGTGGAAACAAGAATATCAGAATTACTTTTTTTCAATAAACACTTGAAATAAAAGTTATAATTATAATGCCATGCTCTTTCTCTAGACAGGTAAATCAAAGGCTGCTTTATTTATATCTGAAAACTGGTTTTGGGATTCTTCATAGGAAATAGATTAAAATTTGAGAATTATAGGATCTTAAAAGACAGACAAATGCATTTTCAGTTTAGAGTTTTATATGGAGGATAAAAGCAACAATGTCACTCAAACTTTTTAACTGCTAATAATGTAGTTGTGGTGTGGGCATTGGCTGTAATAGAAGATTGGGCTGTTGTGTTAGTTCAGAAGAAAATCTTCAAATTATTATTATTATTATTATTATTATTATTATTTTGGTACTGGGGATCGAACTTGGGACCTTGTGCTTGCAAGGCAGGTGGCAGAACCACTGAGCTAAATCCCCGGCCCGATCTTCAAATTATTAAATTGTTGCTGAGTAGTATATTATCTACAACTCACACTGTATGTGGAAATAGTCCCATGCTTAAAACAGGATGAAATGGAGCCTGTAATATATTCTAATTTGATCCATTCTTCTTATATAGCTATGCCCAAAAGGGAAAAAGACAATTATCTCATGCATTTTATTCTCACAACTTTCAGGTTGAAATAATTTAGGATTATCAGAGTAACCTCAAGAAGTCCTAGAAGGGAAGAATATAGGTTTCTCCATCATTTTCCCAACACAGCTGGAACCTGCAAGTAGGTCCAAGTGGTAGTGCAATGTGGAGTTTACAGCACTAGACTGAGAATCCCAGAATGCTCAATGTAACCTGCTTAGTACAGAAATGCAGGTTTTTGAACAGAAGGAATGAAATAATAGAGTGAAGTACAGAGACCGGGGAAGAAGAACTGCACACAGGATTCAAGAGTATGTGTGAGTGAAGACATGGTATAATGCAGGGTTAAATATATCCAGTGTTTTTAGAATACAACCTTTCAGCACATCAGTCTTGTCATTTAGAGGAAAAGGGGTAACTATGTAGAATGTAGGTTTTAGAATTGGGTGTGAAAGAATCAGTCATGATCAGTGTAATTCTCTGAACACATCCATGCTCACATACACAGAAGCCCAATTCTGACAGGCCTTGTAACCTCCAAGGGAAAAATCCTCCCAGCTGCTGCAACTCAACCAAAGAACTCACTGCCATCCTCAGGAGTCTCCTGGCCCCACACTGATCCTCACCCAGATTCAGACCTGCTGACATCAAACACTTGCTAAAGATGCAGGAATAAAATACAGGTGATTCTGGAGTCTCAGAATCTCTACTGAAAAGCATAACATATCATTATTCTCCAGGAGCACTGACTTTAATTTCTTTTCCAATTCAATGCTAGGTGAGTAAACAAGAAGATTGGGCAGGCTCTTGAGCAAGTCCTTAGTTAATTACCTTATGATCACACGCTCTTTTCTTTTTTTTGTTTTTGTTTTTTTTTTTGGTGCCAGGGATCGAACTGGACCTTGAGCTTGCAAGGCAGGCACTGGAACCACTGAGCTAAATCCCTGGCCCACACGCTCCTTTCTTCCATTGTTGATCAGCCTTCTTCCTAAATACAGTTAGCGATCTCTCCTATTAAATGTCTGAAAATGTTTATGAGGGCTGTGCTTTGGGGGTACATGACAACGATGGGCTTATGGAGCACCTAGGCACTTAAAGAGCCTTAGGAGATTTCCTCCAATAAAGGAGATACATATCTGTCTAACATATGAAAGAGGAAAGCCAGCATGGTTCCACCAGAGGGCTATCATCCTTGCCAATGACACAGAAATTAAGATCTAAAATTTAAATTATATACAACTCCTGAAATTTAGGGTACAAACTGACACCTTTGTGCTGCATTCAAATTTGTAAGTTTCCAATTTTCTGATAGCAGTTTTTTGTTAAATAAGCACTGATTGAATTGTCTTAAAGACAAGCTTGTCTCTGCACATATTTAAATATGCACATAATATTTGTAAACACACTACCCAAACCCAGAGTGTTTAGTTCACTGATTTTTTTTGCAGATTGTAATAACCATGATCATATTTCATCAGAGCAATAGGCACTGATATATTTGGTATGTTATCTTCAGTACTGATTGGATTACTTTAGCTACATGTCTCTGGAAATCTGGAACAGAAGACATAAACACAATATGATAGATGAAATCCAAAAATTAAAGAAAATAATAGGTTATGACTAAAGAAATGAAAGGCTTTTTAAACATGCCCGAACTCCTTTAGCTTAATACGTTTAAATAAAAAAATTTGCACTTCAAAAGGATTACTAGTTTTGGTGTAACATCTCCCTAAAAAAGGGAAATTCTGCTTTGTTAACTGAAGCTTTCTGCTGCTTCTAAAGACCTGAAAGGATAAGAAATATCCCAGCCTTTCTCCAGGCATCCGTACTTGAATGACACTAAATACCGGAAGAATGACTTTCCAATTCATTCTTTTAAATCGACTGATATTCTTGTGAAATATTTTTATCTTATTCTCTTTTAAATTTTTTTAAATGACAATTTCTTTTCTATCATGTTTTAAAGCTTCAGTAACTACAAAAAATTCATCTTCTTAAGAAAGAAAGAGAATATGAGTGGAAGGTGGCACCATTCATGGGGTCATTGGAGAGCAGCAGGAGGTCATCCAAAATCCACCCTTATCTTTATCCAGCCTGCGTGTTCCTATGATTTTTAGCACTTAGCACAATCTTCTGTTTTAAAACACACAGGTAAACTTTTTTTTTTTTTTTTTTTTTTTTTTTTTTGGTGCTGGGAATTGAACTCAGGTCCTTGTGCTTGCGGGGCAGGTGGCAGAACCACTGAGCTAAATCCCCGGCCCAAAACACACTGGTAAACTTAATACAGAGGTATTAGGTTTCGAATGTTTCTCTTGTGAGAAAACATGCTCCACCAGACAGAACATATTTTAGCATGAAGAAACTGATGCCTACTTTATGGTTACAATTTAAACCTTCTTTTCTGTAGGAAAAGGATTAGAATTAAAGAACTGTTCAAAGAGGAATGACTCAAAGAACAATGAGTTTGCAGTCTGATGCAAAGAAATGTAGATTGACTAACAGCAAACATAAAATGTACAAAATTTGTACAACAGGTTCGTTGTGTTTTATTTTTTGTTTGCAGTGCTGAGGATAGAACATAGGCCTCACACATGCCAGGAAGTGATCTACCACTGAGCTACACTACCCATCCTCTACATCACTTTTAAAGTTGGCCAAGTAAATTATCTTGATAAAAGTGTTTTCTTTCAAAAAAGTTTACTTTTGCTGCAAATTGTATTTTCTTAAAAGCCATTTACTGGGTTTGTGACATCTACTATCTCACTTTTGAAGCAAATGTCACTCCATCTTCAGTCCTTGTAAGTATTAACCTTCTTTAAACAAAATAGATTAGATAATGGCAATTAATCTTAAATTAAAAGTTTGCCAAGTTTAAAAAGATTAACTTTACTTTTCAGAAAGGCTAAAGATTGTAAGGAAGGAAGGACAGGGCAACTTAAGAAAACAAATATAAGGAGAATTTCCTTTTTTTTTTAATCTAAGAAAACATTTCTTTATCAAAGATAGCAGAATTTTGCCTGCCATACAAAAGTAGACTACACAGCTGAAGCCTGGAAATTTTCAAATAATCCCACCAACTTATCCTCATAATTCTTACTGAGAATGATGATTCATTTTGAAGACAGTGTTTTGGGAATGTATACAGGCCTGTAAACTCTACACTAAAATGTAGTCAGGCACAGTGGTGCACATCTGAAACCCTAGCTGGGAGGCTGAGGAACTGGGGAGGATCGCAGGCTGAACTGCAGCCTAGGTAACTTAGTGACTTAACAAGAACCTGTTTTGAAACAAAGAATCAAAAAGGGTTGGGGATATAATTCAGTGCAAATCCCCTGGATTCAATCCTCACTACCACAAATAAGCAAAGGAATACATAAAACAAAATGTGACAGAGAGATCAAAGGCTTTAATGGAAGAAGAATAATTGTCTATATCTTTCTGAAGGTAGTTTGGTGTGTGCAGGCAGTACTGATGAAGAAATATAGCCAAGGTTTTTGATACAGAGAAATCTAGAGCTAAATCCTTGCTCTACAAATTCTGTGACTTCAGGCAGACATTTAACCTACATGAACCAGAGTTTCCTCCTCAGCCAAACAAAGGGGTAGCTATTGTTCCAAACTGAAAGGATGGCTGTGATGTGATTCAAGGAGACCCAAGGTAAATCTCCTGGCACTTAATAGACACTGAATAAATGTTGTTTTGCTTCCTTTCATTGGCCAAGTGCCTCTTTATGTATGAAATTTCTCAACCCAAACACAGAGCCCAAAGGCATTCTAGATCCTTTTTTAATAGTAACTATGCCAATTCAAATATGTTAGGTGAATTCTATGAGTAGCATAAGGCTCTACTTAACAGTGATCTGGAAAAATAACAATGTAAGGAACTCTGAAGGTCTATGAAGGAAATTTTAAATGAAAAAAATTATTTAAAAGTCAGTTGCTTGATAAATAGAATGTCGTTAGTTATGTTTTTTGCATTATTTTAATATTCATGTATTTTAAGTATGCTGATTTGCCCACTGTACACTAAATCATATCATTATTTAAATTTTTCCCCTTTCCAAATCTCTATGAAAGCAATTTCTACTTTCACAGCAGTATACATCTGATGGAGAGATTTTAGAGGTCTTAAAAGCTTTGCACTTCATATTTGTTTGACTTATCAGGTGCATAATAAAAGAAAGTTGTGTCTATATTTAAATAATTAAGAACATTTGACTAGCCTATGCATGTGACATTATCAGCAACCACGTTTTAATTCAAATGTAGATATTCAAATTAGTATACTGAAATGAATAAAATCCATCACTGTAGATACAGATCTCATTCACAGTGACCAAGAATTATATGTACTTTACATGTTTTAACTCAAAGTTTGAGAGAATATCTTTAGTAAGATATAAACTGTCAGCATATATCATGAAACTAAAACAGATTTCTCCCATTAAAGAAGATAAAAACTTATGCCTTAGGGGAAAAATAGAACTCTAGTGATTACTAAACAATCAACCATCTCATTTTATATCTTAAATTCAGAGTTATAAAAAGACAACTCTAATTATACTGGAAAAGAAGGCCCACCTGCTATGGGAAAGCAGAGTAGTAATTTCATTTTCTCCCCACATTCTTCCATTTTAACAGGAAAAGACAACTTCCCAGAATGGCTTTCCTTTTTTTTTTTTTCTTTTTGAAAAGGTGCCTGGCTATGCAGTCCTGGTTGGCTTTGAACTTGCTATGTGGCCCAGGCTGGCCTCAAATTTGTGATTCTCCTCTCAGTCTCCTGAGTACCACCATGCCCAGTCCCCAGAGTGACTTTCAGAATGGGGAGGAGGGTGTTATAGGTCTTCAGTAATCTGAAAACCCAGACCTCAAAATGTAGTTACTTAAAGAAGCCCTGACCCTGTCAGATGAATATATCTTTGCAAAAACAGACATTGAGAAAGAACTGCTGATTTGACGAGAAAGGTTCTCATTTGTCTGGGCAAATTTTTTGCTCAGTTTTAGAAATCTTTAAATATTTAAGAAAATCAAATATGAACAAACCCCTGTTCATATAACAAATTATTATATCCTTGTGAAAATATGGCACCATTAGGTAAACTTCCAACTGGAATTAAGTGCATGTTGGTATAGGGAACCTTACCAATTAACTGTTCCATGTTTAATATCCTGTGCACTCTATGAGCATTTCTACAAATGTCAATGTTTTTCAATCAACAGAAAAAAAATTTTTTTAAGTTCTAATTCTGAAAGATTAAATCTTCAATATATACCTTACCAGGTGGCTCTGAAAATTAAAGGAGTTAATACATGTAGATCTTTTGAAGAATGCCTGGCATTCAATACATGTTAATTATATTTTTATTACCTCTTTTATTACCTCTATTACCTCTTTCATAGATTTTGGGGGAATTAAAAGTAGTCATTGTTGTAAAGGCATTCTCTAAACTATAGTGTTATATAGGTATATAGTCATAAGGAACTTTCACTTGTAACCCTCTAGTGTATATGAGGAACTCTATAGAACAGGATTTTTGTTGTATTCACTGTCATATTTTAAGCCCTCAAACAATACCACGCACAAAGTAGGCTAGTAATTTATTACTGGATAAATGAAAAAGAATCATGGTCATTTTTGTGATCCATTCAATGCAGGTGCTATTTTAAAATTATATTTTTGCTGAGTGAATCTCAGCCAGTTTCATAAATTTTCATAAAGCCTTATCTATGCAAGCTTATTTCAGGTATGGGGTATATTTTACTATCTACTTAAACTATCCAAATTACTAGACCTATGTTAAATAAGAATACCACATGTCATCACTTCTCAGCAGAGATCAGAATAATTGATGCTACGCATTAGAAGAATCATCTTAAATTTTAAAATGCACTGTAATAATGTCTTTGATCAATATACAACAGAGTATATGTCAACAGTTTTTATAGTCTGAATTATAAAACCAGACTAAGAATCTATTGAAATTATACCTTTTTAAAAAAGTAACTACAGGGCCGGGGATTTAGCTCAGTGGTTCCGCCACCTGCCTTGCAAGTGGAAGGATCCGAGTTCAATTCCCGGTACCTCCCCCCCCAAAAGTAACTATATTTTAAAAGCAAAATTTAATTGAAATATAAGAAAATAATGAAGCTTCTTTCATATATTTGGTTAAAACATTAAAGGTAAAAATATAAATGATATATTTCAAATCAACTTGCAATTTGAGGGCCGTACTGTCTGAAAATCCCCTGTATATTAAATAATATTTTCTATTACAAGGCAGGAATGGTGTTATTATTTTTAGTATTTTAGGATATACAGGGGAATTTGCATTGGGAACTTTGAGGGCTGAAATGCTACTAGTGAATTTGGTATAGTTTAAGAAGTTATGTATGAGACTTCCCATTAAAGGTTTTTCCAAATAATTTGTAATGCATTGAAAATAATTCTGCTTTTACTCATATCACAGAATTATAAAATTCTAGAGTGAGGTGTGTTCTTAGAGGTTGTCTGATTAAATAGGTCATCAAATAGCTACTGTATTTAGTTATTCATTATTTCAGTAAATACTGGCTAAGCATCCACTCATCAGGTCTTGTTCTAGGGTATAGCACATATGTAAAACACAGTAAGAGGCCTTCAAAATCTTAAAATCTGAACGTTGTCCAGCCCTGACTAACAACCCTTGGGACTAGAAACTAACAACTTTGGGAAGCTAGCTGCTCGTTCGGTTTTTGGATGAGGTCAGTGGTTAAAGTTCTTTTTTCTTTTCTTTTTTTTTTTGGTACCAGGGATCGAATTCGGGTCCTTGCGCTTGCGCAGCAGGCGGCAAAACCACTGAGCCAAATCCCTGGCCAAATGTTCTTTTTTCTAAGCAGTGTCATTTCTGCTTTACCATGGTCCAGGCAGTGGCCCGAGGGCTACTCCACAGAGCCTTCTGTAGCTCTTCCAATAGGACACTTCTCAAATACTCAGATGTTTATCACTTCTCCGTCCCCAAAGTCTTCTCCTCTCAAAATAGCCATCTCCAGCTCCAACTGTTATTTTCACAAAGCAGTTTCAAAATACTTCTCATCATTCTGTGTCCAACTCTTCAAGTCTATTTCTTGCTGAAGTATCTCAGCTCTGACCATCACACAGCAAAACACATTCTCTTCCTTTCCTTTTTTAAAAAAATTATATGTTCTTCTTAGTACATGTTTGTGGTACATAATGTTTTTTATATTCCTCGTGGGGAATTGGCACATGTACAATAACACATCTCAATTCTTTTTTTTTTTTTTTTGGTACCGGGGATCGAACTGGGGTCCTTGCACTTGTGCAGCAGGTGGAGAAACCACTGAGCTAAATCCCCAGCCCCCTCAATTCCTTTTTCATCGCCTTTCCTTTCTCTTCCTCCACCCTCCATCCACCTCTTGATTCTCTTTTTTTGTACATGTCTGCAATACATCGTGTTTACATTTCTTGTGCAGAGTTGGTGCACATACATAACACATCTTAATTCCTTTTTCATCCCTTATCCCTTGCCTCCTCCTTCCATCTCTTCCCTTTCCAAAATCATACCTAACCTTTTCCTCCTAACACATGAGATTCTAGCTACACTGATACCTTTCTGCTCTTTAAGAGCTGCACCTTCCCATGGTTTCTCTCATGCCCAGTTCCTTGGCATTCTTCTAGCTTCAGTATGCATATCTCCTGCTCTGAGAGCCGTCCCTCATTCCACCTAAATCAACTCTTCTCCATCACTGTCTTCTCTCACTGTTTTATTTTCAACTTCACACATATCATTGTGTGAGCTTATCTTGTTTATTTCTTCACATATTTATTGGCAGCTTCCTCCCTAGATAGTAAGTTTATCTTTCTTACTCTCAGAACCTAGAACAGGGCCAGAAAATGGAAAGAAGGGAAGGAGGGAGGGAATGTTATTGTTCTGGACCCTATGTGGATTCCTGTCACCACATTTTCTATTAACACAGTCAAGATTGCACAAGCATTTCTGGCAGTCATACTGGATTTGTCTAAGGCCAAAATAACCATGTCTTCTTCACAAATGGATAAGGTTCATTCTTATGGTGACATGATGCTGCTACTGAATCTTAGAAAAGGGGCTAGAATTGTTGAATTCAGTTCACTATTCTATCTCTATTCTGATGTGTTAACCAACATTTTTATCTTACCTATATCCTGTCAACAATGATTTCAATACCTACACCATATAAATCTTAGAAAACAAACATGTTTCCATTTCATGTACTCTTTCACAAGCTAGACTTGTATTGTGTTTACTTATATTTAAAATGGTGAGCTGTAACATGAGTCTAATCCATAAGCATTGCTTTATTTTTCTCTCTCTTTTGTTTCTATACCTTTACTTTTGAAATTCTTCCTCCACTGCCCCCCCGCCCCGCCCACCCCCGCCTCAGAAATGCTGACAATAGTGGTCAATCCAGTTGATGACCTGGAGTTGAATAATTAAGCTAGCTAATTATTATTAGCTACCTAGATTACTTTGCATTGTGTCAATAAGACCACTTCTAGGACTCTTATTTCAGCCCACTTTGGAAAAATCATACCCATTAAGTACTGCCCTCTGCTCTGGCTCTTACTGCATCTGTCAATTCTACCCATGAAGCAAAATAGCCGTCAGGATGTTGACCTTGATTGTAAAACCAGGCAGATGTATACCAGGTAAGGAGTCACTGCTAACTATAGAGTGTAACTCCTTCTAATAAAATGCCATATTGCTATTGAATAAAAATTTTAAAATTGCTTTTCTAGAGTTCTCGTATTTATTAACTAGCACAAACCTATACCATCAATAAGAATAGTTGTTATTCTGCTACCTTTATTGATCAGTAATGACAAAATTAAGAAACCAGCTGTGGGGGGGCTGGGGATTGGTCAGTGGTGCCGCCGCCTGCCTTCAAAACACAAGGTTTCAAGTTCAATGCCCGGTACCAAAAAAGAAGAAACCATCTGGGATTCCTAGAGCAAGTCACTGTGCTACCATCACAGAGTAGCTTCTTAATCCCTTTCCCTCATGCATAGCTGGCCCTAGAAAAGAGTAAGTTACAATCTTATATCTGTGTCACATTTCAGCATCCTGCAATACCTGGTTCCAACTGACTCTAGCAGGGACTACGGCTGTCACATTAATATAAAGAGTCTAGGTAACATCTGGATTGTCACAGTTCCAAACAGACCATAGTCGCATAACAGAAATAAATTAGGCCACTGAACTGCCTTCATTTATGAGCTGTGACAGAATTTAAAGAAAAGTAACTTATGCTGGAAAAAGAACAGAAAATCAAAACAAAATTTACATCAATAAGAATATGTGATTTACTGTTGGAACCACCTGAGAAGCAATATGCCAAAGAAATAACAACAGCAGCAAAGAAATGAAGATGAGATAATTCCTTCCCACTTGCTTTTTCACTTTTCTGAATGAAGCTAGTGGATCCTACATCACATGAGACAGAGCAGAGTCTAGGGCCTACTCTCTGAAGAGATTTCTGCTGCTAGAAAGAATTGTGTCTAGTGCCTTGAAACAGTCTTGAGAAACAGAGGCCACAGATTAAGTAAACTCATCCAATAACCCTTTCCTGGGCAAAAAAAAAGACTGATTTCAGTATGCCAGACTTTCAGCATCCCCAAAGCAATTGACCTCTGTTCATTGAACAAGCAATAGCAGAGCATTAGTCAATGATTTTTTAAAAAATGGTTTCAAAGCTATTGCTTCATTCTCAAACATGCAAAGGTATCCTGTCATTTAAGGGGTTTAAAGGCATTTATTGATTATAGTGTTTAGACATTAAAATAAAAAAGAGACTTTAGAAATTTAATTTTGTGAAGAAATGCAAGATGCTCATTAATTAGAACATAAATAACATCGAGCAAAGTTAATAAAGTTAATATGATTAGATTTCCATGAAGATATATTAATGTGAGAAGTAAAGTGATATTTGCAACCTCTCAGAAAATTGTGAAGTTGTAAAGGTTTCCTAAACAGTCATATATTAGGTTGCACAAAAATTGATTTTCACTCCGTATGTTACCTATCATAAAAATTGCACACATTCATGCCTGGAACAATGGAGTTCCTGGACCACTAGACTGGGGGTGCTTGTGAGTCTAGGTTCTAGGAGACCCTGTTTACCTCTTCATAGTCTCCTTATGTCCATTGGTTTAGGAGCCTCACCAATTGCCAAATTTATACATTTTGCAATCATGGAATGGGAAGCAAATATGATATTAGCTAACTTGGAGACCATGAAAACAAATGCATTTGAATGTAGGGTATGATGATTTACATCCTGTACCAATATAATGAATATCCATGAGTTGTTTCAACATGTATAGTTGACTCAATTCTATTGGTCAAAATAGTAAGTTTTTTTAGACAGCTCAAAGAAAACGAGTTAAAATTATTTTAGATTGTGCTGGACCATGATGATGCTGTTGTAGCTTTGGTTATATATATTATATTATAAAGAACAAATGATTTCATTCTTGAAAGAGTGTTTTAGTTTATACCTGGAGGAGACAGTCAGCTGTAGTGGCTATCTTGGATTTCCTTATGTAAGTAGTCAAATTTCAGTCATAAAAAGAAAAACTATTGCATAGTCAACAGACACGTTTTAAATTATTTCACCAGGTTTGAATATAGTCATGTACCACTCAATAACAGAGATACATTCTGAGAAATATGTCATTAGATGATTTTGTTATTGAGTGAACATCACAGAGTATGCTTAGCCATTCTAAGATTGCTACAATGTCACTAGGTGATTTAATCTGATGGGACCACTCTTATGGATGTGGTCTATCCTTGACCAAGATGATATTACATGGCCTTTGCCTATATCAACTTTATGTCCAATATAAGGAACCAGGACTTGTTTAATTAGTTCATAGTATTTTATGTGTGCTCCATTTCAAACATCTTGAGCTACTCTTCTGTGGTTTCCATGTCCTAACACTTCCCAGCTTTGCCCTTTGTATGTTGACTACTTTTTCACAGTTACCTTTTCAGACTTGTCCTGCCCTACCCAGTGTTCTAGCTCCTCTAGACTTCCCATTCTCCTCATTTTTGCCTCTTTCTCAGGTCATCTCATCTGTGCTCTCCATTCTGACCTCCATACAGATAACACAGCACTTTATCCTGCATTCAGAGTTCTCCAAACTCTAGTCCTAGATAAAATCTATTGCACACATATTCTCAAACATTCCAAGACACTTCAAACTTCACCGTGTGTCTTGCCCACCAATTTGCCTTTATATTTAAAGTAGAACTTTTGGTGGCCTCCCCACTAGATGGTTTACCTAGTGTTTCTTATCTCAGTAAATGACATCATCAGCCAGTTATGCAAGTCAGAAACCTAGAGGTTATCTTGGTTACTGCAATTCCTGCATATCATCAACTCTAGTCAATTTTATTTCCATCTCCGATAATCACTACCTAAACACAGGCTATTGCCACCTCTGATCTAAACTACTGGTGTAGGAGGATTGTGGGTAGGATTCAGAGAAATCAGTCAGGTAAGAGAACCAAGAAGCTTTAAGAAGGCAAACTGGTGGAAAGAAAAGCATGTAACCAACAGTGGAAAAAATATACTAGAAAAGGACTGAAAAGATGCCACTAGATTTAGGGATTAAGAGATTACTAGTGACCTCTGAGAGTCATTTTGGCAGAGATGCAGAGGTAGAGATGTGTTTACAATGAAATAAAGAGTAAGTGCAAACGTTCCAATGAAATATGAATTATTCTTTCTATTATGTTAACTATGAAGGGCATGAGGCAAGAAGACAGTTGTTTCCGGGACAGGCACTACTGAAAATGTTTTTAAAAGGATGGTGAAAACTTATACATTTATGATCTGAGAAAAGAAAGGGAAAATGATGCCACCATAGCTATATAAGTGGTGGTGGTGGGGAAATTTCAAGGAGCAGGATCCAGAGGAAGCAGAGGCAAATAGAACAGTGGATGAAGAGGCATCTCCTTGATACAGAGGAGAGAAATTGTGATGAAGTACATAGGAGATAAGCTCTCATTTCTTAATGATTTAGAAGAACATATTATCAGAAACAGAAGTGAAAGCTGTCAGAGAGATCAGATTGTTGAGATACTAATTGATTCAATGAACATTGGCCAAGGTCCTAAAATGAGCAGAGCATTGGGAAGCCAGCAGTAAACTAGAATGAAGTTACTACTATTCCATGAAAATTCTAATTCTCCAGAGGATGACATTTTAGCACTGAGTATTAAATCCATAATGATGAGTAAGGGAAATGGGTGAAAAGAATATCTTCAAACCACAAGCCAAAAGATGCAAGGGGATGATCTTTAGGTTGATAGGTGATGCTGTGAAGTGGGCTTGAAAGGAGGAGATTCTGAATGAAGATCAACAGAAAATAGTGTTAAAAAGGCAGTAAAAATGCCACTTTCGCTGAGGGTTCAGAGGCCAGATCTAAAGGGACAAAAGCCAGTCTGGTTTCAAAGCCAAGTGATATGGTAATCATAAAACAAATAGGCAAGCTAGTAGCTTCTGGAATTTCACTAAATACAAGGCACTTACTGTACTTGCACTCAGTGCTCTGTGAGTGTAGAGGGAGACCCAGGAGGCTGCCCTGTGAGGAATGTCACAAGGAGAGAACACCCACTGCTTCCTGCCCTTCCCTGCTGTCCCAGGCTGCCAGGCCAGGCTTTCCTGGGGGAGCACTGGGATCTGATGGCAGACACCCACCTGTTTAGAGTTCAAATAATACAACTTGAAGAAAAGCTGAGCCATTTTCGCCCTGAGATCAGCATACGGATGACATATGGTCTACATCTCCTCTTTTATCTCTAATCCTGACACCACAGTTTCACAATTTATTCAGCATCTGAGGGGCCTAACAGGGGACTGGGATCAAAGTGAACCAGAGAAAGGATTAATCCAGATAAAACAGAGGTTTTGAGGATAGTCCCGAGAAAATATTTAAAGAACGTGGTGAGTGTGTATCTTTGTCTCTCCTGAACAAATCTTTTTCCAACTTCCATAGTTACTTCTGGCATCTCAGTTCATGGCCACAGCAGCACAAGTCCGATGCAGGCAGACATGCTTCAGGCTCCCAGACTCAGAGGCAATGACAGATGGGTATGTGAAATAATCTTGCTTTGCGGTTTAGTTGTGGCTGTAGCTAACTAGGGTCTTGATAAATAATTTGTTTAAGGCAGGCAAGGCCAATATGCATTGTTTTTGTTTTTGTTTTTCTTAGAAGTTCCCTCTTGCAGTTATAAGCAGAGCCAGAAATGTGACTCTACTTTTCCTCAACTTCACTACTGTACAACTGTTATCATAGTATTGTTTTTTCAACCATTTTAATTAATGTTGTTTTGTGAAATTTCTTCCCAAATCTATTTCTCTGCAGAGTGTAATTTTAGAAAGCCAAAATGTGTCAAGTGATCTAAAATTAATTACCCTATTTTCCACTTTGAAAATAACAAACTATTCATCAATTTGGGTTTTTGTTTAGATCAGAGAGGCATAATGATTTCTTCTACTAAAACCTTTATTTGGATATAATATCATTACAAGTAGCAAACATTAGATATTATTGTCTTTTCTTCTTATTTCATTTGAAGTGTCAGCAGGACTATTTTCTTTCTTCTTTATCTTTGCCTCTAGTTTGTTTGAAATATATATATATATTTTTTGGTACCAAGGATCGAACTCGGGTCCTTGCACTTGTGCAGCAGGCAGTGAAACCACTGAGCTAAATCCCCGGCCCTTGTTTGAAATATTTTTAATCCAATTTCTAACTAGTTTTCAAGGAGAAAACGAAATAAATATTTTTTTCTTGCAAGGTAGACGCAACTATTGACAAAATATTATTTGCACATTAAAGTTTCTGCAACATACTAAATTATAAAACAGTATTATTACTGTTTGTGGTACTGTAGATTGAACTCAGGGCATTCACATTGAGCTACATTCCTATTTCCCCTCCTCTCCCTCACACCTTTTTTTTTTTTTTGGTACTGGGCATCAAACTCGGGGCCAAGTGGCCGAACCACTGAGCTAAATCCCACCCTCACCTTATTTTTAATTTTTGAGATAGGTTCTTATTAAGTTACTCAGGCTGGGCTCAAACTTCCTCCTGCCTCCGTCTCCCAGAATGTTGGAACTGCAGGCATGGGCCACCACACCCAGCTATAACAATACCAGTATAATACATTTTTGCTAATTTTTAGAAACAAAACACAATTTACAAATAAATGGAAGAATTTTAATAAACTGAATATTCAGCAGTAGCTGTAATATTGTATGGGACTATAATAAAAATTGTTAAATTACACATATATTAGAGTACTCTCAGGTGATTTTTCACATAGATAGAAGGACACTGAGCATTCATCTAAAAGAAAGAACCATTCAAAAATTATGATCCAGTTCTTTATCTCTGCCTCTCTCTTCTCTTCTTTGTTTCTGACAGAAAGGCTTAGATGTTAGTGTGAGTCATTACAGTAGTTAAGTGAATAAAAGAGGAGGAGAAAGAGTACTTGTATTTCCATTTTAATAAAACTTTTAATAATTTTCATATACCGTCGTCACAATTATCTAAAAGTATGGTAATTTAAAGTTAGAAATGAAAAGAGGATTCAGTCTTTAGAGAGGCCAGGTCTTTATTATACACCAATAATAATGAGAACATCCATTTATTTATTTACCCATTTAATACATACAGAGCGCCATCTGCATGGCACTGCCTTAGGTCTGAAGGACTTGCGGCAAGGAACAAAACATTCCTCTCCTAATGGGGGATGTGCGCTCACGAGGGATTCAGATCAACAGGAAGTGAACCCATGAACGAACTGAATTTCAGGAGTGATGAGGAAATAGAGCAGTGTGAGGATAAAGCGGCTGGTGGACTAGCAAAGGGCCCTCTGAAGATGAAACCCAAAAGAGGATCAGGAGCAGCTGGGGACCACTGTGTGGAGATGTTCTGGTCAGAGAGAAGAGCCAATACCAAGGCTGTGAGGAAAGAGTGAGCTTGCCCTGCTGGAAAACTTTTGGGAGAAACTTAATGGCTGGGGAAGGATCTAGGGTTTGTCTGAGGGTAAAGCAGCTAAGAAATAAAGAAGGAAGAGTGTTATTTATAATTGGAGAGATTATAACTTTCTTTATCCCTGTATTACTTTACCCATTTATTTGTTCATTACCCTACCATGCTTAAAATAACACCACTAACCAAGTTCCCTATGTCTTCCATTGTACAAAGAACAAAAGAAACATATTTCTATCATGGTAAATAGTGTTTCCAGACATACTTGTCATTTCTTTGCCTTAATGCCATAGGCCAGACTTGAAATTTTTCCAAATTTCCTTTGGGATTCTATTACAGGTCTACAACCTCTTATCTGTAGCATAAAACCTAGAAAGTTAGCTACAAAAACAGAATAAAGAAAATACAACGGGTGACAAAATTCAACTTGTATGGACTTATGTACCTTATTTAACCCCCTAGGTTTGAACATGCATGAGTTTCATACAAGAAATATTAACATGTTTAATTGTCAGGTGCAGCCTTGGACTTTAATTGTATTATATAATAGACAATACAATCACCACATTATTTTCCTAAAATCCAAAAATTCCTGAATAAGTTTTGACTACAGAATGCTACAAGGATTCATGAAATTTAATATCGCATAAAGAACATACAGCAGGGCCAGTGGAGAATGCCACCCTTAATTTAACACTACTAAAATTTACTGCTTCATGCTTAGTGCCTGTGAGTGGCACTTCTACAAAGCCAAGCTCTTTTGGATTTGATACTTCATCAAAAATAAGCTTCTAGCCAGGTAGGGTGTTGCACATCTGTAATTCCAGCTACTCAGGAGGCTGAGGCAGGAGGATTACAAGTTCAAATCTATCCCTGGGCAACTTAACAAGATCTTGTCTCAAAAAGTAAAGAAAGCCTGCAGCTACAGCTCAGGGGTAGAGCACTTGCCTAATTTGAGGCAGCGCCCCATCCCCACCCCCTCAGGGTTCGATTCTCACTACTGACAAAAAAGTCCTGCTTCACATACCAGAATGACCTTGTTGAAACATCTTCACATATAAATTATTTAACATACATATATATATGTATGTTGTAAATTTCACATTAATTTACATACTGGGAAAAATAAATATGTTAGTCCCTTATAAAATCACATGAAAGAGAAGCTAATTGCCTATGAGTGAACATATCATGAAAGGAAATCAGGCATTTCACTTAGCTGAAGTGACTGTTTATGAGAATTAATGTCCATATTATGAATAGACAGATGGTCTATTTAACCAAACATATTATAGTTTGTCATTTCTTATCAACCACATGGATTCAGGAGTAATGAGAGCAACTGCAAGCAGATTTGCAGGACATTGTACATCAAGAAGTATTCCTTAACCATCTTATCCCAGAAGTATTAATTTCAGAAATCTGACATGTTAATATAAAGTGCAAAGCTTGGGCCGGGGATTTAGCTCAGAGGTTCCGGCGCCTGCTTCACAAGTGCAAAGTCCCAAGTTCGATCTCTGGTACCAAAAAATAAAGTGCAAAGCTTTAGATAATTATGTACCACTTGTTTGGTATCTTCAAACAAAAGGTATGAAATCTCTAAATTTTTGATCTTAGACAAAACAGTACATGTTGAAGCTTCTGGGTTGGCTAAAGATGAGTTAAAAGGGATTCTGTTGTTGTTTATTCTTTCCCTATGTTCACAATCCCTCCCTCAAAGTTATTAGTACAATGAAACAAGGTAAATGCAAATCTGATTGTATTACTTGTGTGTATCAAACCCTTCAATGCTTCTCTGCACCCATCAGATAAAGTTCCCCTAAAAGTAAGCTCCAAGAGGACAAGAAATGTTCCAGATTGTTTTGTTCACTGATCTATCCTCAGTGTCTACAGCAGTATTAGCACATAGAAGGTGCTTTACAATTATTTCCTAAACTGTTGAATGCATGGAACAGCCCATGAGTTAGCCCTGGCCACCTTCTCCTCTGCCTTGTGGTAGGGTACTGATTTCTCCCTTTTCTTAAAACATGTTTCTCACAAAACCATTTTCCTCTTCATCCATCATGTATTGCCCTGTATCAGCCATTGAAGTCTTCCTTGAAATCCAAGAGCAGGTTAAGGTCCTGTGTTACTATTTCCTATTCTACTTTTTATCTCTGTTTATGAAATATTCATGACACTTTGAAATCACTTATTCAGTACCTAATCTCCCCCTACAAAACTGTAAGCTAGGTCCAGTTCTATCTTATCTTTTTTCTATCTCAGCACATAGTAGGAACTTCAAAAACATGTGCTGAATGAATAAAAGCAAGAGAAACAAAATGTCATTTTCCTTGCTCATGCCAGGGCTTGTGTAGTTCATTGAGTTCAACACATTTGCCCCTGTGAGATGGCTCCTGTGTGTACATGTGTGTACATTACTTCCAGGGTCGCCAAACTCTCTCTGCAGGTTCCTTTTTGTTTCTGCTATTTTTACCCCAAACACTAGTGCACACTGAGGATTGTTCTTTCACTTTTCAAAACCTGCAGAATTGAGAATTGAGAATTTGTGCACATGAAACTATATAACATCTCTACCCATTAATAATAGCAATTTTCACATTACTGTCTTTCTGGAAAACTGCTTCCTAGGAAAATAGATTTTGCTGTAAGGTCCATAAGGTCATGGCCATGTAAAGACCATGAGATCTTTGAGATTACAGACATAGGGAACATTTGAAATCCATTAATATTTTTTCCTTTAAATGCCCATATGCTTTCAATCCAGAATCATTTCTATGCCCCAGAGGTATTTTAGAGCTATAATATGCATGGGTGTTTGGTGTGCCAACAAGTATGGCAGCTGCCCTCAGGGACACTCAGGAAATGAGGCCTCTGAGATCTGGTGAGTCATCAGATGGCGGGGGCAGGGTTTTGGAGGAGTCAGGTTTTGTGTATCAGCAAGCAAAGTGTGTTCACTGCCTTGATACTGGCTCCCCAAGTCTCTATTTGGCTCCTAGGGACGTCTTGACCTGGACTGTCCTTCGTGAGCCTCTACTATGCATCCTTTAAGATGCAGCCCAGCCTGATGGGATCTCCTCCAGCAAGCCTTCCCCAGCCCACCTTCCTTCAGGTTAGTTTCCCTTACTCAGTTTCCTCAACACTAAGTGGATTTCTTTCAGTACACTTATGAGACTACATTATAACCTATCTGGGCCTGTCTCACACTTTCATTGAAATATAGGATGTATTTATATTTCTAACCAGCATCTGACATAGTATTTGGCACATAACAGGCTTCTAGGTGGAAAGAATAAATAATGGTCCTGCCACATTTACCTCTCATGTAAGAAATTGCCAGCAGTGAGGCAGAGCTGTGGTTAAGGAGAGAACTATGCTCTGCAGGGTTATTCCTCATCAAATGTGCTAGCTCTGAATGGAGAAACCTTTGTGGACAGTCTGCCTGCATTCTTGCCCCTTAAGCTTGGGTTAGAGAGACCGAATCTGGAAGTCTAAGGGTTGCTAATGCAGAAAGAGCTGACAGATGATATGCAGAAAGCAAGTTTTCAGGACGAACTTGGAGATTTCTGACCTAAACCAGCTCTGCCCCTGTAGCTATTGAGGCTCACAGAGAAACCAAGCACCCATGTCACAACTCCCATGCTGAAAGGGAAACACAGTGGTAACAAAAGCAGATGCCTGGACAGCTGGGAAAGAGGAAACACGTGTGAAGAAGAACTTAATAGAGATAGAACCACCCCAGATAGCTGGAGCAAAAGGCTGTGCCTACATTCAAGAGAATTTGAGCAATTTCTACCAGTCATCATGTACCTGCAGCTTCTCCTGAAGGCAAGAGGATGGTCCCTCCTGAAGCAGTTCTTTGTTTGCTCAATGGAAAAAGCTGGAGATATTTTGTCACCCAGAATATTGTCCTTAGGTTAAAAAAAAAATCACCTAGGGCTGGGGATTTAGCTCCGTGGTTCCGGCACCTGCCTCGCAAGTGCAAGGTCCTGAGTTCAATCTCTGGTACCAAAACAAACAAACAAAAAACCACCTAAAACCACCTTGTTCAGTTGGGAAGACAGCAGTGTGGAATATCTGCTAGGAAATAAACTACAGGGGTGACTAACTGTGTGTCAAATATAGAGCCAAAGAAAAAATGAAATACATGCTAGTGAAAGGATCCAAACTTTGGTGAATTTTAAAGTTTCCAGAATGTCCTCTTCCATAAGAAGCATAACATTTTGAAAGTGTACCATATTGCCAAAAAAGTATTAAATACAGGCAGTCCACAACTTATGAACAGGTTGAATTTCAGAAGTTTGTTTTCGAGGCAATCGTGTAGGAATTTGGAATGCGCCTTTCCCACTGAGATTGGAACATACGTGGCGCAGTCAGCTTCCTGAGTCAAATTAACCCATAATGCGCAGTGTTGTGTGACTGGCGGGCTAGGAGCTGACCTGTGCAGAACAGTGCTACTGTGGGACATGTGGGGGGGCTTCTGCCCAGGTGCTCAGTTTCTCCTGCTGAAAATGGAGTGGGAGGCATGACAGAACTTCTCCCACTCCCTGGGGCCCACCCACTGCGCTTCAGCTAGGCTATCATGGAGGCAGTGCTTCAAGATTTGGGTCATTGTTAGCAGTTTCTGGGTGCTTGTGATGCATATGAGTCATTTGGAGGCTATGTTAAGGTGAACTATGGAGGGTCTCCTCCCTCTGGTAATCCCTCTGCTGCATAATTCTGAGACTATAATGTGTCTCTGTGTCTTTCATGGCTGGACAATCACCAGTTTCCCAGATGTACACCATACATATGCTACAGATATTTTGCTGCCATTCCTATAAATCTGGTCAAACAATACTGGCAATAGTGCTAGGGTACTTCTTCCCTTTTTTTCCTTAATTGTGCTCAGTTTACTGTGAAGAGGGGTCTCTTTCTAGGGCCAACAATGAGGTGAGAGGAGAAGGAAAAGCTATCATTCCAAATAAAAGAGAACTTCAAATCCTTTCTGCCAGAAGAACAGAGGAATTATAAAGCCAGCTCTCTGAACGGAGGTTTGTTTAGAAGATACCAGGAACTGACCTCCCCAAAGACGTCAAATCAAGACAAAACAAAACAGATAACCAAGGAGAATAAGAATCCAGAATTGGTAGTGTACCTTTAGTTAGTAGGAGGTTTAGGCCAATAATTTTAAATGCATACCACAGGCGCATAAAAAATATGTAAACCAGGCAGGACTCCAGCCATTTTATTCTAAGGTGCTTTCCAGCTATTATTTTCTTTCCTTCACACATCCAGATCCATAGAAATGGTTGAAAGAGGCTGCATGTCGCTCAGTAACTCTTTGGGAATCTGCTGCTGCCCAAGCACTGGTGCATGGGAGGCTTCAAATACCGGTGAGCTGCAAGCACACCAGCTGTTTCCTAGCTAGCCCTGCTACAAAGCGCATGAGGTTATTAAGAACCATCCGCTGCTTTGTACTGCTATTCTAGGAGAAGAAACACTCCTGAAACAGCTGAGAAGTCTTCATGGAGCAAGAGGCAGGAACATTCCTGCCCCAGACATCGCCTTTTGGTCAGAAGTTCCCGCTACTCCTTGCCAGTGGTCTTTCCGAGTTTTAAGGTTGTAAGCAGCTGCCCATGAAACATAAACCTGAGCAAATGCACACAGAGTTTAATGGACCCAAACAAAAACTTACCAAATTTAAAAACAGATGTACTTATGAATGTTAGAATGGTGTGGGCCCAAAGATAACTACCTGATGGTTTTCTCCCCATTGCCCCACTCCTGGGTTGGTTTAGTTGGACATCAAAGGTATTAAGACTCATTGCCAGCCTTTTGTCTGGTAAGAACTCAATCAGAATGAAAAAGGCATTCTGGACAATAGTTTAAAAAATTGTACATTCAGTGAATAAAAACCAATATTGAGGAAGAAGAAAGAAGAAGACACAGGTTGGGAAATTAAAATTATAAAAACTATTTCTGAAATCTTCTAGAAAGTAAGATGTATAACAAAAACAGGAGGCTCTTCAGGGGCTCCTCTGACCCCACGACTAAGGAGTTGCTGGTAATCAACATTCTTTTTTTTTTTTTAAATGTATTAAATTCTTTTATTGGTACATTGTAGGTATACAACACAATTAATTTTCTCATTGGGAACTGTACCTTTACATAATGCGTCTTGGTTCTTATTTTTTCCCCATTCCTAGCCCTCCCTTCACCCCCTCCACCCTTCCCTATTTACAAAGACTTTATTTTCATTTTTTCCATTTCTCAGCATTTTTCCTTTCCCTTCTTTCCTTTCCCCTGCCCCTCCCATTACCCCTACCCCTTTGGACCTTTTCTTCCTATTTTACATTATCGATTATTCATTCTAATCATTGGTACATTTTAGGTATACAATATAATGACATTCATCATTGAAAATTTGCACCTTTACATAGTCTCTCTTGGTTCTTATTTTTCACCCTTGCCCAGCCCTCCCTTCAATCCCTCCAGTCCTCCCTATTTACGAAGATTTTGTTCCTATTTTTCCATTTTCTCATATTAATCCCATTCCCTTCTGTCCTTTCCCATAGCCCTCCTACTTCCTTCCCCTTTGCCCCTTTTCTTCCTATTTCACATTACCTATTATACATTTAGTCCTTATTTACACTTTCAGTTTCTCACACCAGAGAAACTACTCGGTATTTACACATGTGTGTCATATTTATTTCACTTAAAAGAGTATCACCTCAATGTGCATCCACTTAGCTATAAATCTCTCTGATTTCTCATTTTTTATGGCTGAGTACTACTCCATTTTATTAAAAAACCACATTTTCTTTATCCAGTCTCCAGTTGATGGTCATTTGGGCTGTTTCCAAGTTTTAGCTATTACAAACTGTGCTGCTATGAACATGGGCACATATATATCACTGTGGTATGATTCTTTTAATTCTTTGGGGAAGATCTCCAGCAGTGGAATAGTGGGGTCTAAATGGGACTTCCAGTCCTAGTTCTTTGAGGTATCTACATACTGATTTCCACAGTGCTTGCACCAGTCTACACTCCCACCAGCAGTGGAGCAGGGTTCCTCTTTCCCCACAGCCCCGCCAGCATTTGTTATTGGTTGATTTCATGATAGCAGCCATTCTTTCTGGAGTGAGGTGGAATCTCAGCATTGTTTTCATTTGCATCTCTCGAATGACCAGTGATGTTGAACATTTTTTCATGTATTTATTTGCTATTTCTACTTCTTTGTCTGAGAAATGTCTGTTCATTTCAGATGCCCATTTTTGGATTGGGTCTTTCAATTTGGGAGGTCTGATCTTTTTAAATTCTTTATAGCTTCGAGATAGTAGAGCTTTGTCTGAGGAAGAGCAGGTGAAGATTTTTTCCCACATTGTGGGTTGTCTCTTCACACTGCTGGTGGTTTCTCTTGCTGTGCAGAAGCCTTTTAATAAGAAGAGATCCCATTTGCTGATTGTTTGTGCTAGTCCACGGGGAACTGAGGTTTTGTTCATAAAATCTTTTCCTACACCAATGTCTTCAAGGGTTCTACCTAACCTCTGTTCCAACTGGTTCAGAGTTTCTATTTTAATATTTAGATCTTTAATCCATTTTGGTAATCAACATTCTTGTTCCTGCAACATATAACAGACTGAACTAGGAACTGCTGGATATTAAAGACCTTCAGGGGCTGGCACCACTACCTGCCTCACAAGTGCAAGGTCCTGAGCTCAATCCCCGGTACCAAAAAAAGGGGGGCCGGTAATAAGCCGAGGACTGCACCCACTCCTTTGTTGGGGAAATCATCTCTTCATGTGCTTTGGTTACAAGAGAGCAGGAGATCAAAGTGTGTGTACATAACATGAAAAATCATGTTCACTATAACTATTGTTTTCATAACACAACTTTTAAAAATTAAAATAATATAAACTACAGAAAATAATGCTCAGAAATATTTCCCTGCCTGATAGGGATATGCAGGATAGGAGTCTTTTGGAAGAAGGCAGGATGCCATTCTTTGTGCAGGCTGGGTGCAGATGGGCAAGTTAAGCTGGGAGTAGGAGAAATCAGCATGGATCGCCTTTCCTTCCTGGAATGCCAGCTCCATTGCAGCAGCGACTATTTGTTTCAGTCACTGCTTTACTGCAAGCACCTACAATAAATTTTCCCACATAGTGGGTAGCCAATAAATATTTTCCAAATTAAGAGGTTCATCAGGGTTTTGAGAGAAGTCCTATGAAGGGTAGAAGAATTGTTATCACCCTGCTATCCTTGGTTCACCTGCTGAATAGCCAGAGGTAGCAGACAGGAATCCCGAAGAATTATTACAGAGGCCTCTTCTAACTTAGAATTGTTAGACTGCTTTGTGGGTCTAAGAGTGAGGAGCTTCAGGGAGGATGTGTGCAGGGGCATTTTGTGCTCCACATGGCTTCACTTGGAGTTGGAGCCATACCCCTGAACAGTAGTTATTTAAAGATCAGGTACATGGTGTTCTTTATCCCAGTTTCTGGGAAGAATTTTTTAGTAGCTCCAAGCAAGCAGGGGGACATGAAATTTCTGTCTGCTTATATCTAATTAACGTTCAGTGAGTCTCTGGCTATTTAAAATAGGGAAATAATGCATATTTATTCACACATGCTTTGATCTGTGGATAAAAATGCTATATTACTACCAACCACAATGAATGCACATACTTTAAATATAATTATCAATTACCAGCTACCACCTGTTGAGATAAGTAACTACAGTGCCTTTAAACACCATCCTTCCAAATTTTAGAATTGGAAACATTCTTCAATGTTATATACACTATATTCCACCAATTCATTAAGGAAATTCTTTGTTACTCTTCTTATGACTTATGTTAGCAAGAGAAATAGAAATTGAGCTGTATGAATCACTAAAATGCCTGAGGATCTATAGTTGGGATCTGATCTTACAAAGTCATCTTTCAAATCCTTTTAAGATGCATTTAATGGTGTATACACATACATAGTCTGAGGTCATGTTGCTGCATTTTAAAAACAAAGATTTGCCCTCTTGGCAAATCAAATATTAAATGGTTAAAATGCATAAAAAGTCAGCTGTATTTTTATAAATACAAAGCCCCTTGTGCAAATCAGTTCATAAACCATGCATTAAATAGAAGGTATTATGTTACTCTTTCCCCACTCGGGACCATAGATTGCAGCTAAAACTGTAAAACTCTGCTTATAGATGGGCAATTATTATAGGGTTTTTATTCTTCAGACGCTATTAACATTTTTATAGCATAAGCAAAGTTATTACAAACAACCTCTAAAATATGAAGAATGATTTTCCTGAAACTCCTCCTAAATCCTCACTTCAACATAGGGCAGTGTATTTGTTTACTGAAAAGAGAAAAAAAGAGGAGTAAGTAGGTTAAAGCTGAAATAAAAGTGCTGCTCCTGTAGTCAAGGAAGTTTAAATGAAACTCCATCAAGCCCTTCAATACAGCATTCTTTCTGACAAGGAAACAATATAAGGAAAATATATTTGGGTGTTTAAGTCATCATTGTTACTATTTAAAAACGTATTTATACAATCCAAACATACGTCCAAGCTAAGTAGAAGCTCGGAGCCTCAGTATCATCCACCAGCCCAATCATAGAGCAGCTTGGCAGTGACCTCTGACATATGCCCTATTCACAATGGGACTCCACAAAACTTCAGGCTTCTGGACTACAAAGGGAAAGATACTAGGGCCTTTGTGCTGAAGTCCAAAATGGCGTTTTATACAAATCTTTTAGTCACAATGCAAAAATTTATGATTTTATAGAATAAAACAAGATAGAAATCTTACTACAATACCAGCAGTGAAGGATGAATTTCTGAAATCAGCTCCTGTCCCTCAAAAGCTTGATAGTTCATCTTAAAAAATATCTGTGAGTGTAAAAATACATTCTCTAAGCGTTCCTAATGAATGTTCTTGTCGCTATGTTGTCACAAAGTGAAGTGACACCTGATAACTAGATAATTTATCTATGTAAGACCCCAATTAGCAGTGACAAGGCTGACTTCATCTCTCTTTGAACTGTTAGGCCCCGGCATATAGTTTGAAGAGGCACCAGGAGAGAAATCAATAGGGTGGGATGTGAAAAGGAATATCTATTCTTAAAGAGTGAGTTGTCTAATTTCCAACATGTAACCTCTAAGTCACAAATTTTAGAACTATATATATATACATATATACACATATATACACATAAGTTTAATTATACATATTTAAGTTTTACAACATTTTATATATATCACAAAACAGTTACTGTTGTGAAGCTAGTTAACATATATATCATCTCATATAGTTACCCCCATTTTTGTGGCAAGAATAGCTAAAATATCATTTAGCAAAAATCCTGAAAATAATGCAATATTAAGTACAGTCCTTATGTTGTACGTTAGATCTCTAGACTTCCTCATGCTGCACATCTGCTACTTTGTATCCTTTGACCCGCATCACCTTATTGCCTACTCTAACCTGTGGTGACCACTTTTTTTTGTACCGGAGATCGAACTCAGGACCTTGTGCTTGCGAGGCAGGCAGTGGAACCACTGAGCTAAATCCCTAGCTGGTGACTACTATTTTATTCTCTATCTCTGTATATTTGATTTTTCATTTTTAAAGATTCCACATATAAATGAGACCATGCAAAACATCAAGTACACTTTCATTTTATTTGTAAGAAAACTTAAGTGTAATGATAAGAAGTGATTTCTCAAATTTTGCGGGGGGGCATCTTTCTTCCACCCTATCCATACTTACAGAGTACTAGATATTCACTTTACTCTTAATATGCTTTCCTTTAAAGAAAATTTCAAAGGCACTGAACCTTAAGACTAATGTAACAAGAAAAAAAAAGAGATTTAAAAGTGCTGAAAAGGGATTTTCTATTTGGACAGAAGTAGTTTGGATGCGTGACTATTTTCTTTTTTGCCCTGAAGCCATGAAAAAGGAATATTTTGAAAGGAAAACAAAATTGAAAAAAAAAAACCCTACAGATATACACAAAATAATATTAGATTGAATTTAAGCTTTTTAAGAACTAGTTTCATGGAAACCATTGCTTGTCACTGCAGTGCTCCCTGATACCTAATGTTCAGGAAAGATCACAGTTTTAACCAAGAGGCGAGAGATGGCCCAGCACAGACTCTGACCAATAAGCAGGCAACTGTTAAGATCACAAAAGGATTGAGGCCTTGAAAGCCCAAGTGTTGGGACCCTATGGTCATGTGACTTTGAGAGAGCCCCAAGGGTACCAGGACGATACAGATCTACGCTTGAAGAATGGGAAAGAGTTGCTCTGAGAAACCAATGGGGAAAACAGGCAGAGAGGATTATATCGTCCCCTCTTTGGGATTTAGAGAGGAAAGAAAGCGCTTCAAATACCAAGTGTGAAATTTTACAGAAAAGTCATTACACCTTTGTTCCATGGAAAGAGGTATCTACCACTTGAGCTGTCCTAGGCAATAACTGAATTTACAAATTCAAATAGATAATGGTTGATGGAAGATAAAAGAATGGCAGCAGCAGGAGTTATAGCAGAGAGGATTGGATAAGACAGAAAGCTTTAAACAGCCATTAAGGAACTGCGGGGAGATTCTGGGCGTCTTGGAGCTATGACACTTTTGGAAAGATGCATTATGATGAAGACCATTCCCAGTTACCAAAGAGCAAGGTATCTTGGAACCAATGTAGAGAAAGGCCTTCTCAACAATACAGGTTGGAGATTCAGTCTGCTCATCCTTTAGTCACCAAGTAGTGCTTGATTTCCACTGCTGCATGGTATAGAATGCAGTTACACACACACGCACGCGCGCGCACACACCCACTCATAATCAGCTTGATTCCAGTTTATTTTGTGTTATTTTAGTTTTTCTCAATTAATATCTTTGTTCTTGATGTACTGAGTTAAAGAAGCCTATTTGGGCATTGTTGAAATAGAAACTCATTAAATTCCTTAGTCATCTTTCTTGTACAATTTTGGTGCCTAGATTGAGGCAATCAAGAATAAATACATCCCTTGCCCTTGAATTCATGTCTCCTTCGAGGGCTGGCTCCACATGTGTTATTTTCTCTTTAGCAAAATCTCCTAGGAATCTAGCCTTTCTCCCCCATCCTTTAATGGTCTGCCACTTTCTCTACTTTTTCAGTTTTCTTTCTTTATTGCTCAGCCTGACAATAGAGTAGGACATCCTACCCAGCTTTTCCGTTTTTGTTGTCCTCTCTGAAAATATACACACAGGCTTTCTGCATTGAAGGATCATACTCTGTAATAAAGAAATAGACGGAATTTAAAAATCCACAAACAAGGGGAAGTTATACAGGTGCCAGCTATATTACAAAATACTCCGGGTAACTGTCCTTGATCTATATTTCTGATGGTTCTTTTCTTACAAGGTCTCTGTTAAATGATGCTTATTGTTGTGCTGAGCTGCTTAAGGCTGTGATGGTGGATTTAAAAACTGCCACTGCTGCTAGGTTGGATCAAATTTAGAAACGCTGTGTTCTAACCTATACTCCAAGCATAGCCAGCCCCCTTTTCAGACTCCCAGGTATCTTAGGTAAGAGAGCCATCTCTTCCCTGACCCTTACAGCTTTTTCCCTTTGGGCTGAAAGCAGTTCTTCATTGACTTTGGAGACATCTCCCATCTCCCTGGTTGGTCCTTTGAAGTCCCACAATTATCTGTGGCCCCTCTTTATCAAAGGAAGCTCTTTCCCCTCTAAGCACCCCAAAACTTCTCCCCTGGGCCTCAGGTCATTTTGTGTTACTCTCCAGTTGTCTGCTTCACTCTTCACTTACTTCACCGTATTCCTGGCTTTGGAGGTCCTAACCATTCCATTCTGCCTTTGGAGGGCCTAACCTGACAGAAAACTTACCTTTGAAAAGATCAAGTACTAGTTACCATTTATACCAGGGCATGATCCACTGGTTGGGGAAGCTTGGCTGTTTTGCCTGTGGTCCTCTGTAAATAACAAAAATCACTCAATTTCAAAAGCAAAACCTCCAAAGGCCCCAAAAGCTCGTACCTCCAACTAACATTCTCATATCTACTGACAAGGCTCCATCTCACCTCCCTAGCACATTTTTCATTTCCATGTTTAGAATCCCCTATCTCCATTATGAATCCCTCTATGATCCTTTCTCATGGCCCACTGTAAAACTTATAAATTCTGTGAACAAAAGCATTCAAAATTGCTGTTGGGTGCTCAGTATACAAGCATGTTTTACCAGGCACCAAGCTACATGCTTTTCAAAGCTTGTTTGATTTAATACACAAAACAAACCTCTAAGTTTGGTATTTAGACCCCCATCTTCATACGGAGGAAGTCAGGATAGATGGGTAAAATAACTTGAGCACAGTCTCAAAACAAAGGACATCTGGCTGCAAATCTGATGTTCTTAACCTGCGTGCTCCACCACCATAATGCATAAATCCACACCCCCAGCATAACGTGGGTTATTATGAGGGGCACCCTCAGCTTCTGACCATCTTCTCCCTGACTCACCTGGGGCCAGGAAGTGGTTTGTTACAGAACAAAACAATTTAAATATATTTTAAATAAAATACTGCTAACACTTAAAAAATAATGCTGTGAAAATAATGTACAGTTTTTGTATTTGAAAGTAGATTATTTTACTGGGAGGACTACCTTTGATTGAATCTGCTAGGCTACAAGGTACACAAACAACTGTTACACAATTCATGCCAGAAAGAGAACATTCTCCCATTTGCAAATTCCAGACAATATATAGGGCCTGGATATTCTCCCCGGTAAAGCGAGCAAAGCCAGGACTTCCTTTTCCATATGTTGTCTAATTTTGCTGCTTTTATTCTTATTCGGGAGAATATTCAGCAAGAAAAGGAACGGATATACTAATTAAAGGATGTCATATGCCTACCAGAAATAAAAATTGTGAGTAGTTTGCTTCATATTTCAATTAAAATATTAAAGAAATTTATTCAAAGATACTTCAAATCTTTTAGAAAGCAGCTTGATTTATGACTTGATAATATATATTATGGAGTACATAAAATAAGTCATGCTATAATCATTTTTCAGAAATTCTCTCAAGTTTTGGATTTGAAAAGGGGATAATCTTGGAAGGACATTTTAACCATCTTTCTTCCATTGCCTCCAATCAAGTACAGTCACAACAGATCACTTTAATTGGATTGAAACTATCTATTGGACATTCCACTGCTTGCATTAACACACTGAGGGCAATCCCTAACCACCAAATGGTATATATAAGTACTAATAATTTACCTGTCAATTCAATTCCTTCTTTTTATTTATTTATCTCCATTTATGCCCATGTTCTATGCTTACATTCACACACACACACACAAACACATGCTCAAAAGTACAGAGAGACAGGGAAAAGGGCCACTATGACAATCTATTCATGGTACTTAATGCCTCTGAGCTTCAGTTTTCTCATTTATTGTAAGAGAGACAATATTTGCTGTTTTCTTTAAAGGCCTTTTTGCTTTTAGAAGCAAATGAAATCTTATCAGATGTGTTAGAGTATGTTGTAAAGAGTAGGCTGCAAGCATGTAATAAGACATATGCATTTATTATTATTACCACCAACTGATTTCACCACAGTTGTCTATACCAGCAAAGGCCAAATGGCTCTCATCACCTTTTGCAATTGGTAGACACCCCCTAAAGTCATTAGCAGTGCTACATGATTAAAAAAATCGGAAACCTTCTTGTTTTATTCTAAATCTACTTCTGACTTGATATTCTAAATCTACTTCTGACTTTTCTTTCCTGCATTATTTTTCTCCTACTCAACTCAACCTTGTGGCGAAAATTCATGATTCACTGCAGCAGATAAGATGGAACTATATACTAACAGGAAAGAGGGGATTAACACTGATAGACCAGGCAAGGAAGGTATTAGTCTCTCATATCATTTTCGCTACCATCCTCTCTCATAGGTTTTCTCTCTCCCTCCCTCCCCCTCCCCCCTCCCCCTCCCTCTCCCCCTCCCCCCTCCTCCCCTTTTCATTGGCAAAGTGCACACTGAATGGAAAGCCTGCTTCCTGTCTGTGCCCACCATGCTGTTTTGGACAAAGCAGCGAAGTGACACCCAGAAAAGTAAGAGCTGACCGACCCTCTCCAAAGAACGGCTGGTCCAGAGCGCCACCTGCGGTGGGCTTGTGCCACTGCAGAACCAAAGGGAGCAGCTCCTTCACTGGGCCCCACAGCAAAACCAAGCTCGTGTTTCCCTGCAGAAACTTTCACCAGAGTACACACAGAATTGTGGAAGGCCCTCTTCTCAATTAAAATTAAAATGTCTTAAAAAATTTAAATAGCTAGAAGCTGGATGGGAAAAATTAGAAAGTCGTTTCTTGATAAATATAAAATATTCAACCTGCCCCTGAAAATAAAACTTTATCACGATGTTGTGATTTGTTATTTTATTTTTAAAGAAAACAAATGAAACAAGGGAACCCTTTGGGAACATTGGAACAATCTTTGGAACAATGAAATACTAACCAAGGTGTAATCCTTTACTCTGTGTTCATGATGTGTATAAACACAGTTCTCTTCATATTTTCAAACAGGTAAGACCAGGAAAAGGAATTTTGTTGTTGGTTTAGAATGTGGGGAGGAAGGAGTTAAGGGAGATTAGTTGATAGCATGTGTGCAGATAACTTTCTACATTTCAATGAGTTTTAAAGACCTCCATGCTTCAGTGACTATTGTTAAAAACATACTGAATTGGTTATGACAACCTGTGGGTTAGTTTACACCACAGTCTAAAAATTGGGAAATTCAGTTTAGAAATTTGATCAATATTCATGCCATCTCACATCATAATTCAATTGGCAAAAATGCAGTAGAAAACTCCCCAGGGCAATCCTGAAGAACAACTTACATTCTGGTGGTTTAACATGTGTAAACCTCCTGCCTGCAATCAGTGATGGGGGCTGATGGAAGCCTTGAACTTTAATGAGGCCTTCCAGGTGATTTGATTGAGGGGTTAACTGTGGTAGAAGAGAAATGATCAAATTAAAATGAATATGCCAAGGCAAAAACTAAAGATGCTTTTTTTTAAACTCTCCATGAGAACTCTCCCCAAAAAAGCATAGAGAACTGTCAAAATAGGATCTTGCTTAAAATGCAAAAGGTATTTTCAAAGAGAGGATGACATTTGCATACAATATGTGCTGAAGACTGATGAAATGCTGAAAATGTCTTACTTGTAGAATGAGTCTAATATGACATCAAATGCCAGACTTTTTTTTAAAAAGGATTTAAAATGTTAGATTGAAAAATATTTCTCAATGTCTTTCTCTAATAAAACATTCAAATATTAGCAAATACCTGAATTTTAAACTTACATATGCAATCACAACTTCTGAAAATGGATGGAGCATATACTGAATGGCAGTTCAATGAGTATTAATTATCCAAGGCTACATTTAAAAGATGGAAACTAGGGGCCGGGGATTTAGCTCAGTGGTTTCTCCTCCTGCTGTGCAAGCACAGGGACCTAAGTTTGATCCCTGGTACCAAAAATAAATAAATAAATAAAAGATGGAAACTAATATAGTTTCAAGTGTTAGGCTGCCAAGACCCTCAGGATTTTAATTCTGGTATTGGTATTTTTATTCTAACGTGCTCTCCCATGTGGCCTGCTATCACTTTGGGTTGTGGCCATTTTATATCAATTCCTAGATTATCTCTTCATTTTGGGATGGCAGCACAATACTAATGCCACTTTTCTAAAGTTCAACTTCAATAAAGTTTCTGGTCTTTACAAAATAAATGTCATACCAAATCCTTACAAAGATCAAATGTTCTAATGTTATTCACCTGATTCTCTGGACTTAAAGTGGCTTACTTTTATCAGGGAGACCTTACAAAGAAAATGAGTTGTTTATCAAATGTGAAAAAAGTATAATGTCCTTCCCCCCACCCCCGCTCTTATTTTGAGAAAATCAGCACAAGTAAAATCAAGAACTGTTAAAATTCCAACATTTCTCTGCAGCAGTGTAAGTGAAATTAAGCACACACAGAATAACCATCCCTTTCATAGAGAATTCTGAGTAATTTGATATATATATATAGATCCATCCTCATTATTTATGATTAAGTGAAGGAGTAAAACAAAACTCTATAAAGAGATACAGAGACACTCTATGAGACACTATCATTCTGCTAGAAAAAATCCATTCAGATGACTTTCCTCACCAACAAAGAGAAGTCTTTCTTAGTCTTTTTTTGCTGGGGCTTAAAACTTATTCTGAACAACACTTTTAATTAAGTAATAATAATAACTCAAGAAGAAAAAAATCTTCTTTATAAATCACCTTCATTTAGATAGATTGTTGTTTCATTTCACACCCTATTCATTTCCAGCAACTAAAGGAAAGCTAAAAAAGGAAAAAACTAGGGTCTCAGTAAACAGATAAATGCACACTGTACATGTGCCTGTTATTAGGTAAAATAAAATAGCATGTAATATAATCATAAAAACTTCTACTTTTACCTAGCTTTGGACTTGTAAGTAAATATTTCTACCTGTCAAGGGATCCCTGGCTAGCAGGGAGCATGAACCTCCTCCAGTGCAGCTCACCATCAATCTACAGTGAGGCAGGCTCCAGGGCGCTGCTCCCACATTTGGACACTGCTCAGACTGGCAGCTCACTGTGTGATTCCAGAAGAGATTGCAGGAAGAAGGGAAGGGTGAGGGAAAGATCTAGCTGTCAGGATCCTGCACAGTCCAGCACAGGAGAGCTGAAACCAGGCACACCCTTCTTTTTATTCTTTTTTCTTTTTTACAAGCCACAAAAATGTAAGATACTCCACAGGGCCACAGAACATGTTGTCTGAGCTCTTTTTTGCATTTAGTGTGGCCAAATTTAAAACTGAGCTGTGCAAAATATTTTCCAGGAAACTGAAAAGTCTAATACATACAGAACCATATGAAATAGTCTGAAGTATAAAAATCTTCACAAATGATATAAAAAAGATTACCCAAAACAGAGGTTTGTTTGTTTTTATCCTTTGGAGAGTGAGCAGACTTCATCATTAGAATGACTGACAGCAAAACTTGATAAATGTCAATTTGGATGAGTCTGCAATGTAAACTGAAACAATTATTATACACCATCGCTTGGATATTTTAATATTGAATTTTAAAGAAGGCCAGTCATATGTGTTTTCTTAGGTTGGGTTTTAACTGGTACCATTAGAATTAAACTTTCAGATTTAAACTCTTACTGTGTGATTTTGAACAAATGTATTTGTTCATAATTTTCAAATGAAAAGAAATGAATTTTCCTCACATTTTCAATTACTTATTTTCATCCAAAATACATCATAGTTGTATAAAAATGCCAGGCATTACATATGTGTGAACAAAATGAACTGTACAATAATCATTGGTCATCTTATTAACATCAATAGACTTTCACACTAATCAAAGCACTGGTATTATGAAATTTTCATGATTATTCTTCTTAGGAATTGATCTTTGCTAATACATTAAGCATTCCCTTTCAATTAAAAATTGAGAGTAAGAAATAGTAATATAGTGATCATTCTTTGTTAAAACTGTGTATATGAAATGGCCAATATTTGACAAATTTTGACCTATAAGAGTGGCAATCTCATACAGCTCAGTCTGATTCAGTAGAATGTTATGTATGAGACAGTAAAGATTGCGAGCTTTGAAGTTGTCTGCTGCATGCTTTAGGCAATGCATTTGTTCTAAGTCTCAATTTCTTTCTTTATAAAATAGGAGTAATAATAACTACTCATCAGGGTCATCAGGCAGTTTAAATGCAATACTCAGTAAATTTGCACAATGACTAACACCCAAGAAGTTATGAAATTACTATAAAAACTGGCAGAGCAATAGTAGCCCATGTAACACATTCAGGGATAATCACAGTTAAAATATATTAAAAAGATGTTTGCATTCATTAGAACAGCAAACACATTCTTTCTTCCACATGCCCAAGATTATAACCACAATGAGGCTGCTGCTTTTAGGATGGTATCTTCCTTCATCACTGCATGTTGGCAGGATGGAACAGTAGCTCAAAACACAGACTTCAGGGCAGATATATTTGGATCAGGGACCCTGCTTTGCCACTTACATCTACAGGACTTTGTTCAGTTACTTGCTCATTCATAAAATAGGACTTATCACACATAATAAAATACACACAAAGCACTTTGCCTACCATATAGAAAGCACTAAATGAATGTTAACTTTTACTTAGGTTTTCATTATTGTTACCATGATGGTTGTCTTAAGCCAAGTCTTTAACTGTAGCTGAACTCCAAAGAAACTGGAGTACTCCAAAGAAAGTGGAATATCACTACTGACATGCTTTCCTTATTTAATAATACTGTAATATTATTATTCTTTTTTTTTTCTGTACTGGGGGTTGAACCTAGGGTTTTACACTTACTAAAGTCTTTCTTTTTTTTTTGAAAAAATACCTTTCTATTTATATGTCTTTAATACTACAACATGATTGTTCTTTTTTTTTTCTCCTGTACTAGGCACTAAACCCAGGACCTTGAATATGCTAGGTAATTACTCTAACACTGAGATACATCCATAGCCTTATTTTTCAATGGTTTTGTATCCCAAAAATATGAAATAATTTAAAAGGAAAATTTCAAATAATATCACAAAACAGCAATAGTCATTGCATATGGTATAAGCACAAAACTCAGGCCAAACTGTCTAAATCCAAGTCTCTGTTTTTTCATGTACTTGTTTTATACCCTTGGCCAAATTATTTTCTATCTCTGGATCTTGATTCCTTATCTGAAAAATGAGTATAATTATGTTGGTATTTCATAGGAGATCACCACTCAGCTTAATGTGTACTAGGTACCAAATATGTACCAAGAATAATGCTAGGAGCTAGGAATTCAACAGTGAATGAGAAACACGTGTATATGCTTAGAAAATTTCAAATAAATAATGGCTAAAATACAACATATTGATATATATGAGGTATGGTCAAAATATACAATGAATGTTTAAATTTTTAAATTTTTATTACAGTAAAATACATATTGCCATTACGTATTCTCGAAATGTTCTCCTTCACTTTGAAAACACTTATCCCATCATTCTTGTCAACTGAAGCAGTTCTAGATGTCGTCCCCTTTCATGAATGTCTCTACAAGGTGTGATGAAATAGTGAAAGCTGCTGCTGAATGCCATCCAGCAGAAAGGCAGGCTCATAAAAATATGGTGTGTCCTCATCCAACCTTTTTCACTGGATCTGGCACCATGTGACTTCTAGCTCTTCCCCAAAGTCAAACTGACCATAAAAGGTTAATGTTTTGATTCAATTTAGGACTTTGAGGCAGCCACAATAGAGCATCTAAAGACACTGAAGACTTCCAGAACTGCTTCAGCAAGTGGTAGGCACTATAGGATAAGTGCATTCAAAAGAAGGGGAAATATTTTGAGGGGGATTAATGCCAATCTGTCTCTTACTGTAATACATTTTTTAAAAATTTAAATACTCAGGGCTGGGGATTTAGCTCAGGGTGCCACCGCCTGCCTCACAAGTTCAAGGTCTTGAGTTCAATCCCTGGTACCAAAACAAAATTAAATATTCATATTTTTATCACACCTCATATATCCTACACTTCAGAAAATTGAAGCCTACATCTACATAACATATAACCTTTATTTTTCCTATTCAGGTAGGATTGGTGATGAAGGTGCAGTAACCAAACTGATAGATAAATGATAATGTATCAGATTATAGCCAGAATAATGTATACTTTTTAGGTATCAAAAGGTAGCACATCAGACCATGAATTATTGAGCCATTGCAATAGGATGGCAAGGACAGGAGGGCAAGATCATGTGGAACTGAACAAGATGAAAGTATCCTGGAGACAACCATGTATTTGCATGGCAATGTCTAGGTTATCTTTTACACATGGGCAGTAATTTGCATCCCTATGAAAACTACCAGGAGATCTGGCATCAGGAATATTTATCTCCTCTGTGGATGTATAATGAACTAGCTGGAAACTGCACATTTTGAATCCTGTGTACTGGCAATCATTTCTGACTGGTAAATACAAGGACAGATATACTGCAGAATTTCCATTGGTTTGTAAATGAGTATGTGCAGATCCTACACTAGCCTTTGGAGAACTCAACCAGGAAAGAAGAATAAAAAAGAATTTTCAGCAAAGAATGGAAAATTCTCCATAGACTCTGACACCACCCAGAGAATGGAAGGGATGGGGCAGCTTCCTTTCTTCAGCACCAGCTTTCGTGCTCTCAATCACTTCCAATGAATGGTTTATCATTTCCAAAGGGGAGTCCTAATTAGGCATTAGACACATTAAGCATTATTTATTTGAAGTATTCTAAGAGTAACCACGTGTTTTTCATTCACTGTTGAATTCCTAGCTCCTAGCATTATTGTTGGTATGTTTTTGGTGTCCAATACACATTAAGCTGAGTGATGATCTCCTATGAAATAGCTAACATAATTATACCCATTGTTCAGATGAGAATCTAGATCCAGAGATAGAAAATAATTTGGCCAAGGATATGAAACAAGTACATAAAAGAACAGAGACTTGGGTGCAGACAGTTTGGCCTGAGTTTTGGAGTCAGTACAGCCCTAACCTTAGAAAGGTGTTTGGACATTAGTAGAATCCGAGATCTGACTGCAAACCAAAAGAGAAAAGTGAAATAATGTCCTTTTAAGACAAAGATTATTTTACTGATGTGTGCAAAGTATGAATAAAAAGACTTGTGTGTGAACAAGTCTCCCTAGGAATACAAGGTAAAGCCTGTTGCCATGCTTTATTTTAGGCCTACAGAATCTATAGATTACTGTGATCCAGTGATCCATTCTCTACCCCGCAGTCTGCAGATAATTGATTCAAATTTGCCACTCCAGGATTGCTCCTATAATGAAAAGCACATGAAACAATTTTCCTGATACATTTTGACTGGCTTTCTAAAAAACTAGGGAAATCTTCTTTTTAAAAAACATCATGTAGATTATAAAAGGTACCCTTTTCAAAGCAAAACAACAATACATGGTAGGCTCCACAGAACCCCTCTATCTGACCTCTGCTGCAGCTTAAGAAATACTAGTTGTGCGAAGTGGTAATTTAGTCAATGAAGACAGAGCTTGCCACAATTCAACTCTCACTGCCTCATTTGGGAGGCATAAAACAGTATTTTCTTTTTTTTTTCATTAATAAAGATTGAGTCAGTCACTTGCACAACACTTTTCTTTTAATGACATTTGTTCTAAGGAGTCAACTAGACTAACTGCTTGTCCTTGTCCACTATTAAAGCTCTTGAAAATACCATTTACAAGCCAGCTGCCCTGGTGACAGCGCTGGCTCTTTGCACTTCATTTGCACTCTAGTTCAGAGTCATTTCTTCAAAAGTTTCTGATGTGTTCTTTTACTGTTGAGTTTCGCGCCTATAATCATGATAAATGGCTATGGCCTTGCAGACACCTTCCTTATCTCTAGCTGGAATTTCATTTGTATACCATGATTTAAAGGGTGACATAATAGAAAATTAATATATTTGTTTCGATCTCACAAATGTAGATAAATTAGGAAAATCCACAATGCATTCTTACATATCGATAACATCTCTAATGCTGTTTTCTCAGAATTAATTTCATTTATAAAGACTAAGCATTATTCTGTTAGCAATATAATCACTGTCAAAATTAAAGTGCTTTATTTACATTTCTGCTAACTCTTGTAAGATATGGGTAGGAAGAAATTTAGAATTGCCCAGAACTTATAAGAGACATTTTAAAAAATAAATATAATCAATGGAATTTAAGCTCCTGAAATGGGTTAATTATGGATGTTCACAAACATAGTAAATGTATGTTTCTGATCCAGTATGGAAAACAATGTGCCTTATCTAGCTATCATTTCCATCCATTTTTTTCAAAAAATATAGTTAAACTGCAGATCAGGTATCAGCCCAAGAAAATCTACTGGTTATGTTACATTTAAATGTATTTCACTTTCATGAAGAGGATAAGGTAGCCACATATTTTAGAAACATCAGGAGTGAACTAGAATTATACTTTATTTCCAAAAAGTGATGCATTATGCCTCCCTAATACATCCAAAATTTTATGTAGATTTAGACTCAGTTACCCAAACTGCACATATTTCTTCCTCTCATTTAAGAAAAGCTGAATTTCTTACCTCTAGACAATAGTTGAAAAATATAGACTAATTTTTAAATTCAATTATCGTGGGGTATGTTGCTCAGAATTTTTGGAATGCATAGAGCTCAAGAAACATCGTTTCCATTACCAAGATGACATTAAGTGTGCCTTCCTAGAGATTGTACTGTATCTTCTGGTAGCTCTTCCTAATGAGACATATTCAAAAGCAGCACTTCAACGGCAATAAATCACCACTGTATTGAATAGAATTGAGATAATAATTAAGCACATCTGAAACAATTATGTTTGTTATGAATTATGGAAAGTGTATTTTAGTTTCTTTACACCTTTTGGAGTATAATAGCGTTATTCTTAGGATAAAAATAGTTGTAAGCAAATCGTTAACAGTATAATTATAAGAAAGGATGACTAAATTGCTATGCAATGTATTAGTAGGTGGTATGGTAATTCACACAATTTCTTTTCAATACTGCTTTTTATCCCATGTTTTATCACTTACATATAACATCAGAACTGACTCATAGGTTACATGATATTCTGAAATATGGTGTGACTGTAAGACGAAATGTATTCTGCTTTATTGAATTGCTTAATAAGTTCTTAGATGCTTAACAGAATATCCACTTATAACAGGACTGCCAATTACAAGGAAGGATCTGGTTGGTGTTCCTGGAGTAAGAAACAGTCATCCAACTATATGTACAGACAAATGCTTTTCACTACGAATCAATGTGTAAATCCTCTGGTGGAATGCTGGAGTGCTTAAAATCTGTAACATCAAGCAAAAGTACAACAGTACTTTTGGTAGAACGGACAGGGTGTGGATGTTCCTGATGTGATCCCAACATCAGACTTAATTTCTTTTATTCGTTTAGGAAAGGAAAAAATTGCCTCCTAACGTCTGCATTGCACTGTGTGTCTGGAGTTTTTACTCACCCAAGAAAACGACAGAGAATATCTATTTGTGACTGGTGATCTTTTGCACCACTAGTTCTATCTTTGGGAAGTCAAAATTGATTTTCTTCCACTTGTCACAGTAAAATCTCAACTCTGTCCTTTCTGTTACACTCTCAAAGAGTTCAGTGGTATCGAGATCAAAGGATTAGGAGCCGCAGCTTTAAGGGAAGCAAGCAGCATGAGAAGACTGTGGAGGCAGTTCTGAGCATTTTATGTAAGCAATCTATTTCAGCTTCAAAGGAAGCCCTGGCTAAGTGGGTGAACAACATGTAAAGTGCTCACTTGACATAAGTTTTTTTTTTAAGTAGTTGAGATAAAGAGAGCCTGGAATCGCTGACCTTTTATTATTAGTCAGTGCCCTGAGTACAAGAGAGACTTCGGCAGAGGTGGCCCACGGGTGCCAGCAGAGACTCCAGACGCGTTCTGAGCTGTTGGTGCAAAATCTGCAGCTCTAGTTGTTTGTTCCACTCTCTGCCTGATGCTGTGGGTATCTGATTTCTATCTCTGGAAACAGCATAGAAACCATGTGGTGGTCAAGCCTGAACTTCAACAGCAAAAGAGTACACAATGCATGCTCCCAGGGAGCTGGGCACAACCCAGGATCGGACTTGTTTTTGCTTGAAAAATGTACAAATCCTTTGTAAATTACATGAAAGAGATGCAGGAATCCCAATCTATTTGCTCCTTCCTTTCTGTTTCATAAAGGTAGTTTAATAATGTGACTAAAATAGTGTCATTTATTCATAGCAGTTAAGAGCTATAGATGGACTTTTGACAATCATGCATTTTAATTAATTTAATAAACATGTATTAGAGATGCCATTTGCTCTACTTCACATATGCTATGTTATATGCTACATATAGCACGTATTATAGCCCATTATCCTGTATAATAAATCTTTCAATAAATGTTGTATCTTCTATTTCCAGGTGAATAAACTGAAGCTTTAAAAAGATTAAGGAAATTATGTAAAGTCACATAGTAACTAAAGGACCAATTTTCAAAAAATTAAAGATAAAATAATTAAACACGCTTAATATAAAATAAATTTTCTTTGGAAAAGCAAAAGGCAGTTCATAGTGCCCGCTGGTTCTGGCTCATCATAATGAAATTCAGTTCTCAGCATCACCTCCCAAAACCCAAATTTTAGTATACTTTCTTAGTGCAAGTCTTCTACATCTCCTGAAGAATAAACTAAATTATTTGATCATGTTTTTTTATAGATGGCAGTAGAGTTGGTTTCCAAATAATCTACTAAGTCTTAAGTGGTTAACATTGAAGGTTTATTTTCACATACAAATCAAATTTCTTTTCAGATTCTATCTCAGAGCATAGCCTATTTTTTAGACATATTTCTACATGTAATTAAACAATTTTCAAATAGAAAAGGGAGCCATTGTATAAATATAAGACATACTGTAGTGGTTAATATTTAATTGTGGCATAATTAATCATAGAAGCTCATCTGAATCTAATTTATTAGTGTTTCCCAGAAAACACCATCTTTGATTCCTTCCAGGAAAAAAGATGTTAAAAAACAAAGCATGTAATATATTTATTCTTCTTGCAAATAAGAGTTACATATTTTGTTCATGGGTTTGAAGAGCCTTATGAATATTACCTCTACTCTTAAAAAGAATCATCTTTCTTGTCCCCATTCCAGGGAGAGAAACTAAATGTAATAGGAGTACTGCTATTGTGCCTTGCCTCCTATTTTGGTAATATTTCCTCTGGGGATGGGGTTAGAATTCAGGAGAGATAATGAGGAACAGTGACAATAGCAAGGCCCATACTGACTATGGTTTCTCCTGCCTGAGTCACTGTCTATCTCCCCGGTTATTGAAGGACACCTACACAGGAAGGGGATGGCTTAAGGACTAACAGTGAGTGATCGAGCGCCAACGGTCAAGTAGAATTAAACAAACGAATAATCACAGTCAGACAGATAACCTAGGAAAACACACATTCCTTCTCTCCCCTGGAAAGTCATCCCCTTTTATTTGGAACTCAGTCTATGGAAGGTGGGTACTATCTAGATGGAGAGAACATAAATAAAATCAGACATAGGAAAAATTACACACAAGTATAGAGAAGGGAGGGAACAGGAGTAAGATCTGCTTGGTAGGCCAAGTGCATTTGGGGATCATGGGAAAGAAATTTAAATATAAGCCCATTAACAACAGGTAATAGGGATCCTTAGTAGATATCAGAACTTGAACAAAGAATTTTGAGAAGAATAGTGTAACAAATACACATAAAATAAAATTGGAAGCCAGGGATGGAGACACAGTCCTGTAATCCTAGCATTTTAGGAGGCTGTCAAGAGGATCAAAAGTTCAAGCCCAATCTGAGATACTTAATAACTTAGCAAGACCCTGTTTCAAAATCTTTAACAAAGGGCTGAGGATGTAGCTCAGTGTGAAGGCCCTGGTATGTACATGTATGCATACATACATAAATACCTACATACATACAATGAAAAATAAAATGGAAGGGAGCAAGATGACTTTAAGAAATTATACACAAATTCACATTTCAGATTAGATGACTCTAGTAAACATAAAACAAACATAGTTATATTACATAATATAATGAATATACAACAATTAAGATAATTTGGTTAAAGAATTAAATAACTGAAGTCCTGAGGTGCCAAATAAGAAGAGTAACAAATCAAGGTTTATGGGCTTTGAAGTGGGAAAAACAGGAAAGGCACTTACTAAAATGAGTTCGGTAGTAAGAGAAGCATATTGTGCAGGAACTTTTTTCTCTATTTTGATATAATGAGTTAAAGATAACTACTTGGAATCCAAGTGAAGTTGATTCCTTACAATTCAAGCCATTGCAAAGGAGACTTTCCTCAGGGTGGAGGTCAGGGCTGGCGGTGTAGTCCCGGCAGTCAACACGAAAGGTAGCAGTGAGGCGCGAGAGCAGGTGGGAGAGCTGGGGGCACTGGTGCTGCAGCACATGGAGTGTTGGTAGCGCCCAGAGTTTGGGAGGAGGGAAATGAAGACGGAAACCTGGCGGAAACAGATGGACTCATGGCACCGGATGAGGCAGCAGGAAAGCGGGCGGATACAAGGTAAGAGTGCTGGGGGGACAACAGCTGCAGCAACACCTCACACTATCTCTGGAGCAGCCTGGCTGGGGAGAAGGAGTGGACTAAGCCATGAATTAGTTACTATCTCTCCCGCCCTGCAACTGACCTTACTTACCCAAGTCTCATTAACAGACATAAAGAGGTCTAGTCGTGAACTTCACAATCTTTTGAGAATTTCATATTCCTCACAACGACCAAGGGCTATTATGTGCACAGGCCCCTTCAGGCTCCATCTGCCTCTCTGAGGCCTAGACTCTTGCCCTATCTAAGGTTCTGTTTATCTACTGTACTTCTAAGCCAGCCAACACATCCATCAAGTGGTAACATGGGTTTTTACAGGAGGCTATCAGTGTCTGAGGAAATCACCCATGGACTGGGTTACCTTTCTTACAAGGACCTTACCTAGCTGTTTCATGAGAGCATCAGCAAATGTGAGATATTTTATGTCTGAAAGGACTTCTATCCAGGTCAAGTGACTACTTAAGGTATAGGATAAGAAAGACCAGAGTTTGAAGCAGTAGTGCTGGCAATGTTTGGGTGAGGTCTGATAGAGCGGTAAGAGCAGGAACTACATTGTAGAAGAATATAGGCAGCATGATGGTGATGGGAGCATGAGCACTGGCATGCATGTTGAGCATCTGGCTTTGAATGAGTGTATGGATGGTAGCTAGGATACAAGACCATGAAAATCATGTTCATTATTTTATTTTTAATTTTTTTGTTGTTGTTTCCTTTTGGTACTGGGGATTGATCTTGGGACCTTGTGCTCACAAGGCAGGTGGCAGAACCATTGAGCTAAATCCTCAGCCCCAGTGTTCATTATTTTAAAAGGTAGAGAGTAGAGTCCAGTGTGAAAGATGAAGGGAAAGTGAGAACTGGATTTCCTAAAGACAGAGAATATACTCTGATCATTAATCCAAGCTGCAGGAGAAGCAGAAGCCAAATCAGATGAGCTTGAGAAACCATGGTGAAGCCTGGGCATCTGCGCATCTAATCAGCCACCGTAGTGACATAACATCAGATGCTCCCAAGACCACAAATTGACAAAAGCTGCCTTATAGAAGAACACACTGTGGTCCTGTGGGCCAAATCTGGCCAGCTGCCAACTTTTGCATCGCCTTTGAGTTAAGAATGGGTTTTACAGGCAGATGTTACAATCGTTTTAATGGTAGAGAACATGAACTTTGAACTATAATTAAGCAAAATGTTAACTGCCCCCCCATCCATCCTTCCCATTAATAGACCTGTATTTTCAAAAAAGTTCTCTACTATTATTACTATATTTTGAATCTTGCTAATAACATATTTGTAGAAATTTATTTTTTCTCTTGTAATTTCAGTACTTAACTATTATCACTGACTTGTTCTCTTGGTCTACACAGCCTAAACTACTGACCATCTGCCTCTTGGCACAGTTGGCTGACTCCTGCCCTAGAGCTTTGAGGAGAGACCAGACAAACACAGACAGGTTCCTAGGAAATGAACCATAGGTACAATCAGAAATCGGTATGTCCAGGTATGTGCAGCTCAAGCATCTGGCTTCCTAATGCTGTGACTGCTGCAATATTATCCACTCCTTTCTATTGTTTTGAAAAGTTTCTTTACTTTTCACAAATATTTATCATACAACATTTATAAAGCACAAAGTCTAATGCTAAACAAAGGCATGTTGGAAGTTCATTCTGTGCTCAGTTTGTATTTTTTATTATACTACAAAGGGAAGGCCTGCATAGATTTGTTAAAGCTTGTGAAATGACAGAAAAGTTCTGGGGAAACACACTAGTATTGTACTTCAAGGTGATTTTCTTCCAAACCTTGGCAGCATCGGCACTTTTAATCAGATGGACATTTGAGCTAGCTTAAGAGCAACCACTTACACTGTTCAGGAGGTATCTGAAGCACAGCTGTGATGACAAAAGGTGGAGCTAAAGTCAGAGCTTTGGGTAGACACAATATATTACAAAAGATGAAATTTAAAAACCTTTAAAGATAATAGTTAACACATTTTGATCATATTTTCTCAAGTTGTAACTTGTTGAAAAATGCAATAGACACTGCAAACGTGCTTTATAAATAGTTCTTAGAAAGACCAAAGGGACCTCATAGTTATTTTTAATATGCCTTAAGTGATACATGTTACTTATATGGCAGCTTCAATTTGTGATATGTACTTCCAAGGAAAGCAGGAGGAACATCAGCTATCATTTTAATAGCTGCTCAACCACTTCACATATCTTTTTGCACTGGTTGGAGGAAACACTCTCACCCTTCGCTGAGGCTGTAAAAGTGGGGATAGGATACTGCTTGCATGAAGCACTTAATTTTTAAAATGTAGTAAATAACTTAATTTGTAAGTATAAAAACTCCCAGCTTAGTTATAAAATATGACATACCAAGTGAACCTAGAGCCACTTAAATAAGTGTTTTACATTTTCCAGCAGGCTGAACAATGAAAAGGAATGAGAAGACACTCTCCCCCTGGAAGATAATCACTTTTATTGTTGCCAGGTCAAAGATTCAGATTCCACAGATTCCACACAGCAACCTCTGACTAAAGAACAGCAAGTCCTTTCAGGTCAGAAGGTCCAATATGTAGCCCCCTCAGAAACATAGCATAATAGTCCTAAAATAACAAGCAAACATGTAGCTTGCTTAATTTGCCCTGCTGGATTCCTGTAATAAGTACTTAACAACTGTAGGCTCTGAGCAGCTCAGCAGACATCAACAAGACCATTTGCCAGATGATTTAGCAAACAAATTTCTGAGAGTCTCACACTTATGTTGAGTGCATAACATAAGAAAACATGCAGGGACTTCAAGATAATAAGAGTAGAGAGAAGTTTTACTAATGAGAGAGAGAGAGAGAGAGAGAGAGAGAGAGAGAGAGAGAGAGAGAGAGAGAGAGAAAGATTGAGAATTTAAAAGTCCAGAGAACTTAAGCAGGTAGTCACATTCCTTTTCTAGAAAGAAATTCTTCAAATGAATACTTAGCAATTCCTGCTAATATTTTACTCCTCGAGCAAATTACCTGAAATTGATTTATTGGGAAGTGACAAAGAATATGAAATAGACGTATTAGAAAAGGAGAGCAGAAACCACCACATTTTCAAGCAATAGTAACTGACAGTTCAGCAAGCATAGAACATGAAAGGATCTCAGCAAATATTTGTTGAATGAATGAATCCATGCCTATGACATGTATGGGGAATAGACATCTTCATAAAGTGTGCTGGCAGAATTCTTAATAAATAACAAGGGTTAGCAACGGGGGAAGACACTCATAAAGGAATCACTCTCCAATGTCAGGATTTCAAGGCTTGGATGACAACATAGGAAGAGGCAAACATCTTCGTAAATCCACGAGAAGTGTCACTCCACCACCTGGCTTATTTCCTCACATGCCTGGGCCGTACTAGAGTCTTTGCAATGCTACAAAGTCGGGAAAATCAGGGTGGCAGCAGCACTTTCTATTTTAAGTATGTACATTCCTGAGGCTTTATGAGTAAATCAGGGAAACAAGATTGACAGTAGGACAGGGCTGGTCCTCAATAGTTTTTATAGTCCTGAGCATCATGAGCCCAGTGAACTGTTAATAAGGAGGGAGGCTAATGATCCTGCTTTTTTAGGTTATAGTAAAATTGTGTTCCATCTTCTGAAACAACAGTTTTAACACATATATGGATATTTCAAATGTGGAAAATTTAAGAAACCATTTTTTATTAGATCTTTTGTTTGTTTAACTGATTTTTTTTTTAATTTTACAGATTCCTTCTTTTAGTGAATTGTCTAAATTAATGAGTTGATTTTAGGTCTTTTGGCTAGCCTCAGAGAAGAATAAAGTACCCACTGGTTGGTGAGAGGCAGTTCACATTTTAAATATGAAGCACGACTTCTCACTATTAATTGTCAGTACGCTTAACTTTGTAATATTCTGCCTAATGCACTTTGGCCTACTCATACAAGCATAAAAAGCAGCTTGCCACTCTGACCTGAGTTGAGAGCATCCACATCTACTCCACGGAGACTCCCCAACCTTCCAAGATAAAAATTTACACAGGGGGAAGATAGTAGTCAAATGTGAGAAGAATTTGCAAATAAATAAATACACAAATAAATAAAACTGTTCGTGGAGTTGTCTATTTAAAAATGATGTGCCAAGGGCACAATGAAGGAAAGTGAAGCTTTAGGATGAGCTAGGCTGCCAGATGTAGCATGGTGATTTGGGAAGGCCCAGGGGAGCACCATGAGGGGAATGGCTGGGTGTAAATCAGTCATAGAAATGCTCCACTGCACCTGCGGGACCCTAAGGGAATATATTCACAGCGAACTGAGAGCAGGGAGCCCAGGCCTGGGACGAATCAGCCTTCCTGAGAGAAAGGGGCATCAGACTCGCATGGGAGAAGAGGACCTGGAGAGGAAAGGTACTTGCAGGCCTGCAAAGGCCAAGACTTTTGTAGCTGGAATTGCAAATAGCTGAGGTTAGCAGATTTGATTACTCATTAATTAAATAAGGAATCATTTTGTTTATGTAAAGTATTTTATTTAGGAGAACAATACTAAGAAAGAAAAAAGCAGTTGTGAATTTATGATTTGGGAGAAGGTGTGAGCAGACAAGGCAGGAAGTTGAGAGCATGTTTTTGAGTCATTTTAAACCATGGCCAATGTGTGTTTTCAAGAGACTTAAATAGGAATTAAATCATCTAAAAAGTATTATAGAATTATTCACGTACTATATTTTACCTTAGATGGGGTTATTTTAAACTTAGAAAAGCTAAAGTGCATGAATAAGAGCACAAATCATCTGGGACTATGCATCAGCTGATCCAGAGCTGCTGAAGCGAAGAGTCAACGCTCACTGGGTAATGGAGAACAGTACGGATTCAGTTTTCATGAACATCCTATGTGGAGTTAGTTTTTAGAGAAATCTCTGAATGCAACGTCCATATACAAACATACTTGTATACAGAATGAGTGAAGCTACAATTGGTCACACATTTGTTTCCTTTTGTCTTTTAAAAAATCCCTTAAATTTGCATTTCATTATTATTTCTCACGAATGTGAAACATTTAACTTCTGTATAAGCATCGTAGGAAAAGATTTTCAGGACCATGCAAGAGCCATATAATATTTTGTTACTAATATAGTGGTAGTGGCCAAGAAAGTAAATGTGTATAGGGAGGGGTGGAGGGGCTGAAGGGAAGGCAGGGGAATGGGGAAAAATAAGAAGCAAGACGGATTATGTAAAGGTGCAAATTTCCAATGATGAATGGCATTATATTGTATACCTAAAATGTACCAATAAAATTAATTAAAAAATAAAAAATAAAAAAATAGAAAGTCAATGTGTGATGGAAAGGCCATAGGTGCTGATTCTATTGAGTCATTAAACAGAACTGTGAGAGAATAAATGAGCTAATCTGAGCCAAAAAGATATGGTGACTTAAAGACACAGGTATGTGTAATGTCTAATAAAATTTTGCAAGGAAGCTCAAATATGATCACATAGCATTGTAAGTATATTTTCAGATAAATTTGTTTTAAATTTTTCATTCCTCCCTAAAAAATTAAAACCTATTATGAATTAGTTCATAGTAAACGTTTTCACAGGATTTCAACTTGTACCACATATACTTAACATAATGATCTTAAACATTCTAAAACTGTTTTACCTCTTCCAGGAGCCTGAGAAAAAGCATTTGATAAATAATAGCACTGTGTATCACAATGACTCCATCAACACCTCATACTCTATCCGGATATGTCTGAATTCCTTATTTTTTCTTTTAATCATCTGAGATTCAAAACCTGATTAGAATCTTTGCCTCTTCTCTTTTGTATTGTCCTCTTAGCCAAATAATTACCAAGCCCTGTTGATTTTCCTCCTACAATATCTATCCCTTCTCTCTACTACTATCAGCACCAGGATGTTTCACGATACGAACCGCTTTTGGATCCATTCCTCCTTCTGAATCCATTTTGCACCTTGGGTGAAATTAATTTTCTTGAAATATTGTTCTTTTCTTTCTGTCTATCATTCCTTGTTCTAAAATTTTTAAGGATTCAAGGCAACCTTCCATGCTTTCACTGTATTTGGGAGGGGGCTAAGGCCTTCTGCCTGGTTGACAGTGGAACTCACTCAGCAACAGATGTCCTTCCTGAGGGGTTCTGAGGCTGTGCCCATGTTGGGAGGCCACTGCCAAAGACACTCAATTAGAGCAAGACTTCCGGTGCAGCCACGGAAACTCTCCCTCCTGGATTATGGAGGGGAAGAGTTACAAAATGGGAAAAGAAAGGCTCAGCAAAGTTGGGGAACAAACTCTGAAGCGTTGCCTCTCCTTACCGCCAGATCTGCTGGCTTAAACTCTAGGCCCAGAAACAGAAGCTCAGGTCTCCCAACTGCCCTTGTCACTTACTGAAGTCCTTAATCTAGCTCTCAGGGCTCCAGAAATCCTGAGGCACTCTATGCCTTTTTTTTTTTTTTTTTTTTTTTAAAGAAATTTCTTTCTGCCACTTTGGGGACAAGGGGTTGAGTTGGTTGGAAGAAGCCAACATTTGATCTCTTTCTCTGCAATGTCCTAAATTTTGTCATGCTCACACAAGTTTACCTGCCGCTCTGGAGCTGAGGGTGTGAATTTATGTCATGGGATGGCTGGGTGGAGAAGGGACATGCCACTGTCTCCCAGGCCTTAGGGGAGTAGTGCCGGCTTTCTGTCAACCCTTTTCCTTAGACTGCTGATTTTCTTCTTATCTCCGGGCCCCTGTCTCTGCCGCTGGGCTTCAAGCTACAAACATCTCATGCTTTCAAATTAAACTGGCACAGGCTCTTCCTGATTTAACTTTTAACCCTATCTTAGCTCGCACTGGGGCTAGCATAAACAATTGTTTGATATGTTCGACAAATGAATAATGAGCGAGTGAATGAACGAGTGTGTTTCCCACAGACCAGCTGTTTGGTTTACTCTGAAGTCATGGTACACTTTGTTTTCTAACTGTAAGAGAGCTTTGGAGACTGTGTAGGTGGAACATTCCAGGCCAGCATATCCACCACAATGCCTGAAAATGCATAGTTATTTTTCTATTTCTTAAAAGGCCTCAGACAACTTTCACAAAATTTTAGGGCTTAAGTTAATAAAATAGCATGCCCAACATGGAAAAAACTTACTCTCCTTTTTGGTTTTGTGTGGTGTATTGGGGTTTGAACTCACGGCCTTCACACTATACTTTTTTTTTTTTTTTTGAGACAGGATCTCACTGCCCAGGCCCAGGCTAGGTTTGAACTTGAGGTTCTCCTGCCCCAGCTTCCCAAAGAGCTAGGAATACAGGTGTGCACTATCATGCCTGGCTTTAATTCCTGTTTTTGTTCTGGAGAGGCAGTGGGTTCTTAAAGGAGATGTGAAAGAGCCCTGCACTGAGGTACAGTGGTGTGTAAGTTTCTAACCTGGAATACTGCTTAGCTAAGCCTGCTCTCCTTTTGGGCTCCCAAGGGCTCCCTTGGGAATGACTTGAGACCACCCCCCTGCTGCTCTGTCCTAGGTCATCACAGATCCTTTGCTTTAGACCCACTCCCCTCCTTGATCCCACATTTCAGCTCTAAAGCACTTGCTCACAACCTCTGCCCCCATGTCTTATTGTGAATAAGCATCTGTGTTTGACCTCGGTGCTCTCCCCTGTGCGTGGTGGTCCTGGAATGTTTACCCTCCTTCTCACAGACTGTTCTGTCAAAATGCATCAGTCAAGCCCAGGTCTCAGGAATGTCAATCTTAATTGAAAATGTGTCAGTTTCACTAACATAAACACTGAGATAGCTTAATTCAGCTCCATTGTTACCAGTCAGCTCTTTGTTTTCACCTAGAAATTGGAGATGCTTTTTACTTAAAAAAAAAAAAAAAGTTGAAACAAATATAGAATTAAGATGCTCCTTGAGTGAGACACTATAAGGTCTCCAAATAAGACAGCTTGTGATTTACCTTTTCTAATGTACTATTTAGTTATTTAAAGCTATGTTTTTTCTCTTCTTTAACTCTAAAAGGAACTCTAGCTTCTAAACTTATTCTTCTCCTTGGCTGGTTCTGTTTGTATGGACTGCTCATTACATAGCAATTGACAGCACTATATGAATTCAGGATACTGGGAAGAACAGTTTACATTTGTAATTGTTCTCTATCAGTCTGCCTGTATGCTTCTAATCTTTCATGCCAGCAGCAAATTTTCTATAATCTGTGCTCTTCCTTATAGGCTAACCACAGAGCACACAAAAAGAGCATCCTTCTGTAGAGAATAACTTAGCCAAGGACACTCTGCTCCATCTTTATGATGAAGTACATATTTCCCATTAAAAGGCAAATCTGTCATTTTAAAAGGTTGAATTGGATGTACTTTAAAAATAATTCCAGCTGGTTAAATTGAGAGCACTGAAAAAAAGCTCAATATGAATGTTCTCTTGGTCTGTAGTATTTTCATTTTCTTGAAGTGTGAATTGGATATATTTTCTTTTACTTTAAACCCTTTATCTCATGTTGGACTCTGAGTTAGTGGAATAAGTTTCAAAGATGAATTGAGTTCAATAATACTACTTCTAATACTTAAAGTTTCTATTTCAATATTATTATTTCTGGCAAAAAATGTCCCTTTGAACTGATCTTTTATTTATGATTATGCAAGAAATGCTGACATTTTCCTATGTTGTTCTGTACTATGCACATCATTTCTAGACCTTTGTAGCTCTTCCTCTGAAACTACTATCTATTTAATATAGGTTTTAAAATAAAAGAACCAATTACATCCTGGTACAACCCAAATAACATTTATTTTAAAATATGCGAAGAGGTTGTATAAAAACCAACCAAATTTACTTTTTATATATGTATGTAATTAAAATGTTACTAACTTATAAAAACACAGACATTCAGTGATTTTAAGATTTGTACCTGGATTTTCACATCTGTAATAAACTTGGATGTAGAGCTATTATTTTTCCCAATAAAACAAATAGAAATACAAACACACTTTTCCTCTACTTAGTTTTCAACTTATTTAAATCCATACCAGTACCATTGCTACATTTATACCAATGTTTCTAATGGCTTTCTCATCTATGTCTCACCACTATATAAACTATACTTAAATTTTTTGTTCAAAGCTTACTAACATACATTTTTATGTAGTTTGCAAAATGAGACACAGTAGGTAAAGGCCCATGTTGACAACTTTTCTGCTTATGATCTGACTTTGGCTTCTTCCTAGGGTATGACAGTCCCAGTCTTCTTTTCCATTTAGCTTCTTCTTCACTTTTATTCTCATCCTTACAATATGTATCAGACCAAACTTTATACTTCTCTTAACTTTTCATACTTGACAATTTATACTTCTCTTATTTTTGCCACTACTCCTCTTCTTCCCTCTTTTCTGTCTTTCATCATGGAGGCTTCAGTCTCTATGAAGTCTAAACCTGACCCAGCAACTAAAGATACTCCCTCATCCAATTCTGTATCACCTGACCAAAACTGTTTGCCTTTGTTGCTTTTGTTGTTTGCATCCATTCTCTTTTCCATGGACTTGGCTTGTCAGATAATTCTAACTGCTCTCGACTCAAAGGCCATATGTCTTACGGGTCCATCTGCAACAGTTCTTTACAGTTCATATTACTATCTGAAAGGGTCAGTTGGATCCTAAAGTCAATCCAGTGTCCACACAGCTGTCATCTCTTACTCTGATGCTCCACCTAGGTGCACCTCCTTTTTGCTGCCTTGAGTTCACATATTGCCTTATCTTGACCCCAATCAAAGGAGCTCTTCTCTCAGGAAAAATAGTGTATTTACCTTATTAGAGTAATACACGCTAAGATATAAGTGACTGCTAAACTATACCATATTATTGAGTTTGCTAACGTAAATGAGCTCTAATCTGTAGAATATGTAGGGAAAAAAACTGTAGGACAGGGAAACATCCTGGCTCAAGAGTCTACTCTAGCCCTTCCCATTTATTCTCTATCTCCTTGCCTAATAAACAGGAGAACAGCGCTCACAAACCTACACTGCACTTCTGAGAAGCTGTGAACTCCTACTGAAAGGGCACCCCAAATTATATACTAGGTAGCTGCTCTAAATCTGTTGGATTAAATAATTAAACTAAAGTTATTGTTACTATTTAAACCATTTATATGCAAAAGATACTTGCTCTTACCACAGTACCCATTTAGAGTGCTTTACTTGTTTTTTTCTTTTTGTATTATTGAGCTGCAACTTATTATTTCCCTATGCAATACCATGGTGGGATAATTATTTATTGAGTATTTATTAAGTAATTAAAGCAGTGGTTTGGAAACTTTTCTTTATCCTCTGAATAATGTTCTCTGTGCTAAATGAATTCTTGGAAGGGGAAAAGGGAGAACTGCTTTTACTGAATTAAGAGGGCAGCCCCCAGAACACAGCTGGTTGTGCCCTATTCCAGATCCCTCTATAGCCAGGGAGGATCACAGTGACAGTTTCCAACCCACTGCTATAGAAGAGACTGGACAGTAAGCATATTAACCCTTACTATTAACCCAGACATGTAAAATTTACTTAAGATCAAGCTAACCAATGTTAAACATTAAATGTCTACCTCCATGTAACTGTTAAAAATATTCTAGAAAACACAAATAACAAAAGCTTACCATTTGTATAAGAAACAGATTCACAAATATATAAAGTAATAACAGGCAGAACCAGAAAACTGCTGGAAGAAACTGAGTCATTAAATTGTAACATGTTGATGCTAAATGCAATAGTGTTCTGAAGATGGAAAAAAGGTGACTGAAGGTAGAGAGGATCAAAAAACAACCACTTTGAGGAGTCAGATCTTGAATATCCTTGGAAAAATGAGCGCCTAGAAAAATGACCAGAATTGCTGTACAGCATTAGATGAGAGAGAAGAGGAAACCAAAGGCCTGGGACAAGTATACTTAGTTTGAAAGGAGTGATGATCTACAGTTTTTGGTTTGGGTGAAACTAACAAGTATGATTGTCTTAAAAATGTCATAGTTCCTTTCAAATGTGTAGGAAATTTCAGGAAAAGCAAAAGGAAAATTCTTTAATGATAACAACTTTTCTTCGAGTAACAGTATAAATAAAAGAACTACCAGAAGTCTTCCACAGAGTCAGGCACAGGCCCTCAATTCTTTTTTCCATAATCAGCTGTGGTCACTTTACTGTACCTCAAGACCTGTGTCCAGATGGAGCTCTCCACCGAGGTAGTATGTTCACAGAGAAAACAGGGATGGAGAAAGAGGGAAGTCTAGAGCCTAGGGCCAGGCTCACCTCCTGCCACCTTATAACTTGCCCAGATCTCCCAGAGAAAACACTCTGCCTTCCTATTTGGCTCATTTTTTGCATCCCAAATGAGTTTTGGCTATGGCAGATTACTGACCTTCAGAATTGGTAATTCTACTGATTTTCTGGATGCCACAATTGCAATTTGTTCTGAACCTGGACAAACTTCAGTTCTTCCTGGACCATCTAAATTTTGGGTCTAGTAAATAGATGATCTTCAGAAACTTTATGCAGAAAGCTTTCAACTTGGCGCTGATGCTCAAGAAAAGAGACTTAGGAATAGTTTTCCTTAGTGCCTACCACAGCCCAAATAAACCCACTCCCCATGAGGGATGGCCTAGGAACAAAAGCATGCTTTTCAGGGAGAATTTAGGAGACTCTCAAGCAGCAAGACACCAGGGAAAGAGCCCAGAGATGACTATTAGCTCCTTCTGGAGCTCAATCCAAGATAAGTTCTCTTTCTAGGGCAGTTACTCTTGGCCTCGAAAAGAAGTTGCCAGAGGAGATACTGACTTCAAAGCTACGAGCTGCTTGTAGGAGTTGAGGTCTAGCCAGGGCTCCATAGGTTTTCAAGGTTAGAGATTTTTCTCAGAATATAATGGAAGGCCATGGCTTTCTTCATAAATAGTAGTAATTAGTGTTTGAAGTTAAGTGAGTTAACGTTTATAACAAATGCAAATCTTTTTTGGCATATGAATTTCTTCTTACATGCCTTTGTACAGTGTGTTGACAAATTAATTTAGGGTTATGATTAGTAATTAATATTCAGAGTGTGGTGAAGCTGTATTTATACTGCTATTTCAAGATTGTTAAAACCATGCTTTAGTGTGGCACTGTAAGTTAAAATATTCTCCCTTATTCACTTAAAGGAACAGGATGATGAGTTGACATTCACCAGCAATAGGAACCCAGCTGTTTAGCATCTGCCTTTCTTTGCAAATCAAATCTCTCTAAGAGACAGCAAATACTATAAAAAGGAAACCATTACAGGTTACTCATCATATACTGACCCCCTTCAGAGAGGGACAAAATTTATCCTACAAAGCTTGTTTGAAACTATTACAAAGAACTTCTGAATACTTAGATGTATGTGCATATGTGTGATTGTGTTGGTCACTTTATCTGCCTTGCAGTTTGATTTACAGTCTGAAGTGACCCTATTATGTCTGAATACTTCCATGATATAAAATAAATTCTATCACAACAACAACAAAAAACTTTTAGAAAATATGCATAACTAGTCTTACCTTTAAAGGTCACCCAGGAACTAAAATCTTTATTTGAATCATTATGAAATCAATGAAACCTTTGGTTAAGATTCATGTAATTATAAATAACACAGAAGACCACGAGGAAAAAATGTTTGTCAGAAATCTCATAATTTCTGAAACTTCATGTTTCCCCATCACATGGTTAGACTTGCCACGCCCAAGTAAGACTATTGTACCATTACAGAGTATTTAGTCTGGCTGGCTGGCACACTGCCTAAGCTTTTATGAGTTAAAAAAAGATCACATAATCTGTCTTTTGATATTTTGGTTCATGTTTTTCAGCATGGTTGTATCTTTGCCAAGGAATGCATATTGAGTCAAAATCCTTATCTTAACAAGCACTGTGGAAGAACTTATAGGTAAATTAAAAGCATGATAGTGAAAAGACATTTTTCTCTTTCTCAAAGAATATACTGAGATGGAGCTACAGAATATATCCAATAACTCTACAAATTCCATCAGCGTAAATGCTAATGGTTTGGCAATATACATGCATTGGTACATATTAGCATGAATGCCATAGTGATTTTCAGCAGCATTCTGTTTAGTTACCAGTCATAAGGATCACTTAACAATTCTGCTCACAAACAACGAGGACAAAAAGCAGCTCAGATCAAGGATACCGTTTGATTTGCCTGCACTAATAAGTGCCATAAATTATTTAAGGAACTTCAAAGTCTTGAAACTGGTGAAGTACACCAGGGCAAAAGTAGAATTTGTTTATTTATTATCAATTATTTACACAGTATGTTTTACAACATCAGATGTGTAGACAAGGCATAATGCTGAGGAATGGTGTACAATAAAAAGTATATTATGTTAATTGCATGAAAGCTTAACCTAGGCCATCAAGTTGTAGAGGCTATTTGATGCAATATTTATAAATGTTTCAGTAACAATCTCAATAATACTAAACAATAAAAAGCATTCTGAAATATATATCTATTTATAATATCTGAATGAGAAGCCAGACAAACACAATTTCTGAGTAACTACAGTAAGAATTTCAAATCTATGATAAAAACATAATTCTTGCTCTACTAATAATATATTCGTAGCATAGGGTCACACACAATAAATGAATCAAATCCACATCTACTCAAAATAGGTCAGCCAAAAAATAAACATGTCAATCTTTTTAATCAAGCCAGCACTTCAAATCTAATGTAGTAATTATAGATGAAAATGTTGTTCAGATTAAGGGCTACCCTGGGATATAGGGAATGTATGCCAGGGTGCTATTGTTTTGTAATGTGCCTCAGGTCAAATGTGGTAAACTTCACACTTTTAACCAGTGCTGTTTGTAACAGATTGAATGAAACAGGTCTACAAAGGAATCAATAAATGTAAAGACTGGAAAGAATTAGAGAAGCTCGTAGACTTGTACCTATTGTCTGGGGGAATTAGATGTCAGTTTGAGTATTATAACTCTGACAAAGGTTTCTGAGCTTTAATTTACTAGAACATATAATGGGCAAAGGAAAGGCTGGGAAACATAATCAGTCGGAATATATTATTTAACAAACACTTTAATGAATGTTAGACACATTTTTATATTCCTGACATATTCTCCCCATTCATTTTTCAGAGCACTGTTTATCAATGAAACACATTTTTCTAAAACAGATTCTTCTAGGTTCCTTAAATTCCAAACCCATGATGGTATAATTGATGCCAAATAATACACTCATGGGAACACACAATGCTTACCTGATGAAAGAAATACTGGAATCCCTATTGCTATAGTTCAGCAACCAGATGTAACATGATAATGATAGGAGAATTAAGTGAGTAATTCCTGGTTCAGCACACAGGCATAAATACAAGATTTCACAGGAATTCTTATCCAGTCTTTATTTATTTTTAGCCACAGAAAGAAGTTTAGGAAAGCTTTGTGGCTGGCATACAGAAGAAAGATTCAGTACCTTTTTATTTATTTACTTATTTTTTACCCAAATCCATGGACTTAACTGTGCTTAACTCACAAAGCAGTTGTTCAGCCCTTATACACATACCAGATGCAATTTAGATAGGGTGCATCCTCCACACTTATCTTGGGAAAGGAGAAAACATTCCATTAATCAAAAACTAATGCATAAACACCCTTGGGAATAAATGAAAACCACATTGCAAAGTGAGAATTGGTGTTTTCTATGAAACATGAAAGAATGACATGTCAGAAAACTAGCCAAAGGATCCAAATAATAATCAACATATTGCAGGCCAAAATTATTTGATTCTCTGCTGACTTCTCCTGTACGTTAGTTAGTAACAAGAGGCACAAATCTTACTGAAGTAAATAGCCCCTGTCTGATATTCCACAGTGCTGACTTCTTGCAAATAGATCAAGCAGCCAATCAATAAACAAATACTTAAACAAGTGCCCAAGAGTTATAAATTTGAAAGGGCAGTGGACATATAAAGATGGTTCCTTGTCTTCAAAGTGTTTATAATCTAATTATTTTTCAGGTAGTATAAAACAGGGTCAAAAAACTTTTGATGTAAAGAGGCAGAGTATGCTTTGCAGGATACACAGGCTCTAGCATAAACTTTCATCTCTGACTCTTTGAACACAATCTTGAACAGTGGACACAAATTTGAATTTCATATAATTTCTCTATATTGTAAAGTTATAAAATATTATTCTTCTGGGTTTGTTTTTTGTTTGTTTTTGTAGAGCCCAGGGTTAAATCTAATGTCTTGCACATGCTAGGCAAGCATTCTACCAACTGAGCTACATACACAGACTAAAATGTTATTCTTGTCATTTCTTTCTATTTATTTAAAAGTATAAGTAATTCTCTTAGCATGTAAGCAATATAAAAACAGGTGGCATGTCTGATTTGACCTATGTCTTGCTCTAAAACAATACTTATGTAATAAATACACTGATGCATTGGTTTCTACAATCATAAAATGAAAACTGCAAGCAATTAAAATTTTTTTAAAAGTAGATTAGATGCAGTTTCTAATCTAAAATGTAGTTATAATTTAGTTGAAGATACAATTATTCTACCTGCAATATTGAAATGAAATCTCAATAGGCAAAGGTCTTCAGAGTTCTGGCTTTATAAAAGTCCCTGGCACACTGTGAGAATGTTCAGCATAAAATTCAGCATGAAGAGCTGGAAAACCATGTTGATTTCAACAGAATGTGTGAGGCATTTATTAATAAATATGATATAAAAGTAAATTAGTAGGCACTGAATAACCAGGTTCTAATAATCCCAAAGGATAAACTATAATTCCAGATAAAACTAACTGCACTAAATTTAGTCACTGACATGTAACACATGCTTCATAAGGAGAAAGAAGGAGATTTCTCAACAGGATGGATGGTCTGTGAAGACATTTTAAGGTAGGCAGCATCTAAGACTGTCAGGTCAGGTCCGGGGATTTAGCTCAGTGGTTTCACCGCCTACTGCACAAGCGCAAGGACCTGAGTTCAATCCCTGGTACCAAAAAAAAAAAATACTGTCTGGTCACCATGAGGATGCACTTGGCTGGAAGTGGCAAGAAGGATCAATCATTCTAAGCAAAGGGTTTGAGTAAAGGCAAAGGAGTGGTATGTGCACAGCATGGAGAGGTCAGTGAGAACTTCAGAGAAGCTAAAGGGATGAGTGAGTGTGTAGCAGATAAGAAATAAGGATAGGTTCACGTTAAAGAAGGCTTTGAGTGAGATCGTGAAAATTTTGGACTCAATCTTTATGCAAATGAATGCCAAACATTTTAAATTCTTATTATACAAGTGAAATTTCAGTAAAGCTGAAATCTTCCTTATCACCCAAGTTCAATAATACTCTAATCACAAGATGAAAATTTTCTTAAAATAACTTAAAGCCACACATTTATTTCTAAAATCCTTCTGCTACTATTCTGAATAAAAATCAACTTCTCATGTGCAACACAGTGCTAAAATAATTAAGGTATCTGTGGATTTTAGAATAAGGCCCAGCATAGAGTAGGTACTCAATAAATAGGTAAGCAATTTTATATTCCTTTGGACCTATACTAATTCTAGACAAATAAAATAAATTGAAGTTTACAAGACATTAAAAGAACTTTTTTCGTTAATATAACATGAAAATGTGGGATCCTTAAATGTCCCCATTTTTAATTCATTCCTTTCTATGGGCAAAATGTGATTTATCTAGGCTATTTCATCAATGATAAATCACCCTCAATTTTTTTCAGTGAAAATTTTTATTTAGTAAGATACAGTACATGAGGGAAAAAATGTTAGCGTTCAGAAACAATCTTGACATTTAAACTTGACCTCTCCAGGTAAATTCAGTTCTCAAATATCCACTAGCCTGTTATTTGTCATCAGAGTATAGTTATAAATGGATTATTGGCTTCACTTGCCCTTAAACCCTGTTGCGGCACTGGGCTATTATGAACCACATGAAACGAAGTACTTAGAGGACGTCCAATTATAACTCCACTGAATGAGGGGCCAGAAATTCTATTTGTGTTCAGGTGTAAGATACAGCAAGGTTTCAGCGGTGAGGTGCACATAAAGAACAGTGCATAATTGTTTCAAATACCTGTGTGCTGACTTTTTGACACTGTTTTCTGTAGTTATCTAAGTTACTTATGTGCTCAGAAACAAACTAGAAAACTTTGCAAAAAATCATACCATCCAAATAAATTAATGTAGAAAGTATTTACTGCAAGTATTTACTTTCTAGTCATCTAGAATTTAATGTTTAGGGGAAAATAATTAAGAACCAAAATGAGGGAATGATGTTTCTTTTTCTTTAATTTCCCAACTAAGTTCAAATTAATGAATGTGTATATATGTATATATACAATATGATGAGAAAACATAATGGAAAATTCAAAATACAACATTTGTTAATCATATTTCAGTGATTTTTTTCTAAAGGGAACAACAACAAAACAAAAGATACTTTAAGGGTAAAACCCACCACACCATATTTGCAAAGATTCAGCTGCATGACTTATCCGCTCATAAACTGGGCTCTAAGGAGGTGAGACAGAGAGGACTTCAGCACCACCCTCAGTGTGACCGCCCTTGTGGACCAGTAGGCTCCATGAGTATACTCATGCCAGCTGTCTATATACACACACATACATGTACACACACACATGCATGCACACACACAGGATTATAAATTTATGGGCATGACTAATTATGCTTCTTGAAACACTGTAGTCCATACCCCTTGGAAATCTTCCAGACCACTAACATTTTTTGTTGTTGTTGTTAAATTCTTTTATTGGTACATTGTAGGTATACAACACAATTACATTTCTCACTGGGAACTATACCTTTACATAATGTTCTTATTTTTTCCCCATAAATTTTTAAATTTTCTTTCTTTTTTTTTTTTTTTTAATTTTTGGTACCGGGGATCAAACTCGGGTCCTTGCGCTTGCGCAACAGGCGGCGAAACCACTGAGCTAAACCCCTGACTTGGACCACTAAATTTTGTGTTGCATAGGGGGCAAACTGAAACCATGCTCCCCGCAGACATCTGCTTACAAAAGCCTCTGAAATGAGCCTGGGACTTCGTGCCATACACAAAACCAGTCCTCTCATCTCGAGGTCACATGCTGCATAGTCTCCATGTTCGATTTCCCAGTGGGTCTTGCCCCTCACTTTTTGGCTTTCTTGTGTGCATAATCTAAAAAAAGACTATACACTTCAGTATTTCTCTGTTAGGCTAAAATTTCATGGATATAATATATAGACTTTAAATCTCCCACTCACAAAATCTATGCTTCACAAAATTTTTTTGTATGAAACAAAAGTGTAAACCATGAAATGTACTGGTGACATTTGGACAATCATTCCCACTTAATCCAGAAAAATCTCACCAAGCTAGAGTTACACAGTCTTCTAGCACAGAAAGAAAGGCCACAAGGAATCATACATCAAAGTCACCTGCTACAGTCTATCAAGTGAAAAACAAGATGAGCCATACTGATATCTCACAATTTTGGTAAGCATAAAATATATGTGATAGAATTATATTAAATGGAGTATTTTGATTTGTTTTAATATTACAAGAATTTAATTTAGTTTTATTCATTCAGACTTACAACTTTTACTTAAATGTTTTACTGTATGTATGTCATTTTACACAATCCTCTCTTATAGTATACATTTCTTAAAAACTATTGAGTTATACACAATTAAGTTAAAGATTAAGATTAAAATGGCAGAGAGATAGGTGATAATCAAAGTGGATGTGAGCCCATCAGTAAATAGTCACTGCACATCTATAGTGTCCCATAGGGCCATATGCTTTGGAGAAGACTCTAATTATTTTGGACTCGTGTTGTACCATATCAGACTTCCCCCTTCACAAATATTTAGTGTTTTAACACTCTAACCAGTTGATACCATCAAATCATTTTATTTTTGTCACTTTACTTTTAATTAATTAATTTAATAATATGCAAAAGAGTAGAAAGGCTCACAAAGTCATACTCAACCCACTTTAAAATAACTACCAAAAGGGCTGGGGATTTAGCTCATTGGTTCTGCCACCTGCCTTACAAGTGCAAGGACCCAAGTTCAATCCTCGGTACCTCAAGTCACTCTTTGACACATATAAGACCCACCTCTGGTAGACTGGATAACTATGGTGGATGTGCACATGATTTTATTAAGTAACTAAGTATCCTGGGAGCAAGGGAATCATTTCTGGGTGTCTAATTTCAGATTATTTGGATACTAATAAGAATCTTGAGAGGCATTCAACTCTGTCATCTATAGATATGGAAACTGGGGGCTAGTGGGTTTAACTGACTTACTGAAGGTCATATAATTAGGGACAAATTCTGAGTCAGAATGTAATTTTCCAGACTCTCAAAAGCATTCCTCTTGGTGATGAAAGTTTTGAAATATTTAGAATAATGTAAACCAACATGAAATATATATGTATAACATATAATAAATTACATACGATATTCATTTGTTTTGTTGTATCTCATTCTACCTCTCCTAAATTACTGAGACTTTCAAGATTATATGTGAAAACAAACTTTCAGAGTTAAACATTTAAGTATAGTGTTACAGTATAAAAAAGTCTTGGAAACCTAAGCTTTATTTTTGGTGCTGTTTCATGTGGATTGTTGTTAACATGGCACAAGCTGCAGACACTTAAAAATACTGTTTAATTTTCTTTAATCCATTTCATTTTATGGATCTAAAATGGCCATCAGACAATAATACAGCAGTCTCCATAAGGAATAAATTGTTACTGCTTGACAAAAAACTCTTTTTATGCTAGAAGAGGGAAATATAAAAATGTCTTTCTCATATAATTATATTAAAAAATGTGTTAGTGTGTTCTCTCATATTACAGCTGTTAGAATGTTTTTTAAAGCCACTGACTTAAGAGCTTTTCTTTCTTCATTTTTTCCTAATTAATTTCTGTTCAGCCAAAGAATTCTTTCCTTTTATGCCTTCTGATATAATAGCAGTGCCTGTGTAAAATGAGGAACCCCATTTCTGATAAATAAATAAATTAACAAATGAATGAATAAATAAATGAAAGGAAAGAGGGAAAAAAGATTTCTAAGGAGGGTACTTTTCATTAGGATGTTATTCCTCATTTAAAGAAAGTTAGCAAATGGGCTGGGGATTTAGCTCAGTGGTTTTGCCGCCTGCTGCGCAAGGTCAAGGACCCGAGTTCGATCCCTGGTACAAAAAAAAAAAAAAGAAAATTAGCAAATATGTATTACCTACTGTAAAATTCAAATCTCCTTCTACTTAAGTGGGGGACAGTGTCCACACACAGAAGGTAAACCTTTTTAGATATTGATAGCACTAGGTCATATAGGGAAGCATCTGCTATTATACATTTGATAAATTAGTTCTGATAATAGTCTTGCTTTTATTTATAATTACTTGTTAAATATACTGAAAGAGAAGACCTACAGTGAATTTGGGATGTGATTTTTCTTCAAAGGATTTGTTATTCTATTTTCTCATATTTATTTTAGATTTTATTTATACTTTAGAATTAATGAGGTTTCCTTATGTACTTTACAAAGTTTACAGACCATTATTTTAAATCTTTTTTTCTTTTTTTGTTCTAGATAACTGCTTTACTTTTTAAAGAATAAGGGAGGAAAGTCTGTTTAATTAAATAATATAGTCAAACAACTGCTCTTTTTCACTACAATTGCTTCAATATTAAAAAAAGACAAGGCATAAAACTCAACTAATTACATTTATTAAAGATTTGAGGAAGCAGTGCTATCTCTGCCAATACCTCCTACCTCCACCCTCACACCAACTGCCTGAAGTTTTAAAAATCTGGAGAAATAGATGTCTAACACAAATTATTCAACAGGGAAGAATTCTATACAAGTACATATAATATTTACGAGATACATTAGGGTCTTTCTTACTCAAGGTATCTAGCTCATATAAACAGAATTTAGTTTTAATAGAATATTATCTTACTGACAAGAATTGGCACTCAATTAAGAGAAATGCAGGGATAAGTACTGATCAAGAACTCAGTAAATTGTTGTGTTGAAACATAGTCATTCATTGCATATAGACATGGCCTAGCATGACTAGCCTGTAAATAATATGTAACAAATATAAGAAGTTCCAATGAAGTAAGTCATCTTCTGGTATTACAATAAATACAGTAACTAATCTTCTATACTAAAACATAACCCCATTTTTCTTCAATATGAATTCAATAGCATTGGTCAATACATATTAGAAGTTATTGCTTAAAACTGGCAAATTTTATAAAAATAAAGCTTAATATATACATATTTTAAAAGTTATTATATATCAATTTCATTAAAATATTTGTATCTCTTGTACTCCTAAACCTAACTTCCTCTACCTCCTAAAAAAATTGACAAAAAGTTAATATGAGTATGATTCATCTCCAACATATTGTCTACACACACATATACACACACAAACACACAAGCATGAGAATGCACACACATGCAGGAAATTAAAGACATGAAACCATCATTTTAGTACTTGAGGTTAAAAGTATAATTTAACAAAGAGAATTTTTCTTTGCTTTCAATTAATTGATATATATATTGCAATATATATCCTAATTATATGCCTACAATTATAGTTCAGGCTAGAATCCATTACTTAATTATCTTACAATGAACAGAGAAATCTAACGTACTGGTGAAATGTAGCTCTCTTGATAGAAAAACAAATTTTTAAAGGCACTTTCATTTTTAAAATAAGCAGGACACACTTTAGTCAGGTTTCTGTATTTTCTATACACAACTGGTATTTCATTTTGAATTACTTGAGCACATTGCAAAGTGTATGCACTATAGCAAGAGGTCAAGTTTCACTCAGTAAATCGATTCAATATGAGAAGCAGATATTTCCACAGAGGGAAGGAAATTGCCTTAAAGTCAGTTGGCATCATTTTGTTTCAGCTTCTTGCTCTGAGTGGTGGGACCAGACACGTATAGTGCACTGCTCTGCTTTGAAGAGCACAAGGCTTAAAGGGCTGTTAGGAAGAGTAATGATGGAGTTAGAACTGACGAGCTCTCTGTCTGCTGAGAGTACTGAGCAAAGACTAACAAGATAGCAATGGTTAAAGCAATGGCTTTGTTTTCTAGATAAGAATGGAAGTTGTGGGGGTTTCTCTTTCTTTTTGAGTTCTTCACTCAAATGCTGACCTTAAATTAAGAAAAGCCAAAGATCCAGTCACTCACACTTTGATCAGATTTTCAATATAATCTAAATAACACATCATTGTAAAGAATATGTGAAACAGTTTCTGTTCAAACAGTGATAAGTGCTAGAAAAGTATACTGTTTATGCTACAGTGCCATGAACTTAAAACTTTGTTCAACTGTTGATTTGAAGCTGAGGATGGAACTGAAGTTAATGGAACTGAGAAAACAGGTTATATTGTGTGGATGACTGGTTAGATAAAAGGAAGTAAATGAGATGATTTTAAGAGTGATGGAAGATACCCCAAGCCATATTTACAATTTTCCCTTTGAGAGATTTTGTCTTCTTTCCAAAAATCTAAATAAAATACATGGTTTTCACATGATTATAACAAAATAATGTTAGCTCATGAAAGAAGATTGATCATTCTAGACCATATCATTTCTTCTCTGTGAGGATTAGCTAGATAATTCAATCTAGACCTACCACAAAATAAGACAAAGAATATTGGGTTATATATGACAAATAATGAAAAAAGGCTGGCTATATGGTTATCTTGAATAGGTGTGGTTAAATCAAAAATTCACTTTAATTTTTTTAGATACTAAGCATTTGCACAGAGGTGATAAATTCATTCATTATCTAAAAAAATTGATATTGTGAAACAGGAAGAAAATGTTTAAAGGAGTAGGGGAAGTGGGAGGGGCAGGGGAAAGAAAAGAAGGGAAAAGAAAAAATATGAGAAAAGGAAAAACATGGAAACAAAGTCTTTGTAAATAGGGAAGGGTGGAGGGGGTGAAGGGAGAGCAGGGGAATGGGAATAAAACAAAAACCAAGATACACCATGTAAAGGTACAAGATCCCAATGATGAATGTAACTGTATTGTATACCTAAAATGTACCAAAAAACTTAATGGAAACAAAAAAGAAAATAACTATCCATCCTTTTTAGTTGTAATTATATTTTTAGCTTTATTATAAATGTTTTATTAAGTGCTATATCTAGGCTATAATGGCAACTTTAGAGACTTTTGTGCTTCTGTATGATTTTATCTTGCTTCTACATCAAACTGTAAACTCTTTAAAGGAAGAAATATCCCATGTAGCTCCCCAGAGGCACAGTAAAGTGATCTGCACACTCAATAAAAGGATTTGATTAACTTCTATCTCAGAAATTTCAGTCTTAGAAACCTAGAGATCTACTGGAAATGAACTTGTAATAACCTTCTAGTACAGCCCATTTAAAAATTTTTTCTTGTACAAAAAAATTCTGCTTGTCTAACCTAAAGCACTCTTGCTGTCATTTCAAACCAATTCTTACAACATTGAACTTCTTGAAGTTTAAGATTCAAACTGCTGGTCAGCATTTTACAAAATGTGTAAAATATTTACTTTGAAATAAAAAACAGAACTACTTTCTATATCAAGATGAAAACATAACTATTGGTTTTTTATATAAATGTAGCAAACACCATTTGTAGCCTTAACATAGAATATATTTTTAACTTCACTAAACTCATTTTGGAGGATACTTTTATACTTGCTATTTGTTCCCTATAAAAGATGGGAATATATAAGACCAAGTAAACTAGAACACATTAAAGAAAAACAATAAAATATGTAAAATAAATATACGTAGTATTAATATATTATGACAGACAAGGTTTAGTGCATTTTCAGAAATGACTCACACAATCTTGGCATGCTTCTACTTGGAACACTTCTGTAAATATGCACATGGTTCAAGACATGGTAAAAATGAAAATGCTGATAAAAAATGGGCATATGTTATCTGGTCTTTCTGTATGTTAAACTTCAGCTGAAAGAACTAGAAAAGAAGGAAAAGAAATGATCCACCCTCAATCCATTCTTTATCATTCTTGGAGACTTCCCTTGAGTTCACGGGAGTAGAAATTATTTCTACCAAAGTAGTCTATAGTTGTACAACTGCATATTAATGAACCATAATGAAACCCCTTTCCACAAGCAAGAAATATGGACAAGGTCCTCTTTCTGTTATCTTTTCAGAGCGTGAAAACACAAAACGTTTTAAATAGTTTGCTAAAAACAGTACATCTTCCAGAAGTGTTCTATATTGATTCAGGTAGCTTTCAATATTTTTTAGGAAATTCAGGATTCTAAAATGCAGTTCTACTCTTTGAAAGCCTAACTTTACCTGCATATTTATTCTTTTTCAGTTATGAATGTAATTTAATTATTCAACTTTTAGGTAATACTCACAAATTGATGGATATTTCTCCTAGTCAAATTAAAGATCCAGTAATATAAACATATTATTTTTACATATTTTATTTTATTTTTCACATACCATCAAAACTAAGAGAACATTGAATTCAAATTCCATATTTTTGGCATTTCCTATAGTGACTGCCATAATTTCTCTTTCAATCTAAGTGAAAATATTTTAGAGGAAAAATAAGTCACAAATTATGACGGAAATTGCTCCTAGATGGATTTAACTTGAACATGTGTTAGAAATCTGATCACATCATTGGTTTCTTTTTTAAAATTTTAAATGAGTCATTTAACCCCTCAAAATGCTCATAATACTTACTGAAAGAAAATATTTAGATGAATTATGATTAGTAATTGCAATTAGTAATAGGAGGCTGTCTTTGCAATGAATCCTAAGTTTTCATGGGAGTAAGAAATGGTACAAAGTCAAATGAAGTTAACTAAATATACTGACTTCTAGTTAGAAATCTCAGATGGTTGAAACCAAACAGCTAGTCTGTCCATTAAAGCATTATGAAATCTAATATTTAAGCATAATGAATCATAACATATGTAGTTTAAGTTATTCCATTCTGGGTCACATTTATTTGATTACCTTTTGAGTTCAATCATTTCTCTAATTAGAATAATTTAATTAATAAAGAAATCTGCAAGCAAGGGTGAAAAAGGGGTTGTTCTGGTTTTTCTTTAGCTAATCATAATAAATTATTGGTGTGCCATGTTGAACATATACTGCATGTTTGCTTGCAACAATGGATGATTATAAAAATCAGTGGTATACATATTAACTAACCATGTGTCTTACAAATTCTTTTCACCCATTCAATCTTGCTTCATCCTCAAAACAGTCCTAGGAGTCAGGCATTTTACTGAGGTAGACACTGAGGCTCAGAAAGTTCCCTAAGGACACACATTAGGGTCTAGGTTCAAAGTCAAGGTCTCAAACATTGCTGTAGGCAGCTTATATTGGCTGCAGTAGGATGCAGACAGTCTGATAAATCATTCCCAGTGTAGAAATACCCTGTCCCAAAACGTCAACCATTGCAAGGAAAGTTTTTCATTAGAACAATCTTATTTTTGATGAACATCCATTTCTGCATTTAGAATTGCTGTCTTATTCTGAACTTTTCATTGACATCAAGGAATGCATGCCTTCATATTTTCTGTACTTTACCACCCTGAATTTGTTCTTTTCTTTAAACAGGACAAAATTTGGTGTTTAAAAGCTGAAGTCAAAAGAAAAGTGACCAAGAGGTATTAATATTTTAATAGGGAGACATTCGTTCACCCAAAATAAGAATGAAAATCTATTGGTATAATTTATGCATCAGAGAATAACAGAAGAGATTCTTGAAGGAAGAAATTGTCCTGTGAATGATATTGCATTAAAAAAAACCTACTCTTTCTTAAATCCAAGTCTGAAACTGTCTTCCCCCTTCTCATTGCTAATTTAGGAGGGGATGGCCATGCAATTGGGTAATGCAGTATTTTCCATTGGCAATAATTCTGTAAAAGAAAAAAGTGAATTTTATAAATTTGTGTTAAGATTTCCTTATATCAATCAGAATACTGTTTATTTCCTGAGCCTCTAAGCATGTGCTCAATGATTTCTATTTTAAAGTTCAAAGGACATGTCACCTATTAAATTCATTCAAACACATATACAAAACTCAATTTAAAAAACAAAACATAATCCATAAACATAGTAAAGCTTTTAGAACCTATTTTACTCTTCATGAAGTATTATCAGACATCAATTATGCATTATACTACAAATTTACATTTACCAAAGGTAAAATGAAAATAATGCTGAAGATAAATATTCTGACACAATATGATACATATATTATAAACAGTGAGCGTGAATTAGAAATGAAGTAAATCATAGCCAAACTGAATAACTGGTTCTGCTAAAAGTCAGTTAACTTGTTTTTTATAGTAAATACCTACTACCGGGTCAACCCTTAGGATTTTATATTATATTATAAAATTTTCTTCCAGAATATTACATTCTACTACTTTAAATTTTTTAACAGGTTTGATTAACTTTATAAAAAGGTGGTCAAATACTAAGCATATTAGAATTTTGGTTTTGATCTCCCCACTAATACTGTTTTTGTTAAAAACCTGAGCTCTGCGACTCCTGCAGAGAAAAAAGAGAAAAACAATTAAAGACTCCTATAGGAGGGCCCCATCTTTCAGCAGAAGATTTAGGGGAACATTTTTATTCATAGAGACACAATCAAATGTCTTTTAAGGCTGTTAGTTTAGGGGGTCAGAGCAGGCTTTGGTTTTCTATTATTTCTTATTGTTAGGTTCAAAGGAAATAGTAAAGGAAGAAATGAAACATTCCTGATGAGTTTATGTATACAGAATACTTGACTGCAGTTCCGAAAAAAGTTGTTTCATTCTTTCAAAGCCTTGGTGTTTGTTGGGTTATTTGGTTAAAGTTGGGTTTTGATTTGTTTTAATATCACAAAGCAGGCTCGTATGTCCACACAGATAAGAAAAACTAGGTTATCAACTCAATTAAAAATTTTTAAAACTCATCAAGAAATCTCCTAAAGTTAGGTGAAAGACAGGAAGTAAAATAAATAAAATAAAAATTAATGAATTGATATGATTTTTAAAGAGATTTTTAATGAGATTTTAATATGAAAGGAGACCAAATTAGGTAATATTTAACAAATGTAGTTTCTACTAAAATACATCTAAAAATTACTTTTCTCTCAAGAAACACAATAAAAATAAAAATTATATTTGACATGCATTCTTGCTAATACTGAAATAAGAAGGATCTGGTCACTATTAGCTAGATTGACTTTATGAAGCTTATCCAAGTTAAAGAACCTTAAGCGTTTTATTATATAACATCAGGAGATGCTATAAAAAAGATGGAAAGATTTAGTCACTGTATAAATTTATGCAAAAGAAAAGTGTCAAAGTAAGATTTGAAAATAATAATTAAAGTTTAACAGTAGATAAACATCTACAGTAAGCAATTCTACTTTTGGGGAAAAACAAAGACACAAGTAATGCAGACACATGGGTAAGATTACCATCCTGGATAAATACGTAACTTAATATCAACATTTTCAAGTTCAAGCCATTTGGTAAATCTTAGGAAAAACAAGCATTAAAATGTTATAAATAAAAATAAACTTTGCAACGCAGCATTTTCCTGTTTCTAAGTTCACAGTATTTTAAGAGAAAATCTTTTCATTTTAAAAAATACTGACCATAAATCATATTTAAATTTCTAGCGTGTGTTCAACTCTAACTAGTGAGGACTTTAGTCCCACAAATACTAAAGCAAATACTTAACACAAGCTGTAATTTAGTGAAGTGGATTCCTGCCCAGAATACCAACCTAATACCATCTAACCTGGGAAACAACACAAAAATGAATTTGAATGTAAGATCTGAAAAAAATGACAAAGGTTAGTGCTTCTTTACTAAACCACAAACATATTCAAAATGAATACAAAAGTCTAAAATTATAACAGTATCTTATTCTTTTACATTAACTTGACTTTTGGTGTTAAATGTTATTTAGAAAACAACAAAGAACACACTGAAAATTTTCATATTTTATTTATCTGAAGATGTGTGTATGTACTACTTGAAAGTAGAGTCAAATAAGCAAATCTAATGATAGTTTCAAAGCAGAGATTACTATGGGATTTGCAAGATGTTTTGTTAGGTTATATAAATTATCATAGTATATTCTATAATACTAAATAGTTAATAGGAGATATTTAATTTTTTAAAAATTCCTGTTCTATTGTGTATTGTTAAAAGGAATACAATTGTTATTTCTAAATTGCCTTTAAGGACACAGCAGTTGAACTAAGAAATGCCTCCACAGTGCTTTTCATCATTCCATCTGAAGGACAGTTTAGAATTAAGTCAGTTGAAAAACAAGACCATACACTGGTGACCTACTCTGCTTGGCCATACATTCCAAGGGAGTTTAAATGAACAGACATTATGTAAATAGGCACTGCTAAATAAAGGCAGCTCTCGTGTATTAATCCAAGGCCTGGGGTGCTTCTAGACCAGCCTGGAGACAATCCCAGACACCTGGCTTTTGAAAGACCACCAAGGGAAGAAGTGAAAAGGGGCCCTTAAAAGCACTGTGAAATTAAATCTAACTTACATACAAGATTTAGGTATGTTTAGCTTGGCAATATTTAAAGGTTATTTTAGTTATTTAATACAAAATTTCTCACCTTGAAGACATTAAACTGTTCTTAAGAATTAAAACACTGCTAATGACTCTGCTGAAAACAACAGATTTTATTTATTGCTCTAAAATATATAATACTTTTCCTTCATTCCCATACTGACCATTGCTTTTAAGTATCCGGAATTGAAAATTTACAGGTACATGGAGGTGAAGTATTAGAATCATATAATGTTTCTAATATATAGAAGTTAACTAGAAAAAGATTTTAGAATGTCTAACTGGTCCCTGGATAAATAGTCATAAATCTGTAGGAAAAGTTGGAAATGTCAAAAACATTTGAGGAGAATGATTATGAAGTTGTTTTATTATTTTTGAAGAAACAATAAGGTAATGAGTTTCAACTTAATTTTTGCAAACCACTTAACTAAAAAATCCATGACTAACAAAATTACCATCATTCAATTTAAAAGGGAAACACAGATATTACAAGAAATTATAAAACCTAAAACTAAAGAATTCCTGAACATGCAGGACACGGACTTTATGCAGTGTTAGTATGTATATTTGTAGGTTCATATTTCTTTAATTCTATTAAACCTGTCCATGGGGGATGGCTAGTGTCACAGTACTTGAATCAGTACAAAAGCCAGAGAGAAGATCAACAGTGTTGTGAAGGTAATGATCTTTCACTGGCCTCTCAGGAGCTGGCTGTAAAATTTATAAGGAAAGTTCTATCCCTGGCCTACATAATTTTTTGGTGAGGCAGTAGAAATTGATGTCATCTATCTAGAAGAATAAAACTGGGCAATTTAGCTATCTGAATGTTCTCAGCTACAACAAATCGTGGAGACATCTGGGATTATTAAAGGCACAAAAGTTTGAATTATAGATGTGCAATTCAACCACGTATTTATTGAATAGTTGGTACATATTATGCATTAAACATGGGGCTCTATTTTGTAGGAAGGAAGAAAACAAAATACCAATCCTGCCCATGGGGTGCTTATAATCTGTTATGAAGATACATACATTCTGAGTGTATGAAATACAGAGTGATTTAACAGGAGCTCTTAGAGGAAAAAATTCATAGGGAAACATAAAATATTGTACAAGAACTACGTCTTTTTCCCATGGGTTAAATACTTTGGCTTCTGTGGACTTATTTAATTGTTATTTTACCTGAATTTCAAAACTTTTAAAAAGCAACATACAAGTTTAGGAGTTTGGAGAGTACAGCCAAAAAGTGTATGCCAGATACGCTATAAACATGATTCAAAGATTACTTTGTAGCCCACTAATTTGAGAATTTTCAGGGTGTCCCCAAATTGTTCAGGCAAGTCTACCAAGTAGTGTGCAGCAGGAGCATCAGTCTGGCTGGAGCCAGAGTACAATGAGTCAGTCACACAGCCAAGCGGCATGATTCTGAGTAACTGTCCTGACCCTGAGCGATAACTTCAGATACAGCTGGCAGGAGACTTTCTAACAGGTTTTCTAGATTGAGAAAATGAAAGTATTTGAGGTTACATACTTTGGCTTAATTTTGGATCACCTAAACATTAAAAAAATTATAAACTTATCACCAGGTCTGAGTGTCATAACCTGACAATAGGGATGATAACACCCCTTACAAAACAAAAATAAACAATGAGCTTTTATTAAGCACCACCAGTACCAGCCTTGCTGGGCTAAATACAAGACAGAGGCCTCTGTTCCTCACATGTGTTTTATCTCACTCATAGGTCACCTTTTCTTGAAAGTAACTTTTAATCATCTCTGGAATTGTAATGTCTGCCCTGCCCACCTTAAGACATAAATAAAATAGTACGTCAAACCTTTAAAATTTTTATGTGAAAAATGTTCTGCCAATTGTAAAACTATGGAAATATTAGTGATTGCTTTTAACAAATAATTACAATTGAAAGCTTTTGGTTCTAAAAATATATTCATTTTCAAACCAAAGAAAAGTGCATGTATTCATCAATCATAATATTAATGATAATTAAAACTTCTTGAGTACCAATTATGTAGCAGGCATGATATAGACTTCTTTACGTGTATAAGCCCTTAAAACCTCATTACAAGCCTACAAAGCAAGTCCTGCCATCTTGTTTTTTGTTTTTGTTTTTGTTTTTTTTGGTACCAGGGATTGGTCCTTGCGCTTGCACAGCAGGGGGTGAAACCACTGAGCTAAATCCCCGGCCCCCTGCCATGTTGTTTTTGAAGACAATGACCCTGAACAACAGAGAGTAGATAATTTGTCCAAAATCACAGACACTAGGTGGTGGAGCTGCAAATCGAACATTGAATTTCAAAAATTTGAATTTTCATTTTAAAGCCTGCACTCAAATTATGAAGCTTCTCTCAAATATGTCATTTATGTACTTGTTCATTCTTTCAACATCATTTATTACTCACATACTGTCAACCAGACTTGCCACTAAGCCTTTTTTGTGTGTGCACATGGTTGCTAGTCTACCAGTATGTGACCTATAAACATATTTACCCTGTACATTTCAGAAGACCTACCTCACTAAACAAAACATTGATAACTTTATCTAAACTATTAACTATACCTAAAAACATAAGTAAACAAAACATTTCTTTGGGCAAAGTTAATTTTAATTTAATGAGTTATCCACCTTGCAACACAAAATGGTTAGAGCTACCACACAGCAATTCATTATCTGTGTGGCAGGGAGGTTATTTTGTCTGTGTAGAAAAGACCCTATTCTCAAAGCCACTGAGACATCATCTCCATATTCCATCCACATGCATAAGGAGAGTAAAACCATGTTGCCTTTCTTTGGAAGATGAATAACTGACTTTTTTTTTTTTTGTGGTACCAGGGATCAAACTCAGGACCTTGCACTTGTGAGGCAGGTGTGGTGCCACTGAGCTAAATCCCCAGCCCTGACTTTTCTAATTTAGAGTCTCAGCAAACCAACTATAGTGGCTCTTCCTACAGCACTCTCATAAAGACAAACCAGGCTAAGCCTTATAGAAGCAACTGTCTTCAACAGACATATCATTTCAGCATCACCTATCTTTATACCAGGAGGAAAACTGACAATAAAACAGCTGTATGTGTTGTCGGTGTCTCACTGGCAGAGGAAAAAATAGGAGGGTCTTCCTTCAGGTTATTTTCACATGTTTTAAATAGGTCACAATCCTATGGGCCTGCCTCTTTATTCTGGTGGCACTTCTGTGAGAGCACTTTGCAGGATGTCTTGATTTTAGAATTATACGCTGGATTAATGAAAAGAACAGCATTAAAAAAATGTTATGTCTCTAAACAGATGAAATTATGAATTGCTATAAGCATATGAGATGACAGATATGTTAATTAACTTGATTGTAGTAATCAGTTCACAGCATACATGTATCTCAAAACATTATTGTATACCTAAAATATATGTGATTTTATTTGTCAATAATGTTCACTAAATCTGTGAAAGAAAAAAGAATACAAAGTTGAGGAATCTGAATAAAAAACATTTAAAAAACTTCTGTGTGTCCACTAGCATGTAAACTTTTCTATGGTTTGCAAATATCTATCCATATATAATATATACATTAAGACCTACTGATAAGAGATATATATATATCTATATCTATAAATTTAAATGAAGCAGAGCTGAGTGAGACCTAAGGTTAGAAAGGAACTTGCCTGGAGTATAAGCATTTGTCATTCAATTCAGTCTCAGGGCTTCATCAGCTGCCAATGAAATTCTATTTAAAAAACATAGTAGGTTGTGAAAAGTCACAAGTAAAATTAATTTTCAACACAGTGAAAATATAAAATATATGATGATCATGTTATCTAGCTTAAAATGTATTTTTCCAAATGCTGTCATGTGTCAGGTTTTTCTTGAATGAAACTAATCCTCATACTTGTAAGCCCAGAGAATAGACTGTTCATTAAACTGTTTGCTGTCTTTAAAAGAATTTTTCCTCCTACATAGAGATAGTGTATAATAAATTAACTATTCCAATTGATATAATGAAAATGTCAATACTTGTAATAAAACTTTTCTTTAAAAAATTTTAAAATGAAAATATTTTTTCACTTCCCTTTAGGAATTCTTTCAATTAGCAAGAAGACCAATCTTAAATTATAGCTACCAATTAATTTCTCTGCTCTGGAAAGAGAAATAACCATCTTTCATTAAACCGGATATCAAAGCTCATTGGTTATACAAGGAACCTCCAGATTTAATGATCTACAGTTCTCCAGTTTCAATTATCTTCTTGATTTCTACTGCCTTCTTCTCCCTGGTGAGATTCAATTTGACCCCTAAATATTTAACTGGCTTTTTTATATAGGTCATTCAGGTAATCTGAGCTTGAGAGGCACAACCTCCTTGTTAAAGTGAGGGTGTCTGTGTATGTGCAGATATGACTTAACAACCAAGGAGGCTTTCTTTAGAAGAAATCAGGAGGAAAATCTCAAAACAGTCCCAGCTTTGAGGCAAGGAACTCTCCAGAGTGCTTGTTTCGCAGCTATATACACTTAGATTTTTGTTTCAAGAATCCCAAAAGAATAAAAAAAGAACGTAAGGAATCAGTTTCCAGTTTATTCTGTATAAAAGTAATTTTTTAATATATGATCTTTAAGTTTGGTTTTATTTTTATCAATCTATAAATTTAGGAAACAATTCTTAGTTTTATGTGCACCATCCTAAGTTTGCAATTTATTTATTTAGTGGATAGGGAGAAATTTCTTGAAACAACACAATTTCATCATCAAAATAAACAAGATGAATAGATCACAGTGAGTGAATTAATCATAGTTTCTGGAAAAGACAATTTTTAATTATCAATTTTCATAAGTTCTGCTTTTTGAATGATGCTTTATAATTTACAAAAAGTAACTAAAACATATTTTTAAATAAAAAGTAGCAATGCTTTTCTTTCGTACCAGCAAAGAAGCAATACTAAAGTCAACAGTTAGAAGACACAACACAAAAATCTTCATTACTACTCCAGGTATAATTATGGAGATCTCATATATAAGTGGAAGTATTCTAAATATTTATCTGCACATTATTCTGAAACTTCTTGTAGCTATCTCACTTGTTCTCGCCTTCTTTTCTCTGTTGGTTTGTGTAACAAGCTGTACTTAATGATATTCATGTTTCCCATTGTCTGTGCCTCAGTTTCCTCCACTGTGTCCCATGAATTAGAGGCAGGAGATACCTATTTCCTTCTAATCAAGCACAAAGGCTCTCATACAAGCTTCATTCTTCAGAGCCTTTCAAAATTACCTGTCTTTCTGTTTTGAAACTTTCTGGTCATTCAAGCCAATGTCTACGAACATGACTTTGACTCTTTTCCCAACTTCATAAACATGACCAAAATTTACTCCTTATTCTTTTATTGCTTCCTAATTAAAAGCTCTACTCAAATTTTTGTTCTGAAGTCCTTGTTCTTTTCATCTTTTCTGGAGACATATTTACTCTCAAGGTTTAACCATGACTTAATTCTAAAGGATGTCACAAAAAATTCTAATGTATTTTTCCCAAACTCATTCTGAATCTTCAGAGCCTTCTGATCCTGTTGGATTTGCTCCCTAATGCACCACTGACTTCTTAATTGCAGTGAGCAGGAGCAAGGTTTGTCTTGAGAGCTATATGTGTTCAAGTCCTAATCCTTATGTACTTGGCACATAACAAACATTTGTTGACTAAATGAATATTTTTACATTCTTTGATATTTTCCAATCCTATGTGATAGAAACATGAAAGAGTCACACTGGGAATAAGCAGATATTCTTAAATTTATTCTTAGAATTAAGGGCAAAATTTAAGACTCTTGATTTTTCCTTTTTATTCATCTTTTCCCTTATATTCATTTGGCCGCAAAATATCGAAATTGCTGTTCATGTTTATTAATGTTGGTGGGTCAGAAGAATTATTAAATGTACTCCACAGCAGGCGTGTCCATTTCATAGTATTACAGTAAGGATTCTCTATGTTCAAGTATAGATTGGGTAAAAAAAAAATTCACCAAAATACTACAGTTATTATTCTAAGTCTGAACTCTGCTGAAATATTTTAATATAAGATCTTTGCTGCCCTTTCTGTGTGGCATTATCCATAAATATAGTATATTTCTCATTATTCCTAATATGGTCTTCATATGTACGTAGTAGGATTCAATCACCAACCTACTGAATTTAGAAAAAAAATAGTTTTATATTTATTCAATAACTTTTTAATTGTAGTCTTTCAGTTTTTCACTGCCTTGATTGTCAGTTCCCAAAGATTAATCAATAAAACAATTGGGGACACAAGGTTATTCCTCAGTATAAAATACTAACCTGATCATTGATTTATTAAGCAATATCTTGTGTATTTGATTAACAAAATCTTATAGCCAGGGAACTTATGAAGTCTAATTTTTATAAGGCTAAGTATCAAACTAAGAATGGATGACAACTCAGAACTAGCCTAAGGCAAAAAACCAACCTCACCTTTTATCTTTTATTAAAGCTCTCTCACTTGGCATCTAATCATATTATTTTGTATTTCTAACTTTAATGGGCATGTTTTATGTCACTTTTAAGACTACCAACTGGTTGAGTTTCCCTCTCAGAATTCTTTCCATCCCCTCACAGTCCTGTACTATGTACCCACTAGGTCTGCAGCTCACACTGCATGAATAAGTACTGAGCATTAATGCCAAATGAACATGTGTTAATATAAATTAACATTTGTAAAAACTGAAATGATATTCTATGTAAAACATATGTACACCACAAAGACATTTCCCAAAGATCTAAATATTTATAATGGTATACTATAAAAGCCAATTTAGATGCCTTGGTTAATATTTTTAATTATGTCAGTTCATAAATATTCTATTTCAAATCACTATTTTCTCCTTGTCAAATGAAAATGTTCATAACAGAAGACTTCTTCTGAAGTCAAAACAGACCCTTTACTAATAAAACAGAATAAAGGTAGAAGAAATATTATCAAGGAATAAAAGTTAAATATTTTCTCTATATTGGTTGCAAACCTAGGCTAACCTTATGAAAGTCAGCTATTAAACTATGAAATTTATTTAAAACTATTTAATAGCCTTGTGATACCAAATCATCTACCTCTGCTGAAACTGTGATACTTAGTATTTATTTAACTTTTCATTTTTTTAAATCTAAAAACGTTCTAAAGACAAGCAGTCCAAAGATGAGATACATAATCTTTGGTGTGGAAAACACAGTTGGTCCTGAACTACACTGTGGATTACAACCAATCTATCAGGACATAAATGTTAATTTAAAAGTAACAATAAATTTGGAGAAAATGAAAAAAACTGCTGGACATATTTTTAAAATGAGAAATGTGAGAGCATCTGGCTCACACAAGATATAAAAAGGCAGGTTTGTGTTAGAGATAGGAAAGGAAAGAATTAGAAAAATATCAAAGGTATCACTGGCTCTCCAATTTAGTTTTGGATTCTATAGACAAAATACAGTATCAATGTAACTCAAAGAGACATTACACTTCTTAATTTATTAAATGTATTAATACAAATGTTTGTATGGATTTACTTATACAACAAATTCTTATTTTTGTGTAATTGCTTTGTTAGGTAAATATTACTTTTTATTCTGCTGGAAGCCGGCAATGTATGCTCAATTGAGGTAGAGGTGCTGGGAATCAAACTTAAAGCCTTGTGCTACGTATAAAAAAATTTAAAAACTTGTAAGAACTCAGTGAATTAAAGGTAATTTTCAAGTTTATTAATAACATTTCCTTGACTTGTAAAGCATGTTCTAACCCTGATGATTAATCTATCATGGTTTTTACATGAAAAGCAATAAATTTTGCCATGCAGAATTACAGAGAATGCACTTTAGTAAGAAGCACTGAGTCTCACTAGATTGTTTTAACTGAATAAGGAAAACAACTCATTTTAAAATATTTTATGTATTAGTTCAACATGACACATGTACATCATCAATGAAATTTTACCTTACCACTTAACATTTTTCATGATTTGTCTAATGAAATTAGCTAATGGGATTTTATTATTACCATTTCCATTATAAATCTTACAGAGGTTTTTTTTTTTAACTTGGAAAAAGATCAAAATGATTGTAGATTTCAGATCGCTATTAGAGGTAATAATTATACACTAAACTAATTACCACTAAACCAAAACCTGACTTACAACTAATTAAATTTTATTACATCAACACAGAGCATAGACTTTCAATTTAACACAGGGCACAACTATAAACATGAGCCTATTCGCCTGTATATTTATTTCAAGTAAAATGTCTGGGTCAGATTTATAAAATTTGAACTTGGCAGGGCTCGTAAACTAATCTGTCAATTTCTCAAACCTGCTAATTTGCCAACTTCTAAGGAGAGGGGAAGGTGCTGCTTGCAAAATTAACACACTGGATTATGCCATAATAATTCACACAGTAACTAAATATACCTTATATAAAGATTACTGTATTATAGAAGAAAGTATGAAATGCAGTTCAGATATGCATTTGATTTGTGATATGATTTATTCTGAGATTACTAACATACAACATTGCTGAGTCTTGGTTTCTTTTGTGGAAAATAGAAATAACAAAGCACACGTTATCTTAGAGGTTTGGAAGAAACATGAAATGCAAAATCTTTAACTTAGATGTGCAAATGCCAATTTGTTTACCATTTAAGGAACCAGTGTAGATTAAGTAGCAACATCAATTGCAACCCCATATTTATTTCAAAATAGCAGAATTTCCATTTATTCTTCAATGAAGCTACATTTAAATTTGTCATTTTCAACAATTGGAAAGTATAAGTGATTCACTTTATAAACTTTAATTTTGTAAAAAATGTTTACTTTCTACCAGATGGTAAGATTAAATTACATAAACACTGTCAGCAAGTTGAATCCTCAGATGTATTCATTCCCACCACAGAAGCTTCAAAACCTGTCTATAATTTTGTTACTGATGTTTAGAAACAGCTGTAGCTGACATAGCTACATGTTATATATGTCAGCTTTAAAGGATTAAATATTCTTAACCCCCAGTGGAGAGGTCTTTCTGTGTTAACAAATGCCAGTGTACATTACACCGGAAGTTATTATTCAGGTAGAGATATCTCATAATAGATATTTGGTAAATAAAATGGTCAAGAGTCATATGTTTTTCATTATTGCCAGGGATTCTAAGTGGGGCAAAAAGATTTTAAGTGCACAGCATCTTCTGATAAATAAATATAAGATAAATTTTTGTCTGAAAAACCCCTCACATATATCTCATTAATATTTTAGGTGGTAGTAAATTACATATTTTTCTCTTCAGAAGAATTCAATCCATCTCAGGAGACTTTTTTTTCTGCTGCAGAATTTATTTGAATTTTGGGGAGAATCCTGCTGTCTCTCCCATTAGAGTTTTAAAGTATTTTTACAATAAATGTTGCAAACTGATGGTAGAATCAGAAGGATCTTCTGAAATGCTATATGCCACATTTTGTACTCGGTTAATGCATCTAAGAGAACAGAATTAGCCAAGCTGACTAGGTAGCCTATAGCCTTCAAAATCATTTGATTTATGAGTTAATCACATTTCTTTTCAAGAACCACTGATTAATAGCAGTTAGATGTACACATCTTTGGAGATATTCTTCAACACAAAAGGGCAGGTCTGTATATAATGTGTGTGTGTGTGTGTTTGTGTGTATGCATCATATGATTGTATCATATATAAAATCCTTACAAACCCATATGACACACTTTCTTTTTGCTTGTATAACTGTTCCTTTTTTCTTTTTGCGGTACTAGGGAATGAACCTAGGGCCTCCTGCATGCTAAGCATATACTCCACTGCTGAGCTAAATCTCCAGCCCTTAACATGTCTCTTTTAATTGTTAGTCACTTTAGACTAAGTGAATGCTTTTTCAATCATATAAATAAACATATAAACAAGTATTTTTTAAAATTGGGTAAAGATAATAAATAATTGAGTATCTTATTTTTCAGGACATATAAATAAAAAATGGCCATCATAACTGAAAAGATACACTACATGGACTCATTAACAGTAATAAAAGAGCAGCTTAGAGAAAAAAATTTAATACAAATTTCCAAAGTTAGAGTAATTTTTCAACCTATAATTCATGTTACATTTAAAGTTACATCGTACACTTTTACATACAGCATAATAAGCTTACGAAGATGCCTACTGTCTTCTCTCTCTCTCTCTTTTTGGTAAGTTGTAACAATATATTAACAACAGAGACATTTACAGATGCTGAAAGATACCTATAATTTGTTAAGTTTAATTGTATGCATTGCTTTGGGGTCTCGTCCTTTTAGTTTTTAATTATATGTAAGTTACCTAGTTCTGAGAAGAATAACAGCATGAACAGAAATTCAAGTTTGTTTTTTGTATTAAATATTATAATAATCACCAAATGTAATGCAATGATTAATATTCTGTGTCATGAAACAAATTTAGTCCTAAAAGAGAAGTTATATTATTTCTTTGAAAGACATAGGTATACACAAGAATTCTTTTTCCTGTGTCATTCTTTTTCTTTACCAATTTCTACTACTTCAAATGCCTCCTGAATCTAATTATACATTTAGATTATGAATTAACATAATCAATACATTGAAGCAAGACATTTAATAAGAAAATAAAGTTAAGCTATTATTTAATAAAAGGAAACTTTTATTTCAACTTTCTATTATTTAATTGTTTTACTAATTATGTGAAATTTATACTTGCAAGCATAATGGCACGAAACAAACGTTTTGCAGTTTTTAAAAGGGAAAAAGGCATCCTTTTTGATAAATGTCTTCATTTTGTGCTACCAGATGTCTTTCCGTATCTTCTCTTGCTTTCTGGTTTTATTTCTGTAAGTGTGAGAACAGTGAAAATGCCAGCCATTGTACTCAGCTTGAGCCCCAGCAAAGATTGCACAGTAAGATGTCATCTTAGTGGTTTTTACATAAATACTGAACCTGAAGCACACTTGGCTTCTCAGATCCAGTTAGCCACAGAACCCACAAAACTCACTTTTAATTAGCTCTATTTTATAGGTGGCTCATTTTTATAATCTCCTTATAAATCCAATGTAGAATATCATCCACAAAACAAATTTAGCTAAAGTTTGAAACATAGCTTGCTTTTCCTCCTTACCTTTTTGATGTTCTAAGTCTTAAATGAACCTGTTTAACAATTATAGTGAATAATTACAAGCATCAACATCTGGATTTTTTTAAAGTAGCAGGAATTTGGTAAGAAATAAATTTCAAAGTTTATCATAAAATATTTACTCAAAATGTTATTTCCATACCATGGGCATTTTTGCTAAATGTTTTGTGGTTTGCGACGGACTGCCACAAAGATTTGCCTGGCAGCTAAAAGATATGGCAAAATCTGCTCCACTGATGATGCCACTAAAAAGGAAACTTCAAGATTCTTTGTGCTGAATGGCTATCACTCTGAGGTGCTAAGCTTCAGCTTCCTGGCAGAAGAATGAGGGGCCCTCTAGACACACACTGCTTCCTTCTTAACTTTCCTTTAAGTTATATCATCAATGCTGAAGCTCATACAAGTTTCTTTAGAAAAAGGTGCTGTGAAGCAATCTCTCATTTTAGTTTCCTATGGGAAGTTGTAACCATGACTGAAGAAATAGTTTTAAAGCCTACTATTTTCCCTGAGGGAAAATATCCTTGCAAAACAACCACATTAAGTTGTGGTCTTTACCAATGGAGTAACCCTAGCCAATAATCATATGCATACACTTAAACTGTTTTTGCCAGCACAGTGGCACATGCCTTGTATTTACAGCTATTTGGAAGGCTATGTCAGGAGGATCACAAGTTGTAGGCCACATAGTGAGACTCTGTTTCAAAAAAAAAAAAAATGTCTGGGGATGTATCTCAGTGGGAGCAAGGCCTTAGGTCCAATCTTCTGTAAAAAAAGAAGGAAAAAAGGAAGGGAGGGAGGAAGGGAAGGAGTGAAGGAGGGGAAAGAAAACAGAGAAGGAAAAGCAGAAGAAAGAGGAAAGAAGAGGAAAAAGAAAGAAGGAAGGTGAAAGAGAGGGGGAGAGAGTGTAATTGCTTTTACACCCACACCTGCTACCTCCCAGAGGAAGAGTAAAAGAGGAATTATTTGATATGTATCTTAGGTTTCTACTTAATTTGCTGCAGTTTATAATAACAGAACAGTAACTTATGGAGCCCTTATCATCCTGAAAATATATTTTTTTTAATTCTAGAGATCCTGATGGAAAGTTAATTTTCTAAGTAGTATAAGGAAACATCTGCTTACCTTGCCACTCCCAGCTGAAGACTGAGTATGTGTATCTAAGCCTCAGGTGACTGACCACTGGACTCAAAGCTCATTAGCAAATCAGGTGTAAGATAGAACAAATAAGGAAAACTTGCTGGCTGTCAAATCATACAGTCACACATCAAAAGCCAGTTTATAAAGGCTGATTTTGTTTATCAGCCTAAGTCTTCGCAAAGTGAGAAGTGCACACAGATCAACTAAAAGGAAATTATTGTAAAATAACTTTTTGATCCTCAGCAATTTCCTAAATACAATGCATAATCTTAGCCCTAATGGGTCTTATTATGTAGCTGGAATGGAAATCCTAAAATAATGAAATAAGTATTGATCATATAATTAGTCCACTATATGCTACTAAGTCCTTTTTTTAAAAAACCAAGGGATCCATGAGATTCCTGGAGACAGTGCCTGAAAGATATTAAAGATGTTAGATTTAAACCACTGGTTTCTCAAACCTGACAGTGCCTTAGAAACACCTGGCAGGCTCTGAGAGTTCTGATATGACCAGGTCCCACTCTGAGAGATTCTGAGTTAAGTCTCTGGTGAAATCCTGGCATTGGTGTTTTGTGAGAGCTACCTAGGTAAATCTAAGGCATAGCTATGGTTGAAAAATACTGAATAAACATAGGGTAGACAGGAATATATTTATTTTCAAAATGAGAAACAAATAAAGATAGTAAGTAACAGAATGGCACAGCATGTACTTTAAAGAAGGTTAAAACTGTGAGGGGACAGGATGGAAGGAAAACAATAGAAACAAAGTTCTGCAAATGAAGAGGGGAAGAAGGATTGAAGGGAAGGGAGGGGAACAGAAAAAAAAATTAAGATATATTATGTACAGGCACAAATTACCTATGATAAATGTAGTCATTATGTATGTAAAAACTGTACCAGGAAAATTAATTTTACTGTGTAGGGAAAAAGTAATATAGAGGTTCTAGAACTAACTAGTAGTCAAAAGTCAAGTGTTTGATTAGAGGTCTTTTATTCATTTGCTCATTGAACCAGTATTGTTGTAAAGGACTACACACAGAGATGCCTTGTTATGTTACTAGTTAAACAAAGAGGAGTAAAACAAACAAGGTCCTTGGTTTTATGAGCATTAAAATTAAGTGAAAAGGGGCTGGAGATTTAGCTCAGTGGTTCCGGTGCCTGCCTTGCAAGCACAAGGTCCTGAGTTCGATCCCCGGTACCAAAAAAATAAACAAACAAACAAAAATTAAGTGAAAGGAAAGACATGGCAGTTTTCATATCACGTACTATTTGAAACAGTGGTAAAATGATCCTCTTAGCATTCTTAAAAGATCACTCTGATATATAGAGAAGGATTTAAGAGGGGTCCACATTGAAAGCCAATAAAGCAGTTAAGAAGCCACTGTGGGAGCCTGGTCCTGATGTCAAGGGAGACTGGCTTAGAATGACAGGAGGCATGTCATTTTGAGAGATACTCTGAGGTAAAATGGAAGAGACACTGTGAAGAAGTGCACACAGTAAATAAGGCAAAGAGAGGGGTCAAGGGTGTGTTCCAGGCTTCTGGCCTGAAAACTTGATGGACAGTCACACTGCTCACTGAGTTTGGGCCCATGGGAGAGGACAAGGTTTACAGGAAGTGATCCCAAGCATGTTAGTTTTAGGAGCCTCAGGATATGAAATGGTCAAAAGACGTCAAATGGTGTGGTCACTCAAGATGACCACAGGTATTGGTTGGCTAGGGCTCTCCTCATCCAAGCACATTGTCTGTTATCCTGCCATTGATTTAGTGCCTACTTTTCTTCCTAAAGTGTCCCTGTTTGGATGATAAGTTAGAAGATCCCCTAGATATAGAGATCTGCAACTAAGAGAGCTCTTGAGTGTAAAATTCATGAACTGTATGCTCATGAGGGAACACTGAAGCCACAGGAGTCTACGATATCAAAGGGCTATTTATTTCACTTAAGAGTATCACCTCAATGTGCATCCATTTAGCTATAAATGTCTCTAATTTCTCATTTTTTATGGCTGAGTAGTACTCCGAGATATCAGATACTGTACAGCAAGAAGGCAGAGGGCCCAGGGGCAAGTTTCAGAGGAACTTGAATATTTGAAGGATGGCAAGAGGACAAATGCCAGACGTGCTGGCACATGCCTATAATCACAGAACTTGGAAGGCTGAGGCAGGAGGATCACAGTGAGTTCAAGGCCATGTGGGCTACATAGTGAGTTCAAGGCCAGCCTGCACGACACAGTGAGACCCTGTCTCAAAAAAGATCTTAAAAAAAAAAAAAAGAGAAGCGAAGACAAGACACTAAACAGAAGAAGTTGCTGAGATACAGGAGGAAGGTTATGAGAACTGTAATACAGTCATGGGATTCAAGGTCTTTGAGGAATGTTGCTGACATCAAACACAAGGACAGTTGAAAAGAAGATACTGGTTACAGCTACTTACTTATCCAAGTCTCAGTTTTGTCCCATTTTAAAATAAGGGGCTTAACCTATATGATCTCTAAATTATTTTCTACTCTTCGAATACTTTAATTCTAATACACTAAAAAAAATATACTGTATAACAAGGTGAAGGCTAAGTAGATCTACAAATAAAGTAATAGGGTAGCAAAAAGAAAGCAGGACATTAATACCACTAACTCTGATATTTACAAACAATTTCACAGAGAAGGTTTAATCTGGCACAGAGGTGGGAAGGTTTGTTGTGTGCTTGGAAGCAGGCAAACCCACCTGTGTGACATATACTATGCGAAAGAGTTGCACTGAAAAGTGGGGTTAGAAGGGTCTTGGAAGAATCATAAGTTCTACACACTGACTACTGCTCTAAGGAGTCCAGGATTCAACCTATAAAAGGGAGTCACTGAGAAAGAATTGACATAATCAGGTCAGGATATTAGGAAGAATGCTCTCCAGGGGCAATGTAGGAAAATGGATGAGAGGGATGAAAACCTGGTGGCAGGAAGCCCAGTTAGAAGACATTCTGCAATCATCAAGATGAGGGATGATGAGAACCAAAATGAGGAAACTGGAAGTGAGGCTGAAAGCAGGGTGGGTACCAGAATTTCAGCACCGTGAAAATCTGCAGGACTTGATGACTGATTACAAGTGTGTGGTAGGAGCTGTCCTTTTTTTTTTTTGTACCGGGGATCAAATTCGTGTCCTTGTGCTTGTGAGGCAGGCGGCAGGACCACTGAGCTAAATTTCTGGCCCTTGAGCTGTCTTGAAGAAGATTCTTAAGGTTCTAGGATGCATTACCAAAAAAGATGGCAGTGCAAAGATACAAGAAGGGCAGCTTTGATCACCAAGCCTTAGAGAAAAAGAACTGCTATGGTTTGAATGTCTGTATCCCCTCCAAAATTGACATTGCAGCCAGCTCCCCAGGGCCTATGGGAGGTGATTAAACTATGAGGATTCTGCACCATGGATGGGATTATTATCTTGTAAAAGTTCTGAGGGCACTAACTCAACCTTTTATGCCCTTTCAGTCCTTCTGAGGACAGTGTTCATTCTCTCTGGAAGATGTGGCATTGAAGACTCCATCTTGAAAGCAGGGGCCAGGCCCTCACTAGACACTGAATTTGCAGGCACCCTGATCTCTGACTTCCCAGCCTCTACAATTAGGAGAAATAGATTTCTATTGTCCATCCAGTCTCAGGTGACTTGTTATAGCAGTGCAGACTATAGTGACTGAGAATATTGTCTTGGAAATAATATGAGGTTGAGGTGATTGTGGAACTAAGCCTACCTGACTTATCTCCCTCTCTTGAGTTCCATGTACTAGTTTGTTACACATCTTCAGATGTAGTTCTAGCCCTCCGTGGTTAGCACTGCTTTCTAATGACCACAGTTTAAGGGCTTCTCAAATATGTCTTGTTTTATTTTTGCACCCCTCATTGCAAAGCCAAGCCAATGGTTGGACTCAGACACTTAATAAATGATAACTTACTGAGTACATTACAGCTGAAAGGCACGAGAGACTACCTTTCACTGGAGCCAACTAACATTTCACTGACAAATGTTTAAAATTTGCTTTTCAGCAAAATATTTAAAAAATCCATTGAGCTAAACTATATGTTAGTGGGTATATGTGTGCATCACATGTTTAAAAGGAGCATATGAGATACATTCAAGTACTGAGTAATTCTGTTAATAAAATAGAAATCATTTTTTTTACTATATTCGTTTGTTTCATAATAATTTCTACAAGCCAATACATTTTGAATATATATTATCAAATTTAAGTACAAATTTGCATTAAAATTTTGTAGAATCTCTATTATGGTGATATATTTTTTAAAGTAATGTGGAAAAAAGTAACCATTTATTTTCATTTTTAAAATGAACCAGAACATATTAAAAATGCTGATAGCCTTAAGACAGATTTTTTTCCATAAAATTCTCTATTATGTGACATCACTAGGAAATGTGTCTAAGTAAATTAAGATAAATTTTATACCCCTTAAAGTGTCAAAAATCTTTTCATCTTTTTATATACATAGCTGTAAAATATCACACACCTTACCTCCATTTCTTTTTTAAGAGACTCGTGATCATCATGTGGAGATCAGGAGTGTTCACTACTCTAGTGCTCCCGGGCTGAGACATCATACACAGGCACTTTTCTATCTCCTACAAGTCAGACAGGAATGGCAAATCTCAATTCCTGCTCCTCTTAAGATGACCACTTCTAATGGGTAACTAGGCAAGTGAAGGAGTCAGTATTTTTTTTATTTTTTGGTACCAGGGATCGAACTTGGGTCCTTGTGCTTGCGAGGCAAGCGGTGGAACCACTGAGCTAAATCTCCAGCCCCCGAGTCAGTATTTTTAAGAACTATTCATAAATCAGAAGTACTACTCTAGAGGACACTCTAAGTAAATAGCAATGGCTTTATCACTACTTTTTATTCTTACCTAAAATAGAAGGCAAATGCTACCAGCAGGCTGACAGGGTGTGTGTGGAGGTCACTATCCCAATGTGAGCACACACACACACACACACACACACACACACACACAATGTCATTCACATACCCTGGCCCTGCATTAAGTCCTCTCCATGCACTAGCTCATTTCATCTTCCCAATCATCCCACAAGTTGGTATTCAGCATCTTGACTTTATGAAGGTTAAAGTAACCTCATGGTATAGTTGGGACTTGAATTTTAGTCTCCATATTTGGCTCCAAAACTCATATAACCCCACGTTTACCAAAGAATGTCACTGACAATAAGTGCAAAGTCTGTGGCCACCACTACTATGGCCTTCACTACACTGTCTTCCATGTACAGGACACAGTGCTAGGCACCTGACCACAGCAAAGCCACTGACACATCCTTACTAATATCACCGTGCAGATAAAAGTGCAGCTTAAAGATGAAGTGGTCACACGGCAGGCAAATGAAAGAAATGAGGTTGGAGGACTTCTCTGGTTCCAGAGCCCCATTCAGACACCAAAGAAATAAAAAGCAACAAGTCAAGGGAATTTTATTGATCTTTTTATTTGGTTAATATAAAGGTTATGATTTAATCCAAGATGTCAGGTTTAACTTTGGGTTTTGCTTTATTAGAGAATTTAGCATTTGGATTCAGGCAACATTCTAATGTTAGTAAAAAAATATTTTAGTTATAGCTTGCCATCAGGAGTTCCCCCCAAATGATAGGTGCATTAAGAGTGTCGAGAGCCCTAGAGAGCCCTAGTATTCAGTTATTGGGGCAGAGAAGATTTAGATAAGAAGGGAGAGATCAGAAATGTTTGAAGGAAAGGGCAAAGAATAGGTCCTAAGTGTTGCTGTCACTTAACCCTTTACTGCCTTAGCATGAACAATGCTTTCAGAAGGCTTGCTGGCAGCCTTGGTTTCTGTTTTAAAGCAGGAAAAAGTGTACTGCAAACTGAAAACATTTTCTTCTCCAAAATGGGTAGAAGAAGATGACATTTAAGATAATCCACAATCTGGACCCAAACTCTCTCTCCAAACTCATCACAGATTTCTCCACGGGGGATCCTCTGTTCCAGTCCTACTGCTCATCCACAGCCTCCCAAATACATAATGCAGATCTCAGCATCTCTATCACAGGTTGCAAACTGGTGGCCCAACTGCCAAGCCCAGCCTGCAGACGTGTTTTGTTTTATCTGTGTGTTTTGTGTGTTGTGTTTTTTTTTCAATGAGCCAACATTTTAAAATCTAGAGATTTCACATGATTCATATTCTGGCATTTCTTTAAAAAAACCCTCACAATCTGGCAACATTAGGCTGCACCCTCACAAGACAGCAACTAGTCCTGGAGGTGCGATGTGGTGTCTCCTTTTGAATAAGGCACATGCCCTTTAGATCACAGTCCCCACCACTCTCTATGTCTCTGACTCTGAGCCTTGTCAACTCCATTTACTATCAAGCTTGCTCCACTGGGTTTTTTTAACAGTAAAATAGTAACTCCTCTGTATTAGTGTTTCTTTCAAAACTGGACAAAGGAAAGACAAAATGAACTACACATTTTAAGAAGAATGAGAGAACATGTTTTTGTAGAAGTGAAAAATGTAATATGCAAATAACTTAGCCTATTTAATTCCCCACTGTTACCTGGTAACATTTCTGTTATCTGTTTATAAATTTAGGATGGCTACAGTTGATTTCTCCTTCATATATTCTGTTTGTGTCCCGTGGAATCTCCTTACCTGTCCTACTCAAATTCCTTTTTCCAGTGGTCTGTACACAACAGCCACACTTCTGTTCCCATCTAAATGCTGACAATTCTTTGTTGGTGCTATACACTTAACATGAACCATGGAGTCTGAGAACTTAAGCAGTCCCTACCAAGGGCTAAGTCCAGAGGCCACAAACCTTTTGTGGAGAGGAGCTATTCTCTAGTGAGGACACTTGACATTGATGTGGAGTGAGGGAAGGTTTCAGTCCCGCATCAATTATTTACTGATGGACTCTTCAGGGCCAGGCACTGTGCTTGCAGCTGAGGCTGTACTGAGAACAGGGCAGAAGGTCTCTGGCTTTATAGCGTTTGTGTGCAACTATGCAACAAATATTATGCCCACAGGGAAGGAGGCAAATGGTCAGCGTCTGCTCTTCCCAGGTCACTGGCTTCCAGTGCCCTACTCTGCTGAGTATCTACAGTCCTGGGTAGTATGGAACTATGTGTTGAGCACTTGATGAGCTCTACATGACCTTTCTTGTTTGTTGGTGGACAGTGCTTCAGGACCTTTCCCATGTCCTGCAGAGTTTCAAGGCACTGCTAATGTCTGTAGGCTGCATGAAGAATGCACGTTAGAGGCATGAGTGTTGGTACTCCCTTATCAATTCTTCCACATTGCAAAAATCCATGGGGCATTAAGAGTACAATTTGACCAAAGTAGTATTTTTTCCATTATTTCTCTTGGTTTTCTTAATAATCTTCATTTCTGTCAATTATCTCTTTACATCATGCTCTATCCAGAAGTGAAAACTCTCTAGGAGTCAGAAATCATGTCTTATTTCTTCTAATCTTTCCCAGGACACAGTCACTTGGACACAAGAGCACTGACTACACATGTGGGACTGATTTACATGAATCAGAAGAAAAAAATGGCTGTGTAAATAAGGCATACATCAAAAATAAAGATATGCACTTAAATCAAGGCTTTACTAGATTTAGATAGCCTTGATTTTTATCGGTTTACTGGCAGTAGTTCATTAATAATTTCTAATATATTAAATATAAAAGAGGAAAAAAATCAAGTTTTCACTGGAAAATAGTGTATTCCTCCTGCCCTGAAAAATTCTCAAAAGCTTCCTTGAAACAATCATTTACATATTTTGGCCTAACATTTTCAATGTCATTTTCCACAATCAATATACTTACATAAAAGGTACAAGAAAAGTAACTCACAACATATAAGTCTATCTTCCCTAAAAGAAGCCTGACTTTTCCCATCCCTCACCTTTTTTGCTCCAAATAATTTTCAGCAGATAAGAGACATTCTTTAGAATATCAAATAAAAAGAGAACAAAAATAACTGCTTAAAATCATCATTGACAACTAAAAATAGTTAAGTACTGAGCTCAATAACTGTGTATACATTTCTAGTATCAGAAAAGATCTTGGACTGGAGATGTAGTTCAGTGGCAGAGCACCTGCCTAGCATGGATGAGGCTCTGGGTTCGATCCCCAGAACTGCCAAAAGGAGGAAAAGAAAAGATCTCTACTTGAGGTAGGAAACTTTTGATATCATGAAAGAGGAGATTATGAATAAGGTAGGCTGTCCTTGACGAATTTAATATTTCTTAATGCTTATGTATGGATAGTTTATTGTTTTGCTCTTTTTCTCCAAAAAGCATTCTCTTTAGTTTCTACAAGGTAAAGCCATCATATATTTGTTAGCTACACCTGTTACCTCAATTTTTTTCCAACTTGGTAAATCAAATTAAATATATAGGTTTAACAAGTTTCTCTCTACAATATCATATTTTGTTGTCTTTTTTAAAGGGTAAGGGGGTTGCTATCATACTTGTTTACAGTTTAAACTATGGTCACCCGTTTTGAAAAAATGCCTAGAGAAGTGTAGTAGCTACAGAAAAATGTACTTGCTCTGGAAAATTTTTTAAATTTTCTGTAATTTTTTTGCTTATTATTAGTTAAGCCAATATTCTATGTTTTAGTATTTGCAAATTTCTTCCTAAATAACCACTGACATAATGATTTTAATGTTAATAGATTAATCTATGGATCTAAACACAACATAGTTTTGCTCCCCTTTAACCTTTTATAAACATTTATAGGAAGTGAGTTGCATAAAACACATGTACTTGTACTTAACATTTGCAAAAAAATTCTCAAACAGCTGTGGAGACAGCAAAGATTAGAATCTGATAGTGGCTTAGAATAATGAAGAAAGGGATTGTAAGGGTTCAGCTACAGAGCTGATGAAAGACAGGAAAACCTGCTCTCCAAAGTCCTTAATCTGTGTTACTCCTAAATACTAAATTAAAACTGACATTTTACAAATTAGAAATAGCAAATGATTCATGTCTCATAGTCAGACAATTATTTCAGATACATAACAAACCTGTATTTAACTAACAATAAATTGGAGAGGTACTTATTTACCTAAAAATTTTGAAGGTCTTAGATTATTTTTCTTATAAAAACCTTGTAAATTTACCGAAATTGTGTTACATCTAGCTAGTCTAGATAATTTTAACATCATAATGACAGCAGCCATAAAAGTCTAGAATCTTTTATGAAGCTCTGAATAATCAATTATCATATTAAAGTGATCATAAAAATAATCTTTTGACATAGTTTCTTTATTATTACTATTTTCAGTCAGGTGTGTTGATGGATGTATGTAATCCCAGCTATTCGGGAGATTAAGGCAGGAGAATGGCAAGTTCCAGGCCAGCCTGGGCAACTTTGTAAGATTCTGTCTCAAAAATAAAAAGAGTTGGAGACAGAGATCAGTGGTAGGGTGCTTGCCTAGAGTGAACAAATCCTGGGTTCAATCTTCAATATATATATATATTTTTTTTCTAAGTGTTCTGCCTATTGACATTTTTTCAATTTAATACTTGACAATGGAAAACAACTTTTAAATTCATGCCTGACACATTTGTTACATATGTGTGATAACTCAGAATAGGACTGTGACAATTATAGAGTTATCTTTTAAAGTTAGTAGTATACCTCAATGAATAAGTTTCTAACACTGGAATTACTGAAGCTGTAAAAAATTTTACTGTTCTATCCCACTATATTATTTTATCAGAAACTCTGCTACTCTTTTGAAACTTTTAAAAGCTAGTAGCCTCAGAAATTGCACATCTATTAAACCTAATTAACTGTCTGTAAGTTTTTAAATGTGGTATCACTTGTGTTTTACAATTAAAATAAGTCAATTAATATTTGATATTTAAAATTTTAAATTATCTTCTATTGGACTAAAGGAAAACTGATATAAAGACGATCTGACCACTTAATTTGAAATATATTTGTCTAACCAAAAAAGATCTCCCTAGAGCAATATACACTTTATCAAACTCCTATACCTTCCAAGAAATTGTTCACTCCAAATAGGAATACACCTGCATAACATAATGTCCTTTCGTGGTTTTTAAAAAAACCCATGACCAAAACAAACTACCATATGCTTACTGTTTTTATATATACTTTCAGAGAAAATTAACTGGTTTTATTTTATATATAGAAACTCATATTCTTTCTCATACATGTTGCATTGACTCTTACTCACAAGGGGCAAATCTTACAGAGGACTTCATGAGGCCACAGATCCTGCAGACTGTACCAAACAGGTAAACCATTTAACTGATGCAGTACCCCACAATAATCAATGCGCTGATCATCTGGCATAGTTGGAAAAGGATCCTTGAAAACTTTTCTAATCTTGTATCAAAATATTAACCTCTGATTAGGCGTTGGATCTTTTAATCCCTAAAATACACATTTAGACTAAAATTTTATTAAAAAATTAGACTAGGAAAGGAATCAACTGTTTGTTTAAAAGAAATGAAATCATGGCCAGCTAGTTTAGTGCTACTTGATAAAACTGTTGTATAATGTAGTAGATTCTGGGATCACAAATTTAGGAGAGAATGTATAATACTTCATGTGTAATACTTCATGTATAATACTTCAAAGGGTGGCAGCTTATCCATAAAGCTTCCTATTCCCGAAGGGGTATTCTTTTGAAAGTAATAACAACTTAAAAATTGTGTGACATTCTCCCACCAAAATTAGCCATTTATATCAATGATTCTTAATCTAAAAGAACCAAAATCTCACCTAGAAAGCATTAAGATACTTCCCTTTGGAAAATAAAAAAGCATAATGTACATTAGTAATTTATATCCATTCATAAACCAAATGGTTATCTTCCACACATAATTTAAGTGATAAAATATACCCTGGAATGTGTGATTTTAAAAAGGTTGAAAATAAAATAAGAAAAATCCCTAAAGGCTTATATTGGTAACATTTTCCAAGACAGAAAACTATTCATACTTTGATTTCTTCAAGATTTAAAATTTTCAAAATGAATTATATAGCCTCTTTAGAACTCAAGTGGTAAAATTACACAATCAGCCCACAAATTTTACACCATATTTAAATGAAATATGTGATACATTAATTTGTTTTAAGTAATTCACATTACTCTTTGCTATTAGCTAAATATAAAAGCCACCAAACTTGATGCGTTAAAATTCCCACCTGAAGGACAATACAGTTTTTTAAAGCTATTTTCATCAGCTAATGTGAGAATTAACCTGATGGGCATCTCATAAAACAAGCACTTGGTCCTCTCCTGTGGACTGCTCATTTGTCACAAGACATCAAACACCTGCATAGCAGAGTTGAACTATTTTATTTGAAGGTGCAGATTTTATATAAAACTGGAAGAAAAAAGGATTAGACTTCCATCACAGTTATACTTAGGACTGACCCAACTTGCTAACTTCACACTTAAATGAAATGCAAAATGAAATGTTAGTTTTACTGAAATTATCTTGAACCAGAATATGAAGACTTGATGCACCTTGAAATTTAACATTTATTTTACAAATGCATTAATACTAGGTGAATTTAAAATAATAATATAAAAACATTGTCTTTTATATCTGTAATAAATAACTTTTGATTATCTGTGGGGATTTTATATACATAAAAATCATCTTTTCGTGATGTTTTCCAAGTGCCTAAATCATATAAAATGTGATAGTCATTAAATTAAGGTATTTTATGATCTTTAGAATACTAGATTTATATGATCATTTTCTTTAGAAGGCTACCTTATGGGGCCGGGGATTTAGCTCAGTGGTTTCGCCGTCTGCTGCACAAGCACAAGGACCCGAGTTCGATCCCTGGTACAAAAAAAAAAAAAAAGAAGGCTACCTTATGAATCAGATTTCAGTTTATTTGTGTTTTGATTACTAACATTTTTTAATTTCTAAATTATGGATTGGAGAACATATTATCCAAATTAGGAAAAATCTTAAGTTCCCTGAGCAGTAGAAACATGTAACAGATAAAAACTGTAAGTATAAATAATTTAATTATTAAGGTTTATTTATATACATCTTTAGTAAAACAATATTTGAATTTGCAAATATGTAAAATTAGGTCTTTTCTATTTGAGAATACATTTTTTATCTAAAAGGTATTGTGCTTCAAAGTTTTACATGAATAATTTCAAAAATGAATTTAATTTAAAAAATTACATATTCTACAACGATTTATTTTTCTTTATGTTACACCATTCAAATACTATGCCATCTACTATCATACAAATCAAAACACTACAGAAAATTATATAATGATCAAAACATAAAATAAAAAACATTTTAAAAGTATTTCATCCCTGCCACCCACATAACTTTTTAAATTAGTAATAATTAAAACTCTTTACAATGCCAGAATCTTTTCATTCAAAGTTTCTATAATCTAGGATAAAAGCAACCATTGAGGAAGAATTTTGCTTTACTGGATTTTTTAACCACTGTAAGCATGAGGAGGTATTCTATTCATAGCTGGCAAGAGAAAGTTACAAGGAAGCATAGAATAGAGAATTTATTTCTGGTTTGTCAGATATACCTTACCCTTGAGTAACAATTTTAATTTTCGTTTAAATAAAAATGTATTTGCTATGTTAAATATGCTAGCCCTTTAATGGAGAATAAACAAGTTGAAAATTTATAGAAGTGGAAATATCAACCCATAAATGTGTTATGGATGGAAAATGTCTGTTCTGGTTTAATTTTTTAATGATAACATATTAGTAGAAGTTCTCCTTAGTCTTCACCTTTTTATGAATCTCAATTCATTGATGGTTTTGTAAAGCAGAGAACATTCCTTCCTTTTCCTAGAAGGTATTATTGTTTTTTTCAAAAGATTTTCTAATTCACGTGGAATATTTCTGGATGTATGGACCAGTAAGACTAGGCCTAACATTTCAGTTATTATGACTGTGGAAAGTTACTCTCCAGTAGTTACTGATCATATCATACAATTCGGCAATATCCTTATAAGAAAAATGCCTTATGTTGTGACAATTGAGACACAACATGGTTATTTGTACTATAGTTTTATTCCTTTGTAGTATTATAGTGAGTCACTAAAATACTATAATATTAATACTATAATATTTATTTAAACAACTAATTATTATTTGCAGTATTTTAACCAACATTTATTATTCTCATCACTATACAAAATACATGTGAAAAAATTACCACTTAAAATAGTTATTTTATTTTTGCTTATAAATATAATAATATACCTAAAATGTACCAATAAAATTAATTTTAAAATATAGTAACATTATTCAAGGTGGGGTTTTGTTGTTGTTCCTAAGAGAAAAAAGTTACAGATTTCTTTTTTGTCAAGAACTATAGGACTGTCAGATTTTTTTTTAGCTAAAGTTATTAGAAATTCCAAAAGAGTGTTTACAGCTCTCAAGTTTTTTGTAACTATTTAAAATAAAAAGCCCCATACCAGCTTTTTTCAGTCTCTTGACAATTATTTCCATCTTTCTGACAAATTCCAAATTATCTTATAAAAGTATTAGCATAGGTGTTACATTTAAAAGCATCCGGCAGATTGCAAATAATAGATACACTTTTTAATAGACCCACTTTTATAATTATCAAAATAAACATATTCCAATACTAATATATATGCATGTATTTCATGTATTTCACTTTATGCATTCTTTATAAATTAAAATAATTCAAACCTGCCTTTCCAGTCTCTGAATAACATACCTTCCAACGTGTAGTCCAAGTACATTAGCTCTCCTAAGATACCATTCCAATATAGGAGCCAAAGCAGGGCACAACAGAGCTGCTGGAGTCAGTCTTGAATGAGAATCCCTTCTTTGGAAACGCCCCTGTTTCAGAAAGAGACCTCCTTGTGCTGATAGGGGGGCCAACAATTCTAATCACAAAATACTAGCTGAGCTTAACTTAAGATGAAATCATTTATTCTAATAAAAAAGTAAGCTTTCCTTTCTGTGGAGAGGGGAGAGATCACAAATTCATATATGTTTCAACTATTTTCATACATACATTCACAATATTCAGAGCTGCCTCAGTATCTGACTGAAGGAAGACAGTCATTACCAAGCTGTTGTTTCTTTCTAAAGCAATCTGAAGATGAATTATCACAAGAATTCTAGAAGAAATGACAGAATGACTGGAATACACCAATTCAGAGTCTTATCAAAGTAAGTGACCTGTGTAAGTTACCACCTAAATAGTCATTTTCATATCAGAGTTTTGGGTTTTTTAAAAAGTCTCTCTATAGAGAATTATAACTTGATGTTCAGCTCCATTTATCAAGGAACTATACGTATAAAACAGATATAAAGAACTATGTACAATATTTGGAATTTCCTGGATTAGTTTTAAAAATCAGTGGTCTAATTTTTATGCAAGAACCTAAAATAGATATACTTAAAAGTGAAAATATTTTCTAAGGTTAATTTTCTTGTTCTTACCAAATTAATTTAAATGACAGTTTGCCTTTGAGATTATTTTCTTGTCAAACACATTACTACATACAGAAAACACTCAAAGAACTATTATCCTTTTAAAAGAATATTCATATTCTCTTTGTGCCCCCCCCTTCTCCCTCCCTTCCTCATCTTTCCTTTATCTTTTTAGTTTTGAGGCAGAAATCCAGTAAACCCTATTATAAAATAGCTAGTTATTATTAAATATAATCCCATACCAAGGCAACCAAATTACATCATTCTTATTTCTCTTCAACTATTCTAGCAGAAATGAAAACCATTCCACAATATTTAACAATACCTTAACAACAAACAGTACTCAAAATGAATTTGTAGGATTATATAAATTATATAATTTGCATAATTGAATGCAAGTGTGAATAAATACACTATGATTTCTCAGTACATTTAATTTTCAAAAGGTAACTTTTTTTGAAAACTAAACTAGAGCACTATAAATTTGGTAAAAACAAAATAAATGTTTATAGAGATAAGCTAAAATCAACATCTAACCTACAAAAAAGAATGTAACCTTAGTTTGGGGATAAGTTATGCTTAACTGCACGTATTTCTAGACAGAACTATTATCTGAAGGAAGTCTTGGAACTCAGTTAAGACTGCCACCTATCACAAACTTGTTTTACAAGTCATTGCTCCCCCCATTCCTTGCTCTTCCAAGATTCCAAGAAAGTATCAATGGGGCAGTAAAATCTCCATCATTGCATCATCATCATTTGATATGGCTGTAATCATCTACTCATATGACTTATGACTATGTTCTATGATGCTGACAATAACTGCAAGGGAATCTTAAAGCAGAAAGATGCAGGTTTGAGAATTTGTTAACAAATGCTATGTAGCTATTCTAACTATTCAATCACCCAAGTTATTTAAACAAAACTCTCTCAAATGAATGGAGCCTGCTATAGCTTGGGTATATGAAACATACATCTATATTAGAGCATCTTTAGGTTTTGCATTTTAGTAGTTTATATTATAATGGTTGTCTAAAATAACACTTTGAAAATGGTATTTCAAATGCTTTATTTTAGCATTTAAAATTGTTTTACATGAATGTTTTATACTAGAAGAAGACCGATTCAATGCCAATAATCTATCATTACAGGAAAGAAAATTAAAATGTAACCAGAAACATAGTTCCTACCAAGTCTTTTTTTTATGGAAAACTGAAAAACAATGTCATTGTGAGAACTTCACATGCACTTTAAAGCAGTTATATCTACTCTTAAGAAAAAACTATAAACTACAGATATGGTCAATCACTTATTTATATTAATTTTATTGTCTATGCTTTTAATATTTTATTTAATTGTGACAACAACCATGTGTCACAATGAACAGTGCAATATGAACCGAAGCCCAAGAAAATCTGAACATGTTTTTGGAAGAAAATAAAAACTGATAAAACTGATGCTGACCAGAAACAAATAAGAAACAAATGCAAATATCACAATATATACTGTATGACAATATATGCTGTATTTCTATATGTCCAGTAAAAAATTACCTCCACATGTATACCCCTCATTTTCAGAATTATATCACCATTTTAAGAAATAAAATTATAACACATACACAAGATACACATCTATAATTCTAAGAAATCTCTGAAAAACTCAACTAGAATGTTGATATAAACCCCCCCAAAAAGAAAAAAAAATCTAGACATGTAATGATTATTATTTATGATTCAAAGGGCTATAAAATCCTTTGATAGGCAAAAAATATACCTTAAGGCATAATGTATTTTGAGGGGGAAGGCTATTTTAGTTGAAAATGCAGTAATGAATTGTTTCCTCATGCATTATATAATTCCTAGAAAAAGTTCAAATTAGTTGCCCAAAAGGACATTTTAATTATCAGAAGCAGTATTTTGAAATTCATACAAGCCATCACACTTGTTTGGAAACAAATGACTTTTCAAAATAGAGAAGTATTACTATCAATCACCAACAAGTTAATTCTACATAATAAGGCAGTTTTGGATGCAAACTGATCCATTGTGGAATGCTGTATCTAAAATTGATTACAACAGCACTCAAAATGAATGCAGCCCTCCAAACCACTTCTTCCCAAAGAAACATTAATCTCAATTAGAAGGAGAGCTTCATAATGGTAATGCTTGGTATAAAAAATATAAAATAAATCAGGTTTTATAAGACACAACAATTAATCAGTTTTCAGATCAAGACTTTTTTTTTGAAGTGCAAAATTTCCATCAGGACTCTTAAAACAGCTGGTATCTCCAAGATTAGGTTTTAAATGTGTTATAAAAGAAGCTTACATGAAGTAATTTTTAAAACTTAGCTGTTGAAACTTTTTAAATAACATGCATTATTGTGCCACTTTTTCTATACACTTCTTCATTCTGAATGCATGTGTTAAGTTCTTCCTCAGACTACCATTCCACTTAAGACAAACATGAACAAGGACTTCAACTGAAAATCCAAAGGAATGTATAATTGGCCACAGATCAGAGTAAAAGTTTGGTACCAAATTATTCTATTCTTTGCTCATACTCATTATGCCTTAAGGTATATTTTTTGCCTATCAAAGGATTTTATAGCCCTTTGAATCATAAATAATAATCATTACATGTCTAGATTTATTTTTCTTTTTGGGGGGGTTTATATCAACATTCTAGTTGAGTAAAGAAAGTACATCCTAAAAATCAAAATGGACATTTGACTATCAAATAAAACACTGAGTAGATAAACCATGCAAAACTGAACATGCTTAACAGGTTTCCAATGCACGGCTTCAAGAAAAGGGCAGACAATTCATTAACTGCTGCTGAATACACTGACTCACATAAGACTAATACCTGGGTAGCATTCCACTGCTATCCAGAAATAAAATGTTTAAAGAATAAAGTTTAATGAAAAGGAAGTACATGTATTTATTTTAATAATTAATATTAAATGAATAAAGTTGTCTTTTATTGCACTCTTGTATCAGACTATGATCTTGCTTAAGGACTTATTTCCTAGTATCACTGGAGGTAGGATGAACTTCAGCATTTGCAAACATACTTTCAGATATTGCAAAAACACAGTTTTTTATATACTCAGCCCAACAATGATTCAATGTTTCTGACAGGTCATTCTACTCACAATGTACTCACATACATTTTTCTCTGGTTTCTTATTTGCTTGACTCTTTACAAAGAGAATAATTACTCTTAGCTCTCAGAAGCAAAGCTAAGAAAGATTAGCTTGAACTTACTAACTGGATCATTATTGTTTAGCCAGGTTTTCTTTCTGAATCAATTTAAAACTCTTCACTATTTAGAGGTTTTCTTCTATTCAAAGATAAGCATCCTTCTTTGTCTTCATCCTAATAAAGCAAGTTCCCTTTCCTAACCAAAAGACTGATGACATGCCTACAAGATCATAGTAAAAAAAGCCTCTATAATTCACCTAAACATTTCTTCCTAGCAAATAAACAGTCACACATAATGATTCAATTTGGGAAAATAACTAGTCACATTTCTACTATAAATCTATCTGCGTTATTTTAAATAACCAAGCAATCCTCATTAGAGTTCATATTCTCTATGAGTTGCTAACCTTAGTGTGACTGGTATAGTATACTCAGATAGTTTTCTAAATACATATACACTGGCATAGTTCTTGTAAAACTACATCTTTCAAAAATATTATGAAGTATATGTAAAATATATATTTGTCATATTTGAAGGAACTATCTTTTCTAATAGTATTTCTTCAAGTTATGTAAAATAAAATATATTTACTGCTAGATAAAATAGTACCTTTGAGTAAGAGAAACATTAAAATTCATGTAAGAAAAAAGACAAGATTATTAAGGAAACTGCAACAGGAAAAGAGACCACTCAATCCTGACATACATAAAAGAATAAACCCATTATAAACCCCCATCTTTGAAGAATTTAGGAATAATTTGTGAATGCCATGACATTTAAAAGTGGGATTAGCAAGTCTTATTACTGAACTAACCTCTCACTCTTAGATCAAGTATTAAATATTTGCTCTGCATTTTGAATCACAAATCAAAACTTTCAAGGCTTGTACAAGAATTTCACATATTAAGAAATACAAGTTAGAAGTTTTAGACAATTTAAAGTGTATAAAGGGAGGCACAAACCAAGAATATTGATATATTTACAAAATCTTGAATTTTAACAAATATTAAATTTATAATGAATTATAATCGTGCAACCACCCCTAATTCTAAATTGTTTCTAATATACTAGAAAGACTACAAATACTTCTTCCAAATAAGCACAGTGGGTAAGCATCATATTTTAAACACTAAGAGAAACAAAACATCTCTGTTCAACAGTAATGTCACTTTGGGGGACACTCTTCCAAGCTTTCCAAAAATGCCATTCTTGCCTTTTTTTTTTTTAAACTGACAACAGAAGGGAAAGGTAATGTCTGAACACATTTCTATTTCTAGTGAAAAGACCACCCAGTGGATTCTGCCAGAGCCTACAAATGTTTGACAAATACACTGTCAAAAGATAAGAAATAGAGTATTATGAAGAGACAGTCCTGTTCTTACCCAAGTCCTGTTCTTATCCTGGCTGCCCGGTGCCCTGTAAAAAGTGCTAAGACAGTTCTCGACACTTTCATTTCCATTGCACCGACTCAAAAGTACCTGGAAACTTTTCTCTAGCTTGGAATTACAAACACTTTAGAAAAAATATGTATTTGCTGTATACACGGTAGAAACAATCATTTCCTATCCCTTCTCCACAATAAAAACTAACACTTTTCCATTATAACTATCTTTAAATTGAGGCTGTAAGAATGGAATCTGAATTGCACAATAAGATGCTCAGCAAAGATCTGCCACCACCCACCTCAACCTTTAAGCAATCTGAAGCCCTTTCTCACCGGTTGTAAAACATGATAGGGACTTAGGCTGAGTTGAAGATTCATACGTCTGTCTTTTTTTTTTTAATGCCCAGTTCAGGGTATTTTTTGTTTCCAGTCTCACTCTGAGTTTTCCAGATCAAGTTTCGGTCGTGAACCACCACCACTCTCCACAGCACTCCCAGCTCCTACACTTTTTCCTTCACTCCTCTTTCCAACTTGGCTGCCTGGCAGTTGGGAAAACCTTCTCTCCACTTCCCGAGAAAGTGGTGACATCCCAGGGCTTCCCGCTCGCTGGAAGCCTCACAGGATCCCGTCAGACACCTTCACTCGGGGTTTCCGCCACCAAACTGGGTATCACCCCGCAGAGGGCAAGACGACTGGACTCCCTGCCCCCACTGAGCGCTCCACCTCTGGCTGCCTGCCTGGAGGAACCCGGGAGCCTGGAGCTCCCCGAAGAGGGGCGCTGTGCCCAGGTCCCCAGGTGCGAGGCTCGGGTGAAGTTCCCACCAGAGCACGCAGCCAGAGGTGTCACACTCCCAGGAGGGCGGGGACCCAGAGGCCGGGACCGCGCGGCCAAGCAGAGGTGATGCTCCTCCACCCATGGTGCTGGCCAACTTGCTGCCGCCTCCCAGCAGCTCGGGGAAACGCGCGTAGCAGCTCGCGCCCGCCGGCTCCCGGCGTCGCGGCCCGGGCACTAGGACCCCAGAAAGGAAGCAGGGCGCGCCGCCGGCGGCGCCGCACTTACCGCGCTCGGCTCGCCCGCCACGCTGCTCGCCACTCGGCCGCAGCCGCCGCGTCCCCCAGCAGCGCGCACGCACTGCGCTGGGCCAAATTCAAAGGAGCCCGGCGCGGGGGAGGGGGCCCGGGCGAGGGAGCTGGGAGTGGGAGAGGGGGCGGGGAGGGGAGAACAGCAAGTGTTACAACTTCCTTCCCGGCCCACCGCCCGGCCCCGGCGGGCGAGGGACGCGGCGAGGGGAGGGAAGCGCGCGCCGAGCGCCAATGAGTTCACTTTCTTTTTCTCCCCCTCTCCCTTCGCGCCGGCCCCCTCCAGCCTCCTCTGCGGTCGACGCCGGCCCGGACTTTTCGGGGCTCTGCCCGCGAGCTAGAGGATGGAGGAGGCGTGAGAGGAGGAGGAGGAGGAGGAGAGAAAGGTGAGGAGGCGAGCGGGGCGCTGTGCCAGGGAGCAGATTCCAGGACCGCGATCGTGTGAAGGGGACGCTCTGGGCCAGACCAGGCGCGTACACGTGTCCGTGTCAGTGTGGGGTGTGTGTGTGTGTGTGTGTGTGTGTGTGTGTGTGTGGTGTGTGTGAGAGAGAGAGGGGGAAGAGGGGAGAGGAGCCTACCATGCGCTTCCCCCGGTGCTGGTCGCGGGAGAGCCCAATCGCGGGGCGAGCTGGACCGGGATGCGATCATTTATAATCCTAGACTCCTCCGCTCCGCCACTTGTCAGGATGACAGGTACTTTATTTCTTCTTTTGTATTCAAAAAAACGGATTCCCCGTTTCCTGCCTTTTTCTGTCAAATGGGATTTGCCGGACTGAACCACGTTCACCGCCCCTCCCGCCCTCCTCCCTCCTCCCGGCCGCGTCGGGTCCGGAAAAGCACCGAGGCTCCCCTGCTGTGACCAATCAGTGCATCTACTACTCCGGCCTTGATTTAGGGGTCATCCATGAATAACACTTCAGGCTGATGAATGGCTCTTGCCGGCTTTCGGCTCTGATGAGGGGTCTGCCCGCCGCTGATTGCAAACACTAATGAACTTACAGTGCCATTTGAAATTCACACGCACCAACAAAGTGCGGGGTTACGTGCGCAGGGGTCTGTCCTTTTCTTCTCCGGGTGACCGGGAGGTGGACCTGGGGGAGGGGACGGGTAATTGCTTTGGACTTAAGTGGAGAAACACTTCTCTGGGTAATCAAACCTCTAACCTTCTTTAAAAACTACTTTTCTTGATTTTCCGTAGGGTGGGCATTTCAGGTCAGCTGAGTCACCCGAGGAGGCGGGAGTGCAAGACACTGGTGGAAAGATGGATTCCGAGGCCGAAGGGTGTAATTAAGGATTGCCACCCCCGGCGGGCGGCCCGCCCTTGACGAGCCTCGGAAAATGCCCTGTGCCTTCCTTTCCCGAGAGTCTTCTCTTCTGAAACTGAAAAGCGCAAATGACCTTCGGACGGGAGAGGGCTGCACGAAGCCCTCAGACTTCGCTACGAGCCGCAGCTCTACGCTGTAGACCTGGTGTCTGCCCCCCGGGTTCGAGTGCCGGGACCTCCGAGGAACAGGACCTGGCCAGGGCGCACCCTGGGGTCCTCTGAAGCCTCCAGACCCCCATCCGTATTCAAACGCGTCCTTACAGACTGTCTCTTCCGTCTCTCCTCTCTCCCTTCCCCTCCCCTCTTCCTTCTTTTCCTTCTCTAAGCAGCCCAACACTGCCCCGGTCTCGAGTTTGTTAAGAGAAGGGGAAAAAAGTTTACTGCTCTCTGCGACACATTGCCACTTGCTACTCGCTTAAATTCCCACTAAAACTCTAGCTGCCTGACCCCCAGTTCCTCTCCCCAGGCCCCTGGGGTGCAGAAAGCCCGCCTGCAGAGCTTCCTAAATCTGCCCAAAGTTCTCACTCTTTGGAGTTTTGGAACCTGAAACCCGCGCCCTTCCCGGAGCCGCTCTCCGGCTCACGCGGTGAGGCGGCCGGCGTGGAGCTCGCGCGTGCGAAGGACGGGTGCGCGAGGTTCCCCGTGGGGCGCCCCGGCGTTCCCGGCCCTCCCCAGGGGCCCGCGGCCGTCCGGGCGGTGGGTGAGAGTCAGTGTTTCGGCCTGCCCCGGCCCGCTGCCAACCTGTCCCAACAGCTTGGTCGAGGGACTGCTCTGAGCCCACTGCACCTTCCCTGCAACTTCAGAGCGGGGATAAAGACCTATACCTAGCCTGACCCGAAGGAAGGAGATTTGTACTTTCACCTGCGTCTGTTTGCAAAGCAAGATCAAATCTAGCACTCTCGAAAGCAAAGGGCAACGCCTCCTAGGAAAGCCTGAATTTTTATGATCGAGTTTCTCCAAGTTTGGGGTGGATCTCATGTGTGAACTCCAATTACAGTACCCAGACCCGGCCTCGAGTTCCCGTAGTTGCTAAGTGACCTATGGAGCCACAACGTGTTAAGTCTCAGTAATAAGCGAACCCCACCCGGCTCCTGGGGCGCTAGTGACACACCACACGGGCATCTTTCCGGGAACATCCCGAGTTGCCCTAGGGTGGGTGCATCGGTTTCATTCCTGCCACGTGCATTTCATACTGGGGGGGGGGGGGTCGGATGCACCATATCTCCCTCTCCTGCTAGCTATTCTCATTATCCTGAGAAATTAGCCAGCTATGAAAATATCGCAAACTGCTCAAAATTTGCACACCTGATATAACCCTAAGGACACTGAAGGTATTTCATAAATCAGTTTTGTGGCCCAGATCCCACAAAAGCATTGTGTTTGAAAACTTTTATAACTGTCCAAGACTCCCCCTTGCTCTTTTGTACTCTGCTATCCCGGAATACTCAATAAAAAGAAAAGACACTGTGCTCCATGCCCAAAGAAGCCAGAACAGAGTGCTACATTAGGGAAATGGGGAGAGGTTTAAGCTCTTTTTTTTTTTTCTAGAACCCTCATAGTTAACGCTAGTAATAAACGAAGGAAACAATAGAACTCACAAAACTTAGAAAAGGTAATAAATCTTGGAGCCTGTCTCTAGACTACTTCCCTGTTAAATGATTTTCAAAGTTTTAAGTTTGTGGTGCTGAACATTCACTCAAAATGGTTGCAATATATATAGAAAAGAAAAAAACCTAGAATTCATTACTGTAGTCCTGTGCATTAACCGCCCAGAGTGGCGGGTGCACAAAGCGCAGATGACCTCCTGCGCCGGTAAGGCGCAGCCTGTGGTAATTCAGGCAGTGTATGTATGTGTGTTAAACTTGGGGGGGGGGGCGAGCGAGGAGGGAGACAGAAAGATCGGTCACTGGAGATCACCGTTAGGAAAAGCTGACATGCATTGCCAAAGTGTACCAACTCACTTCCTCCTCCACATGCATCCCTGGAAAGCAGAGAGGCAGCTCGCTACGTGACCAGGAGGCACTTGGCCTCCAACTATTGTCATGGGAGGGCGAGGAGGGAGGGTAGCTCACGCCTTGCCCTTCGCAGCGATAAAAACTAGGAGAAGAAATGCAAGACTTCGCTATCTGTCTTGCAGACCTCTGGCTGCTGCTCAGAGCAAACTCTTCCCACAAGGATGGTGACTTTGCGGTGGTGTTGACGCAGCCTGTAGGACACTGGAATAATGGGGCTGGGGTGAGCTGGTGGCATCCCTGTCCCGTGGGGTCCCCCTTGTCTCACAGATACGCAGCTCTCTGAAAAGAGAATGTGACGGAGCTCCCAGCACAGCCCGTGTCCATACCCCTAGCAATGTATGCCTGTGGCCTTCGTGAGCCTTGGGAGGAAGACAGTGGGCCAAACCTCAGAAAGCTTTGGGGTTAGGAAGGATGCACCTGGGCCATCGGAGCTGGGGGAGCGTGGGAAAGGGCCAGGCTCCTGCCACTGCTAATGCCTGATGTGGGGCCAAACCTGAGCCAGCAGTCTTCCCCTACTTGAAGGTGTTGCTTCCCCCATTTTAGTCAGCATCACCTGAGCCTCCTCTGGAGTTGGAGGAGCTATCTGTTTTCTCCTCTTGTCCTAAAGATCCAGCCTGGAGCGGGAGAGGCTGGGTAGCAGCTGTTCCAGCTTCCTTCTTTTGGGGAATGGACCCTCTCTGGAGCCACTTCCTCCTTTAAAGTGGGAGGCTTTCAGGCATGCAGAAGGGGATCATGGGGTCAGGCAGGTACCAGGCTCTCCATGGAGGCTTGTGGACATCACTGGACTTTCTAGGTATTCCTTGGGCTTATTACAAGGTTCTAGCAAACTGAGGCATGAGTAGGCTGACTTCTAGACTCTCCACTCAAGAGCCTCTAGACACTGATGAGCAACTGGAGGAAATGATAAGGAGACCCAAAGCTCAGGCATCTCGACCTACCAGCTCAGCCCTTGGAAAAATCAGGAAAGCCAATAATCCAAATACGTCTAAACGGAGGTTATGTCTCATCTGAGAACAACAAATCATAATGGCCACTTGAACCAGGCTAAAAGCTAGTAATCACTGAGCAAATCCTGAATTCTAGGCACCCAAAGTTAAACAAATTACTTTGCATATAGCAAACAATTAATCTGGAACAATTTACAGTACTAGAACTTAAATTTTACACTCCTCTCCAAAGTAGCCATAAAATTATTATCAGGTTGTTTTTTACTCACAAAAATAACTTGTTTCCCTTGGCAGTTAGATTGAGTGAAACTGTAAAACAAAAATTAGGATTTGAACACTGACAAAGTCATAAAATTAAATGACTGTTTGTAGTGGAAAATGTGCTTTCATTACCTTCATTAAACCAAGCTAATCAATCCTCTCTCAATGCACATCCATTTTGGAGTCATGGAGTGGACTGGTGATCAGGCAAATCAACCTTTAAATGGGGCCAAGTTTTTCCAGTACATTAATTTATGTTACAGTGCATAAACTAAGCTTGCATGTGGTTCTGACCTTTGGTGGAAAAGAAGTTGTGGAGCACAACCTAACTGCTGATGTGGTTTTGCTAGAGCATCCTAAAAGACCCCAAGTTCTGTGAAGGATTTTGAACACAGACATCTTTTAACATGCGGTGCATCCAAATTTGGCTGAGCTCCACGTACATGTTTAAAATTTGCCACTTGATTTCACGCTGAAGGTTGGAACTTTTATAATTAATAGTTATCAGAGAATGCTTGTAAAATCTATCAGTTTTTGCAAATGACTTAGTAGTAAGTACTATCTCTGTAGTGTATTTGAGGTAGACACCAGTTGCTGGCAAATTTATCACACATTAGTAATATGGAAAGACAATTTTGTCAATAAAACAACATCATTTAGCTATTTAAGAGTTCAGCTTATAAATTAACTTAATATGTAAATATGGTTTAAATTAACCATACAAATGCCTGTCAAATACAGATAGCTTATAAGTAAAATGCAGTACCAGACAAATTGAACATCTTCTCATTTCCCAGATATGCTCAACTCTTTATCCTCCTGTTGGTGATGCCTTGGTCTACAATATCCTGCTCCCTGGATTCCTGAAACACCTAGCTTTTAAAGCATCTATTAGTAATCTCTCCTCCTTAGGTGTGCCATTGTATTTTCTGTGTGCAATAATGATTACTGGATGGTTTTTAGGGGCCCTTCCCAATAGTTGAGAGCTCCTGCAGCATAGGGACTTCATCTTATTTTTCTTTGAACCCACAGGCCCCTACACAAGGGCTGGTCTACAGACTATGCTCAAAAATGTTTGTTCAGTGAATGAATGAAATCATGAATAAAGTATTTTATTGTATTTAGTTATTCTGACTTTCTTTTTAAATATGATATATCATAAGCAAAATTTGCCTTGAAAATATATTTATTAAATACACTTTTCTACATCTCTGACCATCAGTTTTTTTAAATGAGACATAGTTTTAAAATGTTGATCATTATAGGAACCCACTTTTGAACTTGGTTGACTTTTCTCAGAAATGTAATCAGAAGCAAAGACAAACATAACAGGAAGAGGCAAAGAAATCAAATTTTCTTTTCTTTTTTAGTAAAATGCAGTATTTACAGAAAACTGGAAAAAGGCATAGAAGCATCTAACAAATGTATTTTATATTAAAGTACATTATTATAAAATCCTTATTGTCTTCAAAATTTCCTCTGTATTTTTAGTGGGAAGAAGTATAGAACTTAAAATGACTGCTTTTCATTTCTTTAAGACAAGGGTTCAGCTGGTATTGGGGAAACAATCTCTGTTTGTTCCTGTCTGCTCAGGAAGACTGTTTCTAATTGATCTGGCATGGAATTTAGGTGGAGATGTGTATGTTGCAACTGAAGCACAGAGCCTGTATGCTTTGTAAGGTGATAACCATATGGGCCTTATTTGAAACATTTGAGGATTTTTGACATTAACCTGGGTTAAATTGAACTATAAATTCAACTCAAATATATATGTCCTGACAAATTCATCATCACTTTGGATCGATTCAATCCATGCTCCCTTCGGATTAATAAAGACAATGACTGCTTATCACACATGCAAAGGTTTGCTGTGATAAAGTACCATAATGTTGTACTTTGCACTGTTTAAATGCAAATTGCCCATATTAAGCAGACATTTTCTACTGTTATCACTTTCAGTAGAATGGAAATGTTTAAAAATGATCTCTGGGTAAGAAAAGGATATATAGTCAAGTCTATTTCCTCTTACACTATTTTCAAGTGCACTTCACTATCATCATGAAGATTTAATTAAGCAAGCTCAGCTAAGCTAAAAAGCAAAGCGGCTGGAAGTTACTACTTATAGAAACATTCAGGACTTATACAAAAATAATTTATTTACTATTTTTCATTAGGGATAAAAACACAACAGAATTCTATAACTCCTCTCCCCTATTTCTGAATATTAAACTTCGAGCTTACACTTTGTTACAGATAATAGTACTAAGTTATGGGTGTTGATGGTCCTTTCCTTGCAGCTTTAAATTGCCTTGAAAAAGATACAGTTTCTTTAATTAAAAAAGCTGCATAGAACTAATCCCTCTAGCTGAAAGAAGAAAAGTTTTAAGCAATCTCTTTCTGCTCCAAGAGAGAAAGGCAGACAATACCATAACAGATCAGAAACATAAGCTATAGTGTGCAGCCAGGAGCGCAGCAGGGAACTGAATACTGCTCCGACTGTGTCATTTTTTAATCCCCCATCCCAGTTTTCCCCGTCTGACCTCATGCTGAGATGAAGTTATCACAGAAGACAGCTTTACTCTCACCAATGAATCCAACCCTGGATCTGTATTATCCTCAGCAGATCAAAACACCGCTTTCATCAAATAGCATTATCTGCATAAAAGGCATGCAATTGCCCGATAATTTCACCCAAACTATGCTATTCATTTAAAAGACAAGAAGAGAAATGTAATTCATTCTTTTTGGGGGGTGGCAGAGAAAAGTGAGACTTGGGGAGAAATAGACGCCGGAAAAGCTAACTTATCCCCCTTCACTCATGGGAACTTTTCTGTTTTTAACACAAAATCCCAAGAAGGGGTCCATTTAAAAGTCCCCCTACTCCTGTGCTTTAAGATTAATTGTTGGAGCAATTTGGTGCAGTTTGAGTGACAAAAGTGTAAGTTATGTAGAAAACTGGCAATGAGAAATTACAAAGCTTGCTGATGTCATTATCCATGCTTCCATGAACCCCAATAAAAACATCATATCCAGTAAAATTGGAGAAGCATAAGAATTAACTGAACAACTGAATGAAGTTTAACACAGTGTAGTATGGGAGGAGGAATACTTACTGGAAGATCTTTTCCTGCTTAAGAGAAATTTGAATTTTTACAGTAGAGAGACAAAGATCTACTCCACAATTTTGAGTTGATATTTTGAAGAATATTTGAGAAAACTTAGGAGCAAAGACTAGCTTCTTTTTTTTAAATTTAAAAAACACTTTAGCTTCTTTCAGATTTTCCTTTCTATTTTACGTTTAAACAGTTCTCATTTGCATTGCAGATTGTGTAAGCTGTTATAATGGACTTCTCTTCAATGGATCCTAACTCTATTGAATGACATCAGTTGTTTTGCTCATGGTATCATGGTAGGCTAGAGCAATCAGACAGAACCATTTCTGGGGAGTAAATGGAATTACTGAGAAGTACTGGGACTCCTGTGTGGGGGTGGATAACCTATTAGGTATATTTAATATCCTTATAACACATATTAATCACCATAATTTGAATGATTTACCTTGAAAATGTAAATTTTCTGTTTAGCACTTTCATAATTTATTATGTAAACTGACCAGGCAAGAAATCCAGTTTAATCCCTATCCTGCCACCACACAGACAACATCTACCCACAAAAATGTGTAGGACAAAGAATCAGAACTGCTTGAAAAAAAGAACATTAGCATGCTTCACATCAGTGGGTAGGAATACTCCCGTAAAACCATTAGACAGATAAAGGAACAAAAAATTTTCCCTTGAAACAAAGATACTGGTTCTGTCAGAAATTAATCATAGCATGATTATTGGTCATCATTGATAATTTAATTACATATGTGTATTCTCTAAAGCACTGAAATAGAATACTTTTTTTCATCCCACTTTCCTGAAACTACTACTTACTATTGAAATGCTCCAAGAATAAAATTCTATGTAGATATATGGTCCGCTCAGTAGTAAAGTTCAAATTCATGTTTCCAAAATATAGCTTCATGACATAGAAATTTTCTGAAATTTAATGTGATTAGCATTAAACTGTACTATTTCCTTGAATTTAATGACAGTACTATTTTCATGTCAAATTTGATTACAAGAACCAGCTTTCAGAGTGAACTGTTTAAAATCCCAAATCATTAACAGATCATTTAGGATTCAGTCTCACAAAATTTCTTGTCTGAAATACCAACTGAAGGTACATTAAGTAGAGATGAGCTTCACATTTTGCCTACATGTGTATACATGTGGCTGATTTTAGAAGTCATAGGTTTATCTGAAGATGCCAGGAAGAAAAGATGCTTGTATCATCAATACTCCTGGTAATCTCACCAACACATTTATGATATAATTTAGGCTTATATAAAATATTGTCTCAAACATCATGGACCAATCAATACACCCACCTCAAGTGGACACAATGGCAAAACAGCTTTCCTCAAGCATTTAGAAATTTAAAAAATTAAAAATTAAAAAAATAATTTAGAAATTTTAAATACAAGATTTTGATATTTTATTCTGCTTTATTGTCACTCCAAACCTATGTTTGACTCATAACTGATTTCTCTAAGAGGCTAAACCTAGATCATCCATATATTTTTATTTCAGTCACCAGAGTGAGTGTCTTGAGGGCTAAACCACCATCTTCACAGGTCATTGAATTGTTTGTCTATAGAAGACAACAGAGATATCACTTCTCTTAGACTAAAAGCTCCTCAAATAGGGCAGGGAGAGGTATACATAACAATATTTCAGGTAAAGCCATTCTCTTGCCTAGAACTTTGGTCTATTTCTAGTATGTTAAGACAGCAAACTTTAATCTGCTCTGTGATTAATCTGTGATAAATTCTGGATAGATAAGAATTGTAGACATTAAACTATGAAATGGCTAAAGACAAGAATAAAGCAAGCTCTTGTTATATGGTCTGATTTTTATTTTCTCTGATGAGGATATAGCTTTGGGTTTTGTTTGGTTTAGGGGAAAAATGTAAGAAGCAAGGAATTTCTAGAAGAAATGGGAGAAAGAAGAATATGTCCTGGGCAAAGTAAGCACCCAAATATCTTTCTGTGTTTACCTAACACTTTTTTTTTCCTAGCCCTATCCTCCAAATCCAGCACTCTTAATCCATAAAATCTATGAAAGACCAGGATTCACCTTCCCCTCTTTTATCCTTGGATAAGATATCCAGGAGGGAAAAAAAGTAGGCCATGAGAAGATTATGAGCTAAGAGGTTATAAAGTGAGAGGAAATTGGCAGAGAGAGCATCTGAGTTAGGGAAAAGAGAAGGGAGAACAAGCTGAAAGGAAGGGGTGCACATGAGATTCCTGGGTTAGAGTCCTGACAGAATAGACTTGCACATTTATCTTTTGTCTCTCAGCTTACACTGATCAGAGAGTATTGGAATCTTGCCTTCAGAATTTACAGTATTACTTGTAAACTAGGTTTAAATCAGGCTGTTTTACAGGTAATATTTATTTTTGAACTTATTAGCAATCAACCTATATACATTTTGAAGAACATTTTGATAATAAAGAGGTTCTTTGTTTAAATTTGAAGATTATCTTGATAGCAAATAGGCTGTTAAAAGCCAGGTCAAGTTTTAAAATTGTAACTGTTAGACCACCTCTCTTAGGATCACTGGGGGAGAGGGCTCTTAAGTAAATATACATTCTGCTCTCACCTCAGCTGTAGGGATTTGGACTCTCTAAGGACAGAACCAATATTTTAGCATTTTAAGCAAGTCTTCTAGAACATTCATATGTGAAAGTTTGAAAAGTATTGCCCTGGGCTAAATATTTTACATAAAGTAAATAGATATTTCAGGTTTTAGCATTTCTCTGTAAAAGAAAAATTCTTGCAAATAAATCTATTGGAATTATTTTCAAAAGTGACACAATCTCACTTAAGGAAGGAATGACGATTTTAAAATGAAGAGGATGAAAATATCCACTGAAAGAAATTCCAGCTGAGAACTTTATGATGCTTCCATATCAGATCTTGAATCATTCTTCTAAGAGTAGCACAATCAGTAGGTTATAAATTGAGATAAAATTTTGTATATATTTAATAGTTGGTCAATGAATACAAATTTTTGCTGACTGTATTGTTCAATATTACATACATGATTCTAAAATTGTGTAGGTTTTGAAATGAACCTTTAAATATACATTAGTTCTATCTATTATCAGCTGAAAATTAATTTGTGTGAAATGGAACAGGAAATAGCTGGACATGTATGACTTTTAATAGAAATCCAGAATAAATACATTAAAAGTAAAGAACTTTATCTGGAAGCTAGATATTTCAGGTCATCAACCCATGGTATTTCTAGGGTGCTTCTCAAAAGTAAGTATTGCTCATGCAGTAAGCCCGTGCATTTCTGACACAAAGTATCATCACTACCCTGCCATTGTCACTTTCTTCTTTTTCAATTGCTTATCTCTGAACAGTGTGGTAATGGAGATTGAACCAAGGGCCTTGTACATGCTACACAAGTGCCCTACCACTGAGCTACACTTCCAGCTCTAGGATGTATTATACAATCGTATTTAAGGATGTGTTTCTATTTTCCCTTATATTGTAGACTTAAAATCTTTAATATGAATAATGAGAAAACAATTCAAGTAAGTCTATCTTGTCTTGGCTACTATAATTACTACTATTGTACCTGCTGCTTAGCCTACTCTCCCTCCTCCTGACTCACCTGGCCTGAGCTAGTTCTTGCAGACAATGTGCCTGGCACATAACATGCATTCTGTCATGTCAATTCTCACAACTTTCAAATACCATTATTCTCCACATCATAAAATTCAGAACATAGAAATGTAAGTAAGTGGAAGAACTAGATCAATGATTTTGATTCCTGAGCTCAATCTCTTAGTCCATATTTCTAGGAGCTCAATCTCTTAATCCGTATTTTTAGGAGGTTCAGAAACTGTTCTGATTATATGGTAGTTTTCACATATATAAATTCATCCATAGAAATGCAAACTAGAGTTTAATAAAAGACGGATACCTCTTAAATGCATACATACATGCATACATGCAAACACACACACACACACACACACACACACACACACACTCCTCTAAAATTCCACAAAAAAGTTTTTGTTGTTCGAGTCTGTTTTTGAGAAGAATTATGTGATTTGAAAAAAATCAAACATGACCAAACTTTAGGTCCTACTGTACCACAGCAAGATCTTTATTATCTTTTATTATCTTTTTATCTTTATTTTATGTGACATAGATTTATAAGAAAATTGCCTCTAATATAATTTATGATTCTTTTATCTATTGCTCTAAAAGTATTGCTATACTCAGCACATGTATTTAAATGATAGTTTAAGGCTACACTTACCCATGATTTCAGCTCCAGAATGATAATTCTCTCTTTAAGATTATTCTGTGTAGGATACAGTAAAATCACTGTTTTTGTTTTTTCTTTCGTTTTTTTTGGTACCAGGGATTGAACTTGGGTCCTTCGGCTTGAGAGGCAGGTGGCAGAACCATTGAGCTAAATCCCCAGCCCCTAAAATCACTGTTTTAAGGACTGGCTATAGTTTGGGGATGATAAACATTTGTCACTCTGGTAAAAATTTTCCAGGAAGACTACAACTGCTTCAATATCTGTTGGCTTGTAGAATTTGGTAATCCTCTTTAAAGCACAAGAGAAGTTAACAGGGTGAATTATAAGCTTGCTGCTACTTGAAATTACAAATCATTGGAAAACTGTCCATGAGAACCCCTTAGGGAGTCAATGTGGATAATAATGGTTTATGTGTGGTTACAAAACAATAATGAACCTGTCTAATCAATTGTTCTGAATAGCAGTAGATCATAGTGGAAGGAAAATACACATCCTTATTGACCCCTTGTGCATTCTGTAACATTTCATTCCTGGGTCTTTTGAATGGTTTCCTTTTACATCTGATCATACAGTAGTAACAAATTAACCCAAAAATGATTACTCATAACTTCTCTCAAAGGCAGAACTTAACATAAATAACTGAAATCAGGAAATAATATCATTATTTTTGCTTCTTTATGGATACATGAATGATAATAGTGCTAGCATCAAATCTAAATTAAACATAAAATAAATCTTAATATGAGAAAGGTTGTATTTTCAGGACTTAGAATTTGTAAAAGAATGGACTTGTATTCATAAGTAGAAAGAAATGAACTATAATCTCATCTCACTTTACCCAATTAGGTTTATGTTTCTAATGCATGTGTATTAGTGCAGCCAAACATATTTTGCTGTGACCTGCAATAACTGATAACCTGTTAAATGATTGATTGAACTAGGCACATTAATTTTACATGAATGGACATGCCATATGCTCAGGGTTAAATTGTAGAAAGCAATTCCTTTGTCTGCTCTCCATTTCACAAAACCCCACCACATTTAGATTTTGTACTTATGATAACAAGTTTCATGCAATAAATACAGAAATAAACAGATTCAATTATGCAGGTGATATAGCCAAAAATCCACTTGATACATCAAGGATAATTATCATCACCAATAAGTTGAACTCTCTGTCAAAAAACAATTTCATTTCATGGAATTAAAACTGCCACACAAGAAGTAATAGGAAGTACTCTCTATATCTGTTTATCACAGATACTGTGAGCATCAAGTGAGATACCATTTTTAAATTTTAAAGGATTAGAGTTTACATTAGTGTATATTTTATTTATCTATTTGTTGATCTTTAATTCAACTCATGTAGTGAAAATCAACATAAAGTATTTTAGTCACAGGCTTAATGTAATAGTTTGTGTAACATGGTCCTATGGTCTTGAAGCTTTGTCTTAATCATAAGCATGTATTTAATACCACCTGTACAGATCTAAAGATGAGAGGGAAAAGTATTCAGGCTTAATAAACTGTTCTTTTCCTTTTGTGGTAATTTATAATGTTGAGCCACTGTGCTCATTCAATAAATACTTCTTTTAATTGGTGATGAAAATCTGTAGGCTGTCTAAGTTTAATGTTTCTGGGGAAGTAGGCTTCTCAAAAAGTAGCCTACTAGGGGTGTTACGTGAACCCTTTATTTATTACGCTGTTACTTAAGCACATGGTACAGCATTTTGGTGACTATTAACACTATATGACTTGGTGTTAATGTGCTATAAAATACGTGTGATTTGTATGTGTATAAATTTGATCCACTTAATATTACTAGTGATGATATGCTATAGATTTTTTTTGGTTTTCAAATTTTGGTGTGAATACAACTAATGGAATTTTCTCATATTTATGCATAAAAACTACTTGCAGTGTAATATTTTAACTCAATGAAACCTTTATTTAGAAGTGATGTCATTTCTTTAATTTTTGATACTAAATTTTGCTCACAAATAAAATTCTGGATTTCAATGAAATTGTACATTATTTTGCAGTTATTATTTCTGAAACCATCCTCTCTCTGAAGTATGTTTATGAAAAAGTTTATTATGCTTAGATTTAGGTAAAAAATACAGTCTAATTTGAAGTGGTGAACTATTCTGATTGTGTTTTTGTTTCCTTGCAGTTATAGATTTGTATATTTGGAAACAGGCCCTCCAACACATATGCATATATTGTTTTCTAAATATCCTTTTAGAGCTACTGCTTTTAATTTATTTTCTTTGATGGGTGATTTATTCAATTCTTTCAAACAGTAGTTTTGCTGATTTGTCCAATAATTTCAGTTACTATGTTTTTGCAACTTTTTGTTCATGCATAATACTACAACTTTTAAATATGTAATTCTTATTCATTCAGGTAGCAAGAATTCTGAAGGGTGAATTCTGATTAGTGTTTGACAATACAGCTTTGTGATACTTAAAATAACTTATCTCCCTTTCTTTGTCTTTGTATAATACATTATGGAATATAAATAGATTGCCATGTCTGTAACATAAATACTCTAAGCTAAATGTACTTAGGTGATAATTCAAATTATTTATGCTCACCATTTAGTCATTGCTTACTTTTTTTGACTGTGTACACTAATAACATTTTTAAACATGATTTTTATTATATGATTTCAACATGACATAATAGTTATATACTTGTGCAATGTTAGTTCCCTGTCACCTCAGAATGTAATCCTTATTTCTACATTTCCACATGCTTTGTTGCCAAAGGTCTTTCTAGATGGCCTTAAATTAAGGCATTTCTCTCTCTTATTTTTCTGTAATGTGAATAATTCAGATGACAGAATTAATTTGAGTATGAAAATATGAGGAAAAAATGTCTATTTTCTTTAAAGTAATTGTCAATTGTTGAAACTAGGTAGAAAGAATAAGCCAACATTTATATCAAATCAAAGCTAATTTCTTGAGTTTTTCAAGGGTTTGAAAAACCTCATCATATGATGATGAGAATGAAAGGAAAAATAACAATTATTACTTGATAATATATATAGAATAAGAGACTATTTAATTCAAAGTATATATGCCAAGTGAGGATTTCCAGGATTTTCAAAATTGCTAAATCTATCCTTGATGTTATATTACAGGACAATGACACATTATGGGGTCAGACATACACAAAAAGAACAGTAAGTTAATATTGAATTGTTTGCCTTAAATATAACTTGAATCTCAATACAGAAAATGGAGCAATGAAAGTGATAGTTAAAATTGTTTAAAAAGAAATAAATATACCAAAACTTAAATTTTATTAATAACTCTTCTGCTAATAGCATAACTACAGATGATACTTAGAAATACCAACATAGGAATAAAATGATAAAAGGTAATATCCATTATAATAAGAAATAAATTATTATAAATTATTAAAAAAGGTTTCTGAGTTGTTTTCCTATTAGATGGCTCTTTTGATAAATAAATGAGGCATTATTAATAATGCTATTTGTTAATGTGAACTGATGAACTATAAGACATTATATTTCTAAACAAACCTATAATTCTTCATAACATACATTACTAGTTTCATAATCACTATAATATATATAAACTAACTTTCTGATTAAAGCTGCTTAAACAAATTTGTTTCTCAAAACAAATTAATATTTTCACTTAAGGCAAATATTCATTTAATAACTTACATTTGATTTATTTATTGTACATATCCTCCTTAATTTATATTCAATTCCCTTATCCAAATTTGGTCACAATAAATATACTTTTTTTGGTAAAATATAATTTACCACAAGAAAACTGATAAAGAGAAACAAGAATATTACCATTTTTTTAACCCCAAGTAAATATCTCTTTCATAATATCCTACTTTGCATGCTATATAGACTATATATTATTATTTAAAACACAATTTTAAAACCATTGCTTACTTGATAAGTTCATTTTTGAGAAAGTATTTTCAGTAAACTTTGTCCTGCTCCAAGGGAACAGAGCTTCTCTTAAAAATGCAGCAAATAGTTTCAGCATGATCTTTTCCTTTATGTTTTATTTAAAATGTTAATGGAGTAAATCCACAATTCACATAATTTATTTTGAAACACTTTTGCTCAGAATAATGCATTGTAAGAACAGTGATATACAGGCAAGTCCCCTTAAAGAACATGCATCAATTCAGTTCCCTTTTGAAACATATTGCAAATGCCCTCTAACAGGGCACAGGAACATTACATAAATCATCTTATATGAAAAATTAACATGACATCAAATATTTATAAATATTAATGTGTATGTTAATATAACCAAAGCTGTAACAAACAATCATAACCTTGCCAAGTTTCCTAGGACAGGCGCCGCTGATAATGATATCCATTATCTCTGGAGGAACGCACAATTATGAAAGTTATACACAGGATGTTGTGTTCTTAGGTGCTTTTAAATTTATCCATTATATGTCTACTGTACATATAATATTAACCCTTTGCACATATATTCTTAAGAAACATAAAGATAGTTCCTTTAGATAAATATTTTAAAAATCATTTTTATTCAATCATTTACATAGAAAATCCTCAATTTTTTAACATACCTTTATGCATAATTGGAGTACATGGTACACTACAAATAAATTCTCTTAGAATTGGTTTCATTAACATGTGGTAAATAACCACATATGCATTTAGGTGAATGTATGCTAAACATTACCAAAGAACGCCACAGTTTTCAATGGTACATTGGTGAGCTGTGGCTATGAAAGCTAACACATTGTGCCATCTCCACACTCCCAGGAAATGGTCTGTGTTGAGGATGGTGTGGGGTCTGGTGTTTTTGGACTTGCCTGGACTCGGTAGAGTCAAGTCCATGGATAAAGCTTTTGGTCAGAAGTTAGGGGAAAATGGATCACTAATCTGGTCAGCCATACAGTTTTCTTTGGGATTCTTTTTGAAAATGCAGTTCTTTTGACAGGCAAGGGTAATTTTGTCAATGAATGCTAAAAGCAATGTGATTCAAACAGAAGAAAAGGGTAAACATTTTGTATAGAGTGGACCCTTGACTTATGAACTCAATTCTTTCCCGAGGGCTGATTGTAACTCAAGTTGGTCAGTTGAAGGCTCAGGCTCCACTACACAGCCTTCAAAGTCTCTCTTTTGATTACAGGCAGATCTCACTGTCCCTAGAGAGACATTGGCCCGGGATTTCTCAATTAACCCCACACAGGAAAGGATCTTGCAGTGTTCCTTTCAGAACTCTTTAGGGGTTAAATCTGTATCTGAGACAATCTGGAAGCACAAGTGGCCAGCATTTGGGTCGAAACTCAAGACTGTTCAGAAGTTAAAACTAAAATTCCAGTTGTAACCCAAGTTGTTCATATGTTAGTCCAGTCATAACTCGAGGATCTACCGTATGTGCATATAACACAGGCTAAGGCAAATCTGGTCAGAATCCAACAAGTTTTCATGGGCAAAGCAAGAAAATAGCATTACTAGAGGACAAACATACTTTTGGACTGAAGATGTTTTGCTTCAACAAAAGAGAGCTCACTAAGAAGCATTATGAATCCACCTGTCTAAATCTGCTTTATAATGTTCTTCATCATAAAATGCCACTCTTGCATTTCCAATCGACTCATCAGTGGTACAGATAGGCTACACACTGGTGGTGTCGTGGTCCTCTTTTATCTGCAAAAGATGCCTTCCAGGACCCCTAGTGGATGGCTGGAACTGCAGACAGTACCAAACTCTATATATACTATTTCATGCTATTTTATACCTAGCTGCCCATAATAAGGCTTAATTATAAATTAGATACAGTAAGAGATTCACAACAGCAACTAATAATAAAGCAATCATAACAATATACTGTAATCAAAGGTATGTGAATATGGTCCCTTTCAAAATATCCTGCTGTACTGCACTTACCCTCCTACCTTTCCTATCATGATGTGAGATATTATAATTCCTACACAGGGAAGGATTGTTTGTTTTGGATGATCTCAATCACCCAGCCATCATGACGTGGGTGGATGTGGCGGATGCCAGGAGCATTTCCACCTTGCACTCTCAGACTACAGTTGACTACAGGTAACTGAAACCACACACAGTGACACTGTGGAGAATGAGGGTTTACTTTATTGGACTCCAGGGAGACTCTGCTCTACGTCACTGATAACTGGGCATGGGTCCAGCCCTGCATATGGTAGAGAAACATGACCTTTTCCACTTTAGAAGTGTTTTGTACATCTCCTGGATCTAGAATGGACTTTGGGGCATTTTGACTCTGGATAACAATGCTAATTCAGTCTATGTTACTGACTGAAAAAACTAAACATGGAATGAGTAATGTGTCAAGTGGTCAAAAAGTGCCACTCAAAAATATATTCCAATTAGAGACTCATTTTATTGAAAATCTTTAAAAATAAAATGGATTTTAGGAGGGATGTTAACCCTAATACACACATCAATACTAATTATTTTAGTCAGATGAGAGATCAATATTTAACTGGTACCATTTTTAAGTGAGTTAGAATTTAAATGGGACACAAAGAAAAAGGGTGAATTTTTAGACTGGATGTTACCTTATTAATTTAAGTATACATTTCAGGCATAAGCTTTCAAATCACCCAAAATATGTTCTTATATTTTGCTGCCATGAATTTTCCCCTCTCACCTATAGTTTATTTTTGGCACCTATTGAATCATTCCATCATCCCAAATATGTAATTTCTTTGATCTAAACAAAAAGACCCTTCTGTTAATTTCTCTGCCAGTTGCTATCTTGCATTTTATTTTACAGCATTTCTTTTCTTTAGGAAAATGACACAAAGTGTTGCCTATATTGAATGTCTCCAAATTCTCTCCCTCCATCTCCCTTAAATCCAAGGAAGCTTTCACAGAACTCCACCTCACATTTCACAAAAACCACTCTTGTTATGTTAGTCAAGATCTCCCCATGGCTAAATCCCTAAGTCAATGCTCAACTTTCCTTTTAATTGAATGCATTAGCTGCATTTGACACAGTTTATCATTTGGCTTTCCTGCCCTTTTAATATTGGAGGGTGCTGGTGCTTGGTCTTTGATCTGTTTTCTTTACCTTGGTGAAGACTCACTCCCTAGGTGAACTCTTTATTCTCATGGCTTTAAGTACCACTAATATGCAGATATCTCTCATATCTATACTTCCAGTTTAGATCTCTGTCCCTTCTCACCTTCAAATTCATATATACAATTATCTATTCAACATTTTTACTTGGTTGTTCCTAGGTAGTTTGAATAAACATGTGCAAGACAGAACTCTTGACCTCTAAAACTTACTCCATCTGCAGTCTTTCCTGTTTCAGTCAGTGGTGGCTTCAACATATTCATTACTCTAGCCAAAACCCTTGGAGTTCTATTTGACTTCTCTCTCTTGTTCTCTCAATCCCTTCCTCTGATCAGTTAGGTAAAGTCTACCTAGTATTTCTACATTCTCACAACTCCTTAGCTATCCTGATATACCATCATCTTTTGCCTACATTATTGCAATAGCCACCTATTTTCCCTATATCTATACTTGCTCTCTTGCCATTATATATTCTTCATCCAGAAGCCAGAGGGACCTTTAAAAGATATGTCAGGTCATATCATACCTTTGGTCAAAATCCTTACCATAAAGCCTCCACGTGACACTGGGAAGCTAAGGCCATGATCCAGTAATGACTTTCTGGGCCCTGTATGATCTGATTTCTTGTTACCTCTTTGACTTCACCTCTTCCTTTTTCACTGCAGTCCAGGCAGTCTGGCCTCCTTTCTTGTCCTTGAACACATTACATTAGGCACTGGCTATTATCTAACATGGAATCCATTGGATTGACTCCTTCACTTCTTTCTATTACTTCCTTGAAGTCTTGTTTCAGATTTCTTTTTCCTAGTGAAGCTTCATTTTCCTACTCTATTTAAAATTGCACCTGATACTTTTCCCAATCACTGGTACCCTGGATTCCACTTGCCATGCTCTGTTGTATGTATTTTTTCATGGCCTTTACTATTTTACATTCCAGGTAATTTACTTGTTATAAATAACATATGCATGTGTGCACACATGCACACACAAACACAAATATATACACACACAGGTTTGTTCATTTAGTTCAGGTCATCCTCCACAGGGATGTACTGTCTCTGAGCACAAGGCCTTTGGTATGTCTGCTGATGTATCATACACATCCAGAATTGAGGTTGGCATCAAGCAGGTATACAGTGAATACTGTGTGAATAAATTATTATTGTAGGAGCTAAAGAGGATAATAACAATACAGGGGCATCAAAGTGTGAGAATTAGAGAAAGGAACTGAGAGTATAATAAACAAAAATAATTACTTGTTTTCAGTTGTGACCAAGGCTGCCACTAGTGGCTTGCCTTTGAATAATGATTGTAAAAATTCTTTAAGAATGTCAATGATCTTGACTTCCTCTGAGTTAATCTACATCCTCAAAAGGATAGGCTTTATAGAGCCGTCCATGCTCAGGTCTTTGTTCCCTCACTGAGTCCCAGAATCTTCCTTCAAGTAGTATACAAAGGGAAAGAAGGGGAAGGGGTGTGAGTGCGTGTTTGAGAAGACTGTCATTGGACCCACAAACTGTGAGTCATGTTTATCTAAAAACAAAGTTTTGACCCACAGTTTCCTGTCTGTTATGTATGCTGTATGATCAAAATATGTGGTAAATGTTTAAATAAAATTTGTTACAGTAAAAGACGTTGCCCTTAATCCCCCCCAAGGTACTCCTCCTTGACTCAAACACACTTATCCTACCATTCTTGGAACTTTTGTAAACAGTTCTGGAAGTCCTCTTTTGGAAATGTCTTTATGAGGTGTTATCAAAAATATGGTGAATGTTACTACTGAGCATCATCCAACAGAAACGTGGCTCATCAAAACATTACAGTGTGGTGTGTCTTCATTTACCTCATTTACTGGCTCTGGCACCATGCAATTTCTGGCTGTTCCACAAGATCAAAATGACCATGAAAGGTAAATGTTTTGAATCAGTTCAGAATACTGAGGCATCCACAATAATGTAAAGACAGTCATGAAAGAGGACTCCAGAACCACTTCAAAGGGCGGCAGGAACCATGGGATAAATGTATTGGAAGCAAGGAGGAATATTTTGTGGAGGGTTAATAACAATGTATCTAACTGTGATAAAATTTTAAAATTTAAACATTCACCATATTTAATAATCACTTCTTGTTAGAATACTAAAAGTCTTTACTCTGTCTTAACAACAAATTAAGAAAAGAAACCTAAGCAAATAGGAATATCAACAACTCTTTTTAGGTTTGTCAGAGAAGTGGGGTCTCAGGGCCAGCCACTCTCCCAAAATTTGTAGAGATAGACTAGTAGATACAGAGAATCACAGTTTAACAGACCAGAACCCCACCACCCAAACATCTGCTTGAGCCAGAACCAGTGTAGGAGACCTGACCTATAGTTGATGAACTACTGGAGGCTCAGAGTGGAGGAGGTGGAGAGATAAAAATCACAGGGGTCTCAGCCATGTTTTTTTTGCACTTTTATGGGTGTCACCTCCACAAGCTCTACCAAGTTCTCATGGTGACTATAGAAGAAATATCTCTCCTGTTTCTGGCAGAGAGTGGAAAAAGGAATCATTTTCAAATATGCCAGAGGATTCTGTAAGCTTAGCAAGGTCTGCCTTGAGAGAAACTGATTTATTGGAAAGTAACCTGCTAGACTGTGATCAGAGCCTAATCTACCTGGGGGACAAGAAATACCAGTCTCCACCCTCCTCCACCCATCCTCTCTCTTGAAGGTAGAGGTGGTGAAGGGTTAAGAAGCATTGGTGCAGTCCACAGTCCAGGGCACAGACTCAGCAAAAGACAGGCTTAATCATGGACTAAGAATATTTATTTCTCCTCCTCCCAAGACTTACCACTGTATTACTAAATGTCAATTGACTGCAGTTTCTTTGTACCCAGTACAGCTTATCTGCCTTCGAACAAACCTACAGGACAATATTTGACAGATTTTGCTTACAGATGTGAACCAATGCAAAGGTTCTAAAAAATATTAGCAAGTCAAATCCAATAATGCATAAAAATAAATATATGCCATGATCAGTGGTACTTATTCCAGTTATATTATTGATTATATCAATAGGTACAGAAAAGACATTTGACAAAATCTAATATCTAGTTCATGGTTAAAATTCTCACTAGATGTGTCGGTACAAGCCAGTAATCACAGCACTCTGCAAGACTGGGGCAGGAAGATTGCAAGTTCGAGTTCAGCCTTGGCAACCTAGGAGCTTCATGAGACCCTAACTCAAAATGGAAAAGAAAAAGGTCTAGGGATGTGGTTTAGGGAGAAGACCTTGTCTTTGATCCCCAAATGAAACAAAACAACAACCGAATATCTATCAGTAAACAGGAAGGGTGGGGAACTTTCATAACTTGATAAAGAATACCTACCAAAAAAAACATAGCCAACATTATACTTAAAACCGAGAAACTTGAAGTTAAATAAAATATATACAGATGAGGAGTGAAGAAATAAAGCCATCTTTGTTCACAGATGATATAATTGTTATATAGAAAATTTGAAAGAATCTATGGAAACTCCTGGAAACAGTCAGTGATTAAAACAAGTTTGTAGGGAACAAATTTAGTGTACAAAAAATCAATTGCTTCCCTATATACTAGCACTTAAGTAGAATTTGAAATTAAAAGGCATTATTACTTGTAGCACCCCAAAAGTTAAGTACATACGTTTAAAGTAAACACAATACATATACATATGATGTATACAAATAAAACTACAAAATTCTGATGAAAGATATCAAAGAAGAATAAGTGGAGAGATACTCCATGTTCAGAGATAAGAAGACTCAATATTTTCAAGATGTCAGTTCTTCCCAACTTGATCTGTAGATTCAATTCAACCCCAGTTAAAACCTCAGCAGATTATTTGTGCATATCAACAAACTGTTTGCAAAGTTTACATGGAGAGACAAAAGATCAAGAATGGTGAACTTGGACTAGGGATTTGCTCAGTGCTTTCGCCTCCTGCTGCGCGAGCGCAAGGACCTGAGTTCGATCTCTGGTACCAAAAAAAAGAATAGTGAACTCTTTTGGGAAGATACTCAGCAAGGGAATAGCTGAGTCAAATGGGAATTCCAATCCTAACTCTTTGAAGTATCTCCATACTGATTTCCACAGTGGTTGCACCAGTCTACACTCCCACCAGCGGTGGAGCAGTGTGCCTCTTTCCCCACAGCCCCACCAGCATTTGGTTGATTTCTTAATAGCAGCCATTCTTTCTGGGGTGAGGTGGAATCTCAGTGTTGTTTTCATTTGCATCTCTCAAATGACAAGTGATTTTGAATAGTTTTTCATATGTTTACTTGCTATTTCTACTTCTTTGTCTGAGAAATGTCTGTTCATTTCAGATGCCTATTTTTGGATTGGGTCTTTAAATTTGGGAGGTCTGATTTTTTTAAGTTCTTCATAGATTCTAGATAGTAGAACTTTGTCTGAGGAACAGCAGGTAAAAATTTTTTCCCACACAGTGGGTTGTCTCTTCACACTGCTGGTGGTTTCTCTTGCTGTGCAGAGCTTTGTAATAAGAAGAGATCCCACTTGTTGATTGTTTGTGCTAGTTCATGGGCAGCTGAGGTTTTGTTCATAAAATTTTTTCCTATGCTAATGTCTTCAAGAGTTCTACCTAACCTCTCTTCCAGCTGGTTTAGTGTTTCTGATTTAATATTTAGATCTTTAATCCATTTTGATTTTAGTTTAGTGCATGTGAGTGATATATGCACACCCATGTTCATAGCGTCACAATTTGTAATAGCTAAAACTTGGAAGCAGCCCAATTGCCCATCAATTGGTGATTGGATAAAGAAAATGTTTTTTCTAAAAAAATAAATAGAGCACTACTCAGCCAGAAAGAGTGAGAAATTAGACACATTTATAGTTAAAGGGATGCACATTGAGGCAATACTCTTAAGTGGAATAAATAAGACACACATATGTAAATATCGAATGGTTTCTCTGGTGTGAGAAACTGAAAGTGTAAATAAGGGCTAAAAGGTATAGTAGAATTGGTGAAATAGGAAGAAAAGGGGTAAAGGAGAATGGGAAGTGGGAGGAGTAGGGGAAGGAAAGAAGGGAATGGAATTAATATGAGAAGATGAAAAAATGTAAACAATCTTTGTTTTGTTTTGTTTTTGTTTTTTTGGTACCAGGGATTGAACTCGGGTCCTCTGGTCCTTGCACTTGCGCAGCAGGTAGTGAAACCACTGAGCTAAATCCCCGGCCCCTAAACAAAGTCTTTATAAATAAGGAAGGGTGGAGGGGTTGAAGGGAAGGCAGCGGAATAGGGAAAAAAATAAGAACCAAGATAGATTATGTAAAGGTACAAATTTCCAATGAGGAATGTCATTATATTGTATACTTAAAATGTACCAATAAAATTAATAATAATTTAAAAAAGAACAGTGACCTCAATATTAAAGAACAAAATCAGAGGACTGGCACTACCCATCTTCAAGTCTTACTATAAAGCTCCGGTAATGAATACACTGTGGCACTGGTGAAAGAATAGACGAATGCATCAGTGGAACAGAAAAGAGACCCCAGAATTAGACTCTATAGCTATAGATAGCAAAGGAGCAAAGACACTACAATGGAGTAAGATCAATAGTGTTTTGAATATGTGAACATCCCTGTATGCTTTTTAAAGTGGACCTAGATACATTCTTCCCAAAAATTAACTTAAAATGGATTTGAGACCTATGTGTAGAATACAAAACTATAAAACTCATAGAAGGGCCAGAGATTTAGCTCAGTGCCACCGAGCCTGTCTTGCAAGCACAAGGTCCTGAGTCCGATCCCTGGCACAAAAAACAAAAAACTAAAAACAAAGAAACCATAAACCCTTCTAGAAGATAACATGCAAGAAAACCTAGATGTTGTTGGGTCTGCCAATGACTGCATATACAATACCATCATCCATGCCTTTATCAAAAACTATTATCGAGAATTAATTAACAAGCTGGAATTCACAAAATTTAAAGACTTCTCTGAAAAATAGAATGTCAAAGACTGAGAATACGTGCCACAAACTGGGAGGAGATATTTGCAAAATACACCTCTCATAAAGAACTGTTATCCAAAATATACAAAGAACACTTAAAACTTAAAAATAGGGAAACAAACAACCCAATTAAAATCTTAAAAGATAGCCAAAGACCTTAAAATATAGCTCACAAAGGAAGATTTACAGATGATAAATAAGTACATGAAAAATGTCAAACAGCATATACCATTAAGGAATTGCAAATTAAAACAACAATTAAATACTACTACAAACCTGTGAGAATAACCAAAATCCTAAACTCTAATAGTACCAAATGCTGGTGATGATATGGAACAATACAAACTCTCATTTATTTTAGGTGGCAATGCAAAATAGCAAAGCACTTTGGAAAACTATTTGTTATTTTCTTACAAACCAAAATACACTGTTACCATATGCAATCACAGTCTTTGATATTTATCCAAAAGAATTTAAAAAATCATGTCCACCCAGCAACCTGCACAGACGTATTTATAGCAGTTTTATTCACGATTGCCAAAATTTGAGAACAATCAAGACGTGCTGTTTAGCAGGTAAATGCATAATTAAGTGTGGCATGTGCAGACAATGGAATATTACTCATTCTTAAAAAAAAAGAACTGCAGTATGCACTACCGAGCCATAAAAAGACATAGGGAGGAATGGAGGGGTTGAAGGGAGGGCAGGGGAAGGGTGAAAAATAAGAACTAAGAGAGATTATGTAAAGGTGCAAATTTCAATGATGAATGTCATTATATTGTATACCTAAAATGTACCAATAAAATAAAATTTTAAAAAAAGACATGGAAAAATCTTAAATGTATGCTACTCAGTGAAAGAAGCCAATCTGAACAGACCTCATTCTATATGGTTCCAGTTATATGACTATCTGGAAAGGACAAAATTATAGTGAAAAGATAAAGATTGGTATAGGTTTAGGGAAGGGAGGAGTGAATAGTCAGTGAAATTATTCTGTATGATACTAGAAGAGCAGATATATGTGGTTCTATATTTGTCCAGACTCATCAGATACAAAACATCAAGATTGAGTCCTAATGTACACTATGGATTTCAGGTGTCAGTGTAGATTTGTAAATGGCACCAAACACATTGCTCTGTTGCAGGATGTTGATTGTGTATATGTGTGGGGGGGTAAGGGGGATGAAGGATACATGGAAAGTCTCCATACTTTCTGCTTAATTTTCTTATGAACTTAAACTTCTCTAAGAAATGAAATTAATGAGTAATAATAATTTTAAGATGAAATGGTGACTTTGGACAATTACATTACTTTTCTGGACTTCAGTCATCTCACTGATAAAATAAGTTATGGGATAGGAATGGTGGTATATACCTATAATCTCAGTGCCCTGGAAGCCAGGAGGCAGGAGGATCTCAAGTTAGAGCCCAGCCTGTGCAATTTGCAACTTAGCAAGACCTTGTCTCAAAAATTTTAAAAATTTGGGCTGGGGATTTAGCTCAGTGGTGCCACGTCTGCCTTGCAAGCACAAGGTCCTGAGTTCAATCCCCAGTACCGAAAACAAAAGTAAATAAATAAATAAATAAAAAGGAGCTGGGAATGTAGCTCAGATAATAAAGGTCTTGGATTCAAAGTCAATACTGAAAAATAAAATGTTGGACTAGATCATTGTGTTTGAATCTAAATGATAGCATGGACCAGAGAAGTAATAGAAAGAAAAAGGAATCAAGCTAAAACCATTGCTACCACGTAGAGTGTTGGAGATGGCATTACTGAAAGAAAATAGAAAGTTGCCTAACTAGCCTGAGAAATTTTATGTGAAAAATATTGAAGTAGGCATCTTCTGAAATTCTGTTACCAAAGTTTAGTAAATATGTTCTTAGCCTATTTTGCCTCATTCCCCTGCTTGGTAAACCCTATGACTCACCTGTTTCTCAGTGAGTGTTAAGATCAGAGGCAATCCCACTGTACATGACAGATACCCCCAAATGTATTAAATAAATGACTGGACTGAAATTCTTTTATGTATTTACCTTTCTACTACTAGTTTGTGAGTTTTTGAAGAGTAGGGACCTGAAGCCTTATAATTTGTCTATTCCCAGGACAATATTTGAAATAAAAGCACCCAACAATTATTTCTTGAATGATCAGCATATACCTATAAAGGAAATTGGTAAAAATGATTGTTTTTGAGGGAAAAATTGGGTTTGTAGATTTTGTTCACATATTACCTTTAAAATAAAATATATACTGTATACAAACAGAATTTTCATTTGTATATGTTGCATGTATATCAATTATACAATAGTTCCACCATATCCACAGTTTCACTTTTTGTAGTTTCATTTATCCATGATTCATAATAGTCTGAAAATATTAATGAAAAACTCCAGAAATAAATAATCTGTAAGTTTGAAATAATAGGCCATTCTGGACTGCATGATGAAATCTCATGCTGTTGTGCTCAGGGTATGAACCATCCCTTTGTTTAGGACATCCACTCTGTATATGATATCTGGCTGGGAATGACTGAGAAGGCCCCTGGGCTATCTGTCACACCCACTGCTACCGCACTGCAGAGACTGTGCTCAAATAACCCTTAGTTTACTTAACATTAACAATGGGCCAAAGAGCAAGAGTCAGTGATGCTGGCAACTCATATATGAAGTTTAAAGTGTTCCCTTGAAGGGAAAAGGGAAAAGTTCTAAGGTTGCTAAGATCTGTGATAAATTGTTAATCTCTTACTGTTCCTAATTTATAAATTAAATGTTATTATAGGTATGTATATGAAAAATATAATATATAGGATTTGGTATTATCTGTGGTTTCTGGCACCCATTGGGGGTCTTAGGACATATCTCCCATATATAAGGAGGGACTATTGTGCATAACTGATTTTTCACAAACCTACTATTGTCTGTAAAAATGGAAATTTAGCTAAAGGGAAATAAATACCCTTTAGCTCTAAATACTCTAAAGATAGCACACATGCATATATATTTTCCTAAACAGAAAATACTTAGTTTATACACCTATTATGTACTATACACACATATATACATATATAAGTATATATTTCTTTCCATGGGAAATTCATTTTATATGTGCATATATTATATAAGCATTTTTTATGTCAATTCGTTATAGTTTACAGTTTAATTTCTGAAGTTTAATGGTATGATAATCTGGAATGTGGTCAAGAAAAAAGAAAGTAAGAAGGAGGAGGAGAAGGATTATTATTTTGAGTGGTTTAAGTAGATGTCCAAAAAATTCTCATTATATGTATTTCACTCAAGAACTTTAAAGCTCTTTCTCAGCAATTGTTTTTATTTTGTTTATAATTCTTACAAACTCTTTATATGGCTACAAAATGTGTAGTGTTTTAGGTATAGAAAATCAGAGTTTATCTATTAAAAAGAGGCATTGGAAAGAGAAAGGCTGGCTGAATATATATTAAAATTAAAATTACTTTAAAAAGCTGAATGATTGGACTTTGGTTAATATAGTAGGCAAGTATCTGGAAATCTTATAGTATAATTTAAAGAATTTTATTGTGGAATATTTATAATGATGGGAGAATAGTTAAATTATGTGTATATTTTTCTATATTCTAGGTAGGAAATTTCTAAACAGTTAATGTAGATAGAATTTCATAAAAATGATTAAAAGTAGCAAGAGTGAGTTACTTCTTGATGTTTCCAGACATCAAACATTTTACTTCATTTTCTTTCCCTCTTCCTTTCTCCTCTTCTCACTCGCATCCTCATTCTATCCTTTCCTTTCTTCCACCCCTTCCCCTATTACACACATATTTGATTCATTTATAATACTTACTTGGTATCTGACTTTTTTCAGACTAACTTTGCTAGCATGTTGGACTCATTTTTTCAGAAAATATAGATAAGTTTTTAGTACCTGAAAATAATATTTTAGTACTTGAAAATAATCTAACATTTTCATTTCATATATTTAAAAATGCATTGGTCTATGTTCATTATTCCTTTAAGTCCAGTCAACTCTCAATTATCTCTGGTAGTAGAGAGTAAGGATAGAATGAACAGGTGAAATCTATTTCTAGTCCCCAAACACAATTTTCAATCTCCTCTCCATAAATTCTTTACACGATGCAATACCTCTTTTCCCCTCCTTTGTAGGCTCATTTCAATTGTGGAATGACCTTAAGAAAAACAACCCAAGAGAGAAAAAGAAGTAAAGCATGCGGATGATCTCAAATCCTCTTCCAAAATTAAGATAGCAAATAAAATCTTTAACTGTAATAAAAGAAAACAAACTAGGATGATTTTTCAAATATTGTCTCTGGAAGTGTGAGTCACTTCCATATAAAAGAGTTGATTGCCCTTTATTAAACTGTGCCAACTATTTTGCAAACTGTTTAATCACTTAAAAAGCCAGTCTCGTATAAGAATAAATATGTCTTAACCTTCAGAATAGGTTTCAGTTAGATTTTTAAGGGTGAATATCTTTATACATTTTATAATCTGAAGAAGGAGAGGACAAATAAGTCTTTAATAACATTATTAAATATAGAGTTAACAAAGTCTTACAAGTATGTTATCTAGACTGTTAGCATAGAACAGGGTTCCTCACTGTTCTTTAACTAGCAATAATATTGACCTTTTTACAAAGTGTGAACAGCATTTATTTAAGGAGGAATCAATATGGAGCTGAAACTTCAAGGTTTTAGCAGCTAATCCTGAAGAACATCACTCACTGGCGATTCTGGAACAGCAGTTAGCATAAATGAGACAATCATGTGAACAAATTGGCTCAAATTTTTGTAGAATTTTAATATTTGGCATTTATTGAACTAATAAAAGTGGGAAACAGAACTTGCAGATTGCTTTGCATTTTCCCTAGAGCTGCTTTAAATAAAGGCTAAAATAAAATCCTCTTAGACACATGAAAAAGTACACCACAATTTAACACCTATTGTGCTGAAGGATGTCAATAGTCATTGATTAGTTTCTCTGTGAAGACCCAATGAATTCTATAAACTAGCATTAACTTTGATGATACAAAGGGTCAGAATATTTTAAAACACTGTTGGTGCTTTCTTCTGTTTTTGCTCCTCTGAAGAGCCTAGGTGGAGGAGTATTGTGTACAATAACCTGTGTTCCCATAAGGGGGGTGGGGCAGAGGCAGTGAACATGGCACTGAAAAGCAGAGACTAAGGGAAGACAAGGTAGCTCATGGGATGGGGAAGTTAAACTTTACCTGTGCTCATGTTGAATTCAAATATTCAGAAGAAAGGAGAACAATGTAATTTTTAAGAATGTAAAAATGAAAGAAAATAGGTATGGTATTGTATATCGTAGATGGAGTTTTTCTAGCTTTATAGTCAGAACATTAAGAACTGAGAAAATGTGCTATTGGCCTGGTGGGGGTTTTTACACCCTGGGAAATAAGGTGAATTAAATGTTAGCTCTTTTTACAACAGATTGTTTACTGATTCTTCCTCTATTCCTCTACTTTCCTGAGTCTGTATGTTTCAGTGGAGATCCTCTGGCCTGTGGTGAGTTATGCCAAGACATCTCCTGTAAATGCCTTCCTTGAAATGGGGGAAATGGCTTCAGGGGATTATAGCACAATCCCAAAGGAAGGCCAGACAATAAAGCACACAAGAAGAAAGCTCCTCAGCTCCCATAGATAGAAGTAATACTTATTAGGGGCCAACATTTGTCTCAAAGTGTATTATCTTCCCATTGCATATGCATCCTCTGTAAACACTTTCATTCTTGAATGTGAACATCTTTATTTAATTGAATAGATGGTCTTTAAAAAGGTGTTCTGTGTTTGGCTTTCAAGAATCTGGCCATTCTAGACAAAAAGGCACCAGAGGAGTTTTTATGATTTATCACATCTATGATCCATGAATTAAAAGGCCTCAGTAAGTGAGACCATTATGGTTTATTGCTTCTAGGAGCTGAGTACTACAGAGTGTGTGTGAAGAGAATCTGGCATTAGTGCTTGAACAATAAAAGTCCCTAAATGCTGATTTACCTGTCAGACTAAATTTGCTCTGAAAAAAAATTCTAATTAACAAAAATAAAGAAAGAAAACTTGTAAAGATAGATTGAGAATCATTTTATTCAGAAGCTTTAATAGAAATCCACATAATCTTGAGAGGAAACCATGAGAAAATTGTATACGATTATTTATATTCCAGTATCAGTTGACATGCTTTACTTTAGATTGAGAAAAATTGGGAATGCCTACAAAAATTACATGGAAGCATTCAATATGCTAACAATATCAGTTTCACTTGTTAGTTAAGTAGCCTTGAAATTATAGATTTTAACAAAATCATATTCTAAAAGTTACCTACTCTAAATAAATTACAATGTTTTTAGAGCTGCTATAGTTTGGATCATCTATTTGTTCCCTGGATTCAGCCTCATCTCTTCAGGCAAGCCTAAGTCTAAATTATACCAAATTGCTAGTTGTCTATTCAGTCTTTCCACATCTTTAGAAAATTCCACTATTTAAATTTGAAAACACATCAGGGATCATACTAACATCACATATGGGAAGATTTTTCTAATGATTACCATCAGTCCTCTTGTCAAAACTGAAAACCCCATTCCTTAATTCTGGATTACACTTTCCAGATCCTACAACAGCTGCTTAAGTATCTGTTTTCTTGAGCGAAGTTCTGCACACTTTTCCTATAAGGAGTCAGATGGTAAATATTTTTTGGCTTTGCAGGCCATAGGTTTCTGTTGCAACTCTTCAACTCTGTAGTAGATGAAAGCAGTAATAGACAAGATATTGATGAGTGAATATGGCTGTGGTCCAATAAAATTTTATTCATGGATAGTGAAATTGAATGTCATATAATTTTTATGTCTTGAAATATTCTACTTCCCCCACCCCAACCACTTATAGATGTAAAATCTATTCTTATAGAACAGGCTGTACAAAATCAAGTGCTAGGCTGGATTTGCCACATGGGTCATAGTTTGCCTATTTCTCTTCCTGAACATGCAATCTCATGGCTTCTCAGTGTCATCCACTCAAGTTATTTTAGGGAAGGGGGTCATTAATTGTAATTCCCTTTCTTTTGCAAATCATCAACACCTTTCACAGAGCCCTTTCTGTAATGAGGTCTGGAAGACAAGGAAAGAAACTGAAAAATCAGACCTCAATATGATGTTCCAACTTCAGTCAAACAACCAAGGCAGCCATGAGATACCGACTCTGGGATGCCTGCTCTGGGCTATGCTGCTGTTAACAAAACAAAAATGGAAGTCTTGAGGTTGTTTAATAAAGTTTTGTAAGTGGTTATAATTTCTCTGTATACCTGCTTTATTTTCTCTTTTAGCCTTTTTGTATAGCAAATGTATTTGCAATTATAATCTCTGGAATTATTTCCTTCCATGGTTTCACAAATCTCTTCTGATATTAGTCTACAAGTGTTAGAGGGAAGAGAATATGTCTTACTCATTTTCTAATCACAGGACTGACCAAAATGCTTAGGTTAGTATAGATGCTTAATACATTTTATAGATGACCAAATTGAGTTATAGAGCAAATCAGTTTGTGGGATTCATTACAAGAAGATGATTTTACATTTCCCTATTCTACCTTTTTATAGAGGAAACAGCATTCGTGATTCAGTTGTCTTGGCCTAAGAGCTTCCATGAAGCAAAGGAAAAATCCATATATCTGAAGTCTTCTTAGTGCAGCTTTATCATCTACAACTGTAGGTATTTTAGCAACAGTAATCACTTTCTATAATTTCCAGCAAAAATTGAGATAGCTATGAGCCAGTGGATAGAAACACGATGTGGTTTGCTGAGAGTTTGTGATGGTAGTAGGGTCCCCATTGGAGGTTAGACCTTTGTTGATGATACAAACAGTTCTAAATAGGCAGATTGTCATGGTTTGGGACTGGATGTACCCCAAAGTCTCATGCAGTCACAGGTAGCTGAATCCAGAATGTGTGATGCTGGGATTAAGCGTGTGTGATTACTAATGGTTTAGCACCACGCTAATCCCAGTAGTCTGGATGGAATAAAAGAGGCAGAAAGATGCAGTGAAACTCTCTTGTTGCCTTTGCTATCTTGTGCGCACCATGTTGTTTCTCCTTCGCTATGCCTGTTTGCCATCCCTGCCTTGGAGCCAGCTGATTATGGACTGAAACCTCTATGAACTGTAAATCAAATAAACCTTCTCCCCTCTAACTTTGGGTATTGGGTATTTTGTCTCAGGAACAAGAGAAAAGTAACTAACACACAGATCTAAATGGAAATCCAAGCTGTTGTGGAGGTTAGCAGAGGGCATGAAATGTTGTATCATTTGTTTCACTGGTACTGTATATGAGATACTTCTCTGATTGTGATAAAGTACAGAAAATGTCAAAACAAATTTAAAGTGATTTTAAGGAGCTTGATTTATGATCCTTGAAAATGCTAAGCATTTTATTGTATTGCACTTACCTATCTAAAAAATGGGTAAAGTAACAATTTAAATATCCTAAGGGCTGTGAAACTATTTGGAAATAAGCCCTCTAGTTATGCAATAGCTCTGACTGAACCTCTTTCTTGAAGTTAAGCATCATAAGGAAAAAATCAGAGCCTACTCAGTAAATCAAGAAACTTCCTATCAGATTTTCTTCAACTCACTCAGAAATGTGATTAACAGAAAAAAAAGAAACTCTTATTAAGTGCCTGCCATTCTTTTTAAAAGGCTGTGAATTTGAGAGCTTCACAGACACACTTATCCTTCACTTGAATAACAAGTTCTGTTACTCTGAAGGCCCAATGCCACTTACAGGGCAGTTTTCCAGGTGGCCTTGGGCCAACCTCATTCTTCCTCTTTCCTCTCTTGTGTAGGGATCCCATGATTACCCACAGGAAATATGTCATAAGACCTCCACTGGAGGCCTGAAGCCAGAGAGAGTACCAAACATTATATATACTCTATTGTTTTTCTGTATATGTATAACTATGATAAATTTTAATTTATAAATTAGGGACAGTAAGAGATAAACAATAATTAACAAAATAAAACAATTATAACAATATACATAAAAAGAGATTAAAAACTCATGCATAGTTTAATTCTGGAATTTTCTGGTTAGTGGATATTTTCAGACATGGTCAATCCTGGGTAACTAAAGCTATAGAATGTTTTGCAGTCACAGGAAGGAACTACTGCAATTTTCAGGAACAGCTGTAGAATGTGCTGGAAATATAGCATCTTGAGATAAGCAGAAACTTGCAGGAAGAGTTGGGCTCTGTTCCAGCCCCCTTGAGAAAGAAGATGCCTTTCAGCACAGTAGCCCAGTGAGTACTGTGACCCTGAGCTATGTAAGCTGGCGGGTGGGGCGGGGGGCTGGTTTTCTGGAGTCCTTCATCTGAAGTACAATTGGGGCACTCTGGATGAAACTTCACCCAATCTAAGCAACTTTGCCTAGCCTTTGGGACCAGCTCATGGTGAATCTTAGCTTCTGTTTGTCCCTTGATGCCTATATGTAAGGAATAAATCTGCTTTATGTAAATTGCGTGGGTGAATGTTCTGTCTCACCAGACTCAGGCAAGTAGCAACCAGTTGAGTGCACAGTGAACCTTTTCCACACCACTCTCTTTAGATAAAAAAGATCCATATGATACCATATATTCTATATAATTACAAACTAGATGAAGTGTGCCAAGAGTTTAAGGTGAGCTAAAAGGTGTGGCTCCATAGCACATTTCAGTTAAAACCTTGAGGATATATTCTAACATGGTCCATTTTAGTTGCTCTTCTTCCTGCTTCCAGTTTTTATCTTGAGATATTATCTCAGCTTCAGTGTTAGATGAGCTAGAGTATGTTTCTGGCTTTATTGCTGCATGTAGTAAGCTATCTGGCAGTTTATGTAGCTTATACTAATGCTAATACTAATGTTAATATTAATACTAACAAGCTCTCAGATAGCATTTCTTATGCAGCAAGCTTCAAAGTTGCTCAGATTAGATCTGTTGTTTGATATTTCCATTAAATCCTAAAGATTATAAAAGACCTATTTAAGCTTTTGCTCTTCGATTGTCCTCCTATTGACTAGACAGTGTCTGAGGAAACCTCCCACTGTCCCTAAACAAAAGGCCCAGTTATAGAAAATTTGATTTTTTTTATTAATTAAGGTCATTGGTACATTTTAGGTATACAATATGACATTCATCATTGGGAATTTGTACCTTTACATGATACATTTCGATTCTTATTTTTTTCCCTATTCCCTGCCCTCCCTTCAACCCCTATCCTCCTCCCCATTTACAGAGACTTGGTTTCCATTTTTTCCTTTTCTCATATTTATTCCTTTCCCTTCTTTCCTTTCCTCAACCCCTCCCAAAATGCTGGCAGGATTTTGGGGGAAAAGGACCCTTCTCCACTGTTGGCGGGAGTGCAGACTGGTGTAACCACCGTGGAAATCAGAATGGAGATACCTCAAAAAACTAGGATTAGAGGTCCCATTCGACCCAGCTATCCCCCTGCTGGACATCTTCCTAAAAGAATTAAAAGACCATACCACAGCTATATATGTGCACCCATGTTTATAGCGGCACAGTTTGTAATAGCTAAAACTTGAAAACAACCCAAATGCCCATCAACTGGTGACTGGATAAAGAAAATGCATGTGTGTTTTTAATAAAATGGAGTACTACTTAGCCATAAAAATTGAGAAACTAGAGACATTTATAGCTAAATGGATGCACATTGAGTTCATTCTCTTAAGTAAAATAAATAGGACACACGTGTAAATACTGAATAGTTTCTCTGGTGTGAGAAACTGAAAGTGTAAATGAGGATTAAAATGTATAATAGATAATGTGAAATAGAAAATTTGATTTTGATGGTCAAGTTGGCTTTTCCAAATGCAGAAGTCTGACTAGTGGTTATCTTTTGGGACAGTTCCTTAAAAGGTGTGTGTTAGTTACTTTTCTCTCCTTGCTGAGACAAAATACCTGGTGCCAAAAGTTAAAGGGGAAGGTTTTATTTAGTTCACAATTTGTAGAGATTTCAGTCCATAATCAGCTGGCCCCAAGGCAGGGATGGCAAACAGGCATCACAGAGGAGAAACAACATGGCATGTACAAGGTAGCAAAGGTAAAAAGGGAATTTAACAGTGTCTTTCTGCACCTTTTATCTTATTCAGACTACAGGGATTAGGGTGGTGCCAAACCAATCTCTCACTTGTGGTGGTTTAGTAATCACACGCCCTTAATCTTATCATCACACACTAGAATCACCCACCTCAGAAAGGGTCCCATCTACGACTGCATGTGGCTTTGGGGGAACATCAAGACAGAAGGCATATCAAGGTGGGTATGTAATAAAGAATTCAGCATAGACTAGGCATAGTGGCCCATGCTTGTCATCCCAGAACTCTGGGAGGCTAAAGCATGGACAATCCCAAATTCAAGTCTAATTTGGGCAACTTAGTGACTTGGTAAGACCCTGTCTCAAAATAAAAACATTTTAAAACTGATGGTGGCTTTGGAAACCCCCAAACTTTAAGTTGGTGGCAGAAGTGAGGGTAGATTGTTCACTTTAAACTTTGCAGTTGCCCAAACTCTTTGCAGTGGGCCTAGATTGAACCTCTAGCAACAGAGCTCCCCAGGGTGATTGTTTGCACTGCCACTCAAACCTGCCGAATCAGAGGTAGGGGAAGGTTGGGGAGCTGCATTAGTAGGTTTCCCAATTGATCTGTCTGCACTCTGAAAGTGAATACTACTGTACTGCAGAATAAAAACCTAGTCTCAGAAGAAATTAACCTCATCCACTACCAAAAATATGCCAATATGTCAATGGTGGCACATGCATGTAATTTCAGCACTTGGGAAGCTGAGGCAGGAAGTCACTGCAAGCTCAAGGCCAGCCTGGGCTGCATCATGAATTTAAGGCCAGCCTGAGGTACATCGTGAGATTCTGTCTTGGGGACGGAAAAAAAAAAAAAAGAAAGAAGATCTCACCATTTTTATGTCTTAGATTTTCCAGGTCATGTTGGGACTGGAAAATAACCCAGTGTGTTAAAGAAGAGCCAAAAGAGATGACTATGGATGACCTGGTGGAAAGGATCTAGGAGAGTCATTCATTTCTCAATTCTCTGGCTTTTCATATAAGAGGAAGAAAGGAAGAAAATGTTCAAATGGGAAGGGAGATTAGGGGAGAGGAAGGAAGGGAAAGAAAAAATAAGGAAAAAATGAAAACAAAACTTTTGTAAATAAGGAGGGGTGGAGGGTTTGAAGGGAGGGAAGGGGAATGGGAAAAAATTAGAACCAAGATATATCATGTACAGGTACTAATTCCCTATGAATGTGATCATTATGTATACCTATAATGTAGTAATAAACTTAATATTTTAAAAAAGAGATGATAGTCACTTTTCAGGTCCCAGGGAAGTGGGGGCCTACAAGATGCCATGGTAGAATACACTAAAGAAGACTAGAAGTGGCTGGACCTTGCTTAAGGGAATGATTTAGATCAATGACATATGGTCTCACTTGGATTTCTGGTGTCCAGTCTGAAGTCCTACCTTCCACTGTAACATACTGCTTTGGAAAATTTAGGTTCAAGAGAGTGCGCTGCTGATTTATATGCTTGAGAGCTGATTGTGTGTATCTCTTCTCAATTTCATGTTCAATGATATCACATTGGTAGGTCAAACTTGGTAATGGACACAGTGTATACCAGAGAAACTGGCCAGTGACAGCCCTCACTCCACTGGTTATTAAATATTTACCAGCATGTCACTGGTAAAAGGGGGCTGAGGTGCAAACCTAGATTAGTTCCTAAAGGAGGCATTAACATTCTCTCACCCTTTGACTTGGATTGGATAAGAAAGCTGTGATTTACATTAACACACTTGGACTCAGAAGAATCAAGAGTGTAATTGCTGCCAAAACAAAAAAGAGTATTTGGTGCAATAAAAGGCAGTTGTCTCTCTGTGTCAACCTGTGAAAGATAGGATATCTTAATTTCATAGGTGACATCAGGGAAAGTTTTAAAGGGGCATTTTAATATCAAGAATTACTTATCACTCAGTTTTCATATAATCATTATTATAATGGTATAACCACAATAGTTTAAAAAGAACCTTACTGGTCAAGCTTTGATGTAAAAAAGGGAGGTTTTAAAAAATTGAATAAATGTGGTTCCTTTCTTTTGGTTTTGATGTCAACAGAGAAAAGGATTGTTATCAGCCATGTGAGGAGTGATGGGGAACTCTGGACTGCTCTCTTTGCCTAGTGGGCTTTCCTAGTAGTGAAGATGTAGGTAAACAATGAATTCCAGGTTCACTGTATTCTTTTCCCAGCTAAGAAATTTCGTTATGAATGGCAGTTGACTGGACTCAAAGCTAAGTGTTGTCAGATGAATACAAAGTTCTTTTCTCTAAACTTTATTAACATCTTAGAGGTGAAATAAAAGAACAATTGATTTCAGCCTTTACTTTTACCAGATTTTAGTATATGAAACATTTATATAATGCCTTGGACAGTACGAAAAGTTTGTCTTAGTTGAGTTTACATTTTAATTCTCTAGAATGAACTCATTAGGCATATTTATATGTCCAGGGAATTTTTAGATGGTGAGCCTACTTCTTAAAAGTGTACCCATAAATATATGTATTAATAGAAATTTTGTAAATACCTTGATTATAATTCTGTTTGTCTTGTTTCTTATGAACCTTTTTTTTGAAGTGGATCAACTTTCAGACTTATAAAAAAGATTTATTTTGGAAAATCTGTAAACTAAAACTAAAATAGTCCTTTGTTCAAAAAGCTAATTTCCTTTAACACTATTTCCTCATATCACCACTCTTATTATAGTTTTCTAGTATAAAAGATAACACAGTTGAGAGGACTGGGAACATTTATTGAGCACTTACTGAGTGCATCTAAGTACTCCAAGTGCCATATTTCATTCAATCCTCCCACTAACTCTGGGAGATAAGCATAATCCTGATCCTAGTTTATAGATAAGGAGACTAAAGTTTAAAGAGGCTAAGAAACTGGCCTAGGTCAAACAGATTCTGAGAAGCAAAGGCAGACCCAAACCAGATGGTCTGATACCCGAGGCTATACTTTCAATCCCCCCCACCCCCACCCCCCACTCCCCGCATTTGGTCTCATATTCAGGATACTACAGAGCCAGAAAAATCCCAGAATTAATTCACCATTTACATCCAATCCTGAAACAATTTAAAGCCAAGTTGAGGAGTTCCAAGCAAAGGACTTTTCTGTATCATTTACTAAAATGAGATTAAATTTCTAAGAAGAACATTTTTATTATTGGCCGTGATATTAGACAGGAGATCTCAAATACTTAAATAGTAAGTTTTGTCTTTTAATCATTGGTAGTAACTGATCGATTGATGGATTGAACAGTTTTGATAAATCAATCAAATCACCCTCACAAAAACAAAGATTAGCTAAACTTATAAAGATTTTTCTTTGCTGACATTTGCTTAACTCAGTTGATTTGAAGTTTATTAAATGGATATGTAAAGAGATAAGGCAAAACATAGTCTCAGCCATTATAGAGCAAATATCATGGGAGAATACTGTTTAAAGTATTGGATTCTGTTGTTCCCACTCCCAGGCAACCTGGGCTCTGTTTTCTTCAACTCATGACTTATATTTGCTTTTGAATTCATTGCCTTATGGCTTCCGATTATTGCCTTTTCCTCTTCTCTCTAAGTTCTCTTGTCTGTTCTCTAGATCAGGAGTCTTGCCTTTTCTCTTAAAGTCCAGATAGTAAATATTTTAGTTTTCTGGCCATATGCTCTCTGTTGTAAATATTCAATGCTGCTATAGACAACATGTAAGTAGATGGTCATGACTATGTTCCAATAAAACTTTATTTGTATTTAAATTTGAATTTCATGTAAGTTAAATATATCATAAACTTGTTTTATATTTTCCAAACAATAAATGATACACAAACCATTTGCTATGGTTGGAATGTGTCCCTCAAAGTACATGTGTTGGGAACTTAATCTCCAATGTAAACATGCTGAAAGGGGAGGACTTTTAGGAAGTGATTAGGTCATGAGTACTCTGCTCTCATGAATGGAATGATGGCATTATAGCGAGAGTGTAATTATTTTGGGTGGGTTTCTGATAAGAAGATAAATCCAGCTTCCTTCTTTTTCATACATGCATACTCCTTTCCCCTTCTACTTCTGCCATGTTATCATGCAGCAAGAAGGCCCTGTCAGATATGGGCCCACTGATCTTGTACTTCTTAGCTTCTAGAACTGTCAGAAATAAATCTGTGTTCTTTATAAATTACCCAGCCTGTGATTTTCTGTTATAGCAGCATGCAATGGAGTAAAACAGAGAACTGGTGCTAAAAGTGGGGTGTTGCTATAACAGATACCTAAAAGACATGGAAGTGCCTTTGGACCTGGTTAATAGAGACTAGAAGAATTTGAAAGAATAGGTTAGAAAAAGCTTGTGCATGGAGTATTAAAGACTATTTTGGTGAGGCCTCATAAGAAGACAGGCAGTATAGGACAAGCTGTAATCTTAGGGATTACTTAAATTATGATCAGAATGTTAATATGGATGGTAAAGGCAATTCTGATCAGATCTCAGATGATAATGAAAAACAAGGAATTGGCAATTGGAGTTAAGATCATCCTTGTCATAAAGTAGCAAAGGACTTGGCTGAATTGTGTCCATCCTTGGGGGCTTTTTTGGAAGGCAGAACTTAACAATGTTGAACTAGGATAGTGGGTGGAAGATATCTAAGCAGCAAAGTGTTCATGCTGCCACATGGCTACTTTTAATCACATGCAGTAAGATGCAAGAGGAGAGGAGTAATTTAAAGACAATTTATAATCAAGAGAACAGGCACACACTTGGAATCTCTGCACCCTGGGAGGCTGAGACAGGGGAGGATAACAAATTTGAGTCCAGACTGGCACTTAGTGACTTAGCAAGATCCTGTCTCAAAATAAAAAATAAAAAAGGAGTGGAGTTACAGTTCAGTGTGACGGCCCTGGTCCCACTTGTCTCAATTCTTAGTCCCAAGAAGAAAAAGGGAGGAGAGAGGGAGGGAAAGGGGGAGCGAAGGAGAGAGAAGGGGGCTGGGGGGGTTGGGCCAAGCCACTGTTTGACAAAGACATTACCTTAGATAGAAAAGAGCTCTGTGCTATTCACCAAGACAATGAAGGAAAGACCTTAGAAGGTACTTCAGACATATTGAAGGCTTTTCCTCACATCACAGGTTCAGAGCAAGACTGAGGGCAAAGTTTCCGGAGAGGACCTTGAAGGAACTCAGCATTCACTTCTCTGTACTACTTTAAGTGTCAGTTTCCTGCATTCTGGAACAGTGCTTCTGAGTCACCCCAGTTGTGGTTCAAGTGGCCTCAGGTGTGACTTGGGCCGCTGCTCTGGAGGCTGCAAGCAGTGAGCCTCAGCTGACTGAGATATGCAGAATATGCCAGCTATTGAACCACGGTGGCCTCCATGTAGATTCCAAGGATATATTGGACAGCTGGAAGAAAGTGGAGTCACCACAGAGAGTCCTTCCTAAGGCAATGTCCAGGGGAACTGTAGTGTCAGGGCTGGTGGAGAGATCTCAGAACTGAAGTGCTAACAGCATGTGACTCCAGTGTGGGAGAGGTACAGGCACCTGACTCTAAGGGAGTAGAGTTTTGGGGCAGCTAACATCAAACAAAGCCATAGAGGCTATCAAAGGCCTTGAAAACCCAACCTGTATACCAGTATGCCCAGAAGGTGGGACATAGAATCATGAAGGTTGGACATGGGATCATGAAGGTTATTCTGGAGCTTTAAAATTTAATGTTGCTTTCTTATTGGGTTTTGGACTTCCTTGAGAACTGTTACCCCTCCTTTCTTGCCCATTTTTCCAATTTAGAAGAGGAATCTCTATCCAATACTTGTTTCACACTATACTTTGGAGGCATATAACTATTTTTGGTTTCATAGGCTCAGAGCTGGAAGGGAATTAGTCTCAGAGTGAGTCATACCGTGGGTATCAAACATATCTGATTTAGATTGAGATTGTAGACTTCAAACTTCTGAACTGATGTTAGAAGGAATTAAAATTTGGGCTATGTGGGGGAGCTTTTGGAGTGAAATGAATGTATTTTGCATATGAGAAAGACACGAATTTTGGAATCAGGAGCACAATGCTGTGTTTTAATGTGTTCCCCCCAAATTCATATGTTAGAAACTTAATCCCGATGCAAAAATGTTGTGAGGTTGGGGTCTTTAAGAAGTAATTATATCATGAAGGATCCATCTTTGTGATTGGATTAATGCTGTTATTGCAGAATGGCTTCCTGATTTTAAAAATGAGACTACTCCCTCAACATCTCTTACCATGTGATGCTTTCTATGTGATGTGATATATCAAGAAGGACCTCACCAGAAGCAGTCCCTTGATCTTGGACTTTCCAGAACTGTAAGCCAATATATTTTGATTCTTTATAAATCACAAAGTTTCAGGTATTTTGTTATAGCAGCACAAGGCATTCTATGATACTCTTCTTAGCTTGGCTTTGATAGAAAGATAGTGTGGCTAAATATAACTGGCAGGCTGTTAGTTTGTTTATCCTTGGTCTAGAGAATTCTCTGATTTACATTCATATTTTCTAACTAAGAGGATATTTATTGGTTTAACCAGCAATCAAGTTATTAGGGCTTATGCCTAGAAATCTCACTAAAGTCTCATGTGGTCACAGGTGGGGCTTTTCAGAGGTGGCTGAATCTAGGGTTGTGTGATGCTGGAATTAAGTGTGTGATGCTGGGATCAAGGGTGTGTGATTACAAAATTACTCCAATGATTCATTTGGCATAGTTCTAGGCATTGATAATGGGAAGGCCCACCTTGCATGTGAGGGCATGTAGTTTAGATAGAATAAAAGGGACAGAAAGAGGGCTACTGTGGTCACTTGCTGCTGCTGCTTCTTTATCATTTCACTGTTTGCTGCCTTCTGCCTGCCATGAATTGTTTCTTCTCTGTGATGCCACCCTGCCTTGGAGGCAGCCAACTATGGATTGAAACGTCTACAAACTGTGAGCCAAATAAAACTTTCCTCCTTTAATTTTGGGTATTTTGTCTCAGCAATGAGAAAAGTAACTAAAACAACAGTTTAAAGTTTTGGGCTCTTAATTTTGATGGCTTGAGTTTGAATTCTGGATCTAATACTTATTAGCTTCATTAACTAAAGCAAATTATTTATATTTTCTGAGCTCTATTTCTTCTATAAAATAAAGATAAACTTAATATCTTAATTCTATAAGTATGTACCAGAAGCAAACGAGAGACAGGGAGTTAATTTGCCTGGTTCAGTACTTAGCACATTGTAACACTCAGTGAAGATTGGCTATGATGCTGCTATTGCTGCTGCTGCTACTGTTGATATTCTTCAGAGGTTTCATGGCCTGCAGAGGACCAGCCTTTGCAATGGAGACCCAGGAGAAAAGGCCCTCGGTGTATTTTGTTCATTTCTATAATACATAATATTAGCTACTTAATACATGCATGTTGAATAAATTTACATATCCTTGGTTATCAACTATGGATTAGGTAGCAGAAAGTCATACAACAAAGCATAGTGACATATATAATTTCAGGTTATTGTTCATTTGAAAGGGTCTGTGAGCAGGGCAAACACTCAAGGTATCATGCTCTGGGCTGTAATCATGATTAATATTCATTAATTACCTAATGAAACAAAGAATAAGGAAGAAACACAGAGGTTGGAGCCTAGGAAGATATATAAGGACAAGACTTGTTGACACTGAGGCAAAGGAGTTGCTTTAGTCTCCCCACCTCTGAGGATTGCCTTGGCTATTCTGGTTGTTTTCAGATTTCATATGAAGTTTTGGGTTTTTTCTAGTTCTGTGAATAATTTTCACTATTTTAATAGGGATTGCACTGAATCTGTAGATTGCTTTTCCTTTTTCCTTTTTCTTTTTTTGTACTGGGGATTGAACTGGGGACCTTGTGAGGCAGGTAGCAGAACCACTGAGCTAAATCCCCAGCCCCTGTAGATTGCTTTTGATAGTATGGCCATTGTAAGAATATTAATTCTGCCAATACATGAATAAGGGATGTCTTTCCATTTTCTAATAGCCTCTTCAGTTTCTTTATTCAGTGTTCTGTAATTTTCATTATGGAGGTATTTCACCTCCTTGTTTAGCTTGATTCTTAGTTATTTAATTTTTTTGAGGCTATCCTGAATGGAATTGTTTTCCTGATTTCTTTCAGGGTGGGTTCATTATTGGTTTACAGGAATGTTATTGATTTTTGTGTGTTAATTTTGTGTCCTGCTACTTTGCTGAATTTCTTTACCAGATCTAGAAGTTTTCTGATAGAATTTTTGGGTCTTCCATGTAAGGAATCATATCATCTACAAATATAAATAATTTATATAAATAATATAAATAATATAAATAATTGATATCCCTTTTATTTCTTTCTCCTGCCTAATTGTTCTAGCTAAATGGCCAATAAGTGCCTGAAAAACTGTTCAATATCTTTAGCTATTGTGGAAATGCAAATCACGACTGAGATTCTATCTTATCCTAGACCAATGGCTATCATCAAGAACACAAAAAGCAACAGATACTGGCAAGAATGAGGGTGGGGGAATAACCCCTTCTACATTGTTGGTGGGTATGTAAACTAGGACAAACCCTATGAAAATCAGTAGGTGATTTCTCAAAAAACTCAAATTAGATATTTCACTTGATCCAGCTATAGCTCTTCTGGATATATTCTTGAAAGAATAAAATATCACACTCTAGTGATAAATTCATACCCATGCTTGCAGCACCACAAATCATAATAGCTGAGCTCTGGAAACAGCCTGGATGGCTGTCAACAGATGGGTGGATAAAAAAATGTGGTATATATGCACAAGGGACTATTATTCAGCCATAAAGAAGAATGAAATCATGTCATTTGCAGGAAAATGGATGAAACTTGAGATCACAATGCTAAGTGAAATAAAATACACAGAGAGTTAAATATTAGATGTTTTTTCTTAAACCTAAAATATAAATATGTAAATAAATAAAATAAAGAAAAGGTTTTAGGAAACAAGAAGTCAGACTTTTGGAGATAGAAAAGGGACTGGGGGAAGGAAGATGTAAGGGGGGCGGGTAAGGGATCAAACATAATTAATACACTCATATATTACATGCATATACCAATTCCCCCAAAAGAACATCACTATTTTATATCAGAAATACATACTAATAAAAAAGAAGAAGAAGGTGTTCTTAGGCATTTCAGCTTTATAAGCATTTCAGTGTAAAGTAAAAAGTAAAACAGAGACACATAAAACACAAAAACAAATACATGACAAAAAAATTATAAGACAAACACCAGAATCAGCCATTTCTCTAGGAAGTCCTCACTTCTTTCATTGAGGAAAGATATTCAAACCTACAAGCTATGTACAAAGAAATGTTCATTGCTACTAGGCTGATCATGGATTTTAGTCTTTTTTAGTGGATTGAGCTAAATACATTTAATGATTAAATACTTAGCATTTAAGTCTTTATTTTTATTTATACTTGAGCTTACAGAGCTTCTACTTCTTTATTAAACCAGTATCTACTTTTTTCTTTCATAATTGCCTCACTATTAAACTATATCCTTTTCTTACCTAGAATTCTGACTCTTAAGGATATAGGAAATGATAGAATTAGACAAACCCACAAGTTACTCATTTGTTTTATGTCATACCACACAATGGTCTCGAAATAACAATGCAAATATCACCAACAATATCATTACTGAATACCCAAGGTATTTTCGCATATATATTCCTTCCATTTTTAATAGTTGTGTTATATTTGCATTGTAAGACCATATAACCATTATGTACTATACATCTTCTCTGCCTTTTAGCACTGATTTAGCTTCACTTTCAAGGGTAAATATATATTTAATGCTTACTATCAGCCCTTAAGTTAATGTCTCCCTAGGGATTTCGCAGTTTGGAGCTCATTTGGTCTGTAGATTCTTTAGACAGGGTTCATGGGAACAATATTCCCTGAATTCTTGCATGCTGGCAACAGTGTAACTGTACTCATTATACTTGAAAGTCAGTTTTGCTAGATATCAAATCCATGGTGCACAGTTTTTCCTTGAGTATTTAAAATATATTACTCTATTTTCTTCTTGCATAAAACATTGCTCTTGCAAAGACTGATGATCATCTGATTTTCTTTTCCTTTTAAATAATGAGGTGTTTGTCTCCTCAAATGCCCAAAGGCTTTTTTTTTCCCCAAAGACTTTTTTAAAAATGTAGACTCCCATAATCTTACTAGACTCTGTTTTGGAGTTGGTCGTTTTGGATTTTAGAAACACCATGTGTACTTTCAAATAATTTAGTGGGGGAGATTTTCTTAAATTACTGTTTTAGTTTTTTGTTTTTTTTTTCATTTTTTCCATTTCTCAGCATTTTTCCTTTCTCTTCTTTCCTTTCCCCTGCCCCTCCCACTACCCCTACCCCTTTGGACCTTTTCTTGCTATTTTGCATTATCGATTATTCATTCTAATCATGGAAAAAATGGAAATAAAGTCTTTGTAAATAGGGAAGGGTGGAAGGGGTGAAGGGAGGGCTAGGAATGGGGAAAAAATAAGAACCAAGATGCATTATGTAAAGGTACAATTCCCAATGAGAAATGTAATTGTGTTGTATACCTACAATGTACCAATAAAAGAATTTAACAAAAAAAAGAAAAAAAATTACTGTTTTAGTATTTATTATTTTCTTGTTTTGATTTTCTTCTTCCAAAACTCCTATTTACCATATTTTAAAATTTATTTTCTTTCCTGCAATGTTGATCATTTTCTGTTGAATTTTATTTCTTTCTTTTTGATATTAAAAATTTCACTCTCTTTTAAGCTTTCTATTTCTTTTAAGATATTAGCTCTTATGTTTGTAAGCCCTGGTGTTCTTTCTGGTTTTAACTTTATTTCTAAAGTGATTTTTTCACTTTAATTTCTAATTCTTTCCTCAATACTGTCACCTCATTTCTGAGCTTTTCTAATTCTGATTCATGTTGTTCTTTCATGTATTGTGTCAGTTTCTTAGTGTCTTAGCTTGTTTTGAAATAATAGGTTAGTGTTTTGATCTTTTTTTGAGGACACCTCTTTCTAGTGTGTTTTCATTGTCTGTTGGGGTATTATTCTATTACTTGTTCTCTTCTTTTCTTATCACAACATTGTATGAGATTTGACCTCAATACTTCTATGTTGTTCATTTCTATGTGAAATTAGTTTTCTTGGACTTTAAGAATGAGACTTGGTCCAGGGTAACTTGTCCAGTTTCCCAGAGCTCCCTCTTCTGTTGCTTTTCTGTAGTGTTGGAAAGTATGGTAGTTGGCTTCTGAGATTTCCTGGCCATCTTTCCCTCTCATCATTGATCGGAATTTCCCCTTGACTTCATCTCTATTGTCCCTGTCCTGTTCAGTGTTAATGCCACTTCCAGCTGTTTCTGCTCTATGTGGGTCCCAAAGCTGCTTTGTGACTTCTATGGATGTTAGGTCTGTTTGTCCCTCCCTCCATTAAAAAAAGGTAAAAATTTACACTTTATAGGTACATTGATGGACAAATAAATATATTATATATTAAAAATCTTCAAACTAAAAATAGATTTTTTTCTTCTGATTTTAAAAGAAATTGAAGCATTCTATGGGTCCTCAAAAGTACTGCGGCCCAGAGCATGGCGAGTGGCTGAACCCCTCTGGCCTTCCTCGCTGTCCTCCAGCTTACTCGGCTCAGGTTTTGGAGGGTGGTAGAGATGCTTCTTGCATCTCCTCATCGATTCCAGAATCCTCCTCACCTCACACGCTGCAGACAGACCATGTCAAGACCCTGGAAGAGGCTGGCTGGGGTTGCTGGCCTAGACAAGAAAGGGCTATCAGGAAAACGCACCAAAACTGAGAACTCAGATGAAACATCCGCTCAAGTGGAGAACTTCAGTCCACAGACGACGTCAGACTCAAAAAATCATGGGAAGAATTTAAGCAGCTACTGGTTGATGAAGTCAGAACCAGAGAGCTGATTAGAGAAAGGTGTAGATGTGAAGTTCAGCACTGAGGATCTCAAAGCACAGCCCAAGCAGACAGCATCCTGGGATGGTGTTCGAAACTACCAGGCTTGGAACTTTCTTAGAGCCATGAAGCTGGAGGATGAAGCCTTCTTCTACCATAACAACTGCAAAGAGCTAGGCATCATGGGACTTATTAAGATCGTAAAGGAGGCTTACCCAGACCACACACAGTTTGAGGAAAATAATCCCCATTATGACCTTTCCAGCAAAGAGGACAGCCCCAAATGGTTTATGGTGGATGTAGAATTTGTTCGGATAATGAAGCATTTCATCTCCCTAGCTGAGCTTAAAACCTATCACCAAGCTCACAAAGCTACTGGGGGTCTCTTAAAAAACATGGCTCTCTTAACTCGCCAGAGACTCTCAGTTCAGTCCCTTACCCAAGAAGAGTTTGATTTTATTTTGAGCCTGGAAGAAAAGGAACCAAATTAACTGAGGCACTATTGCTGGAATGAAGGCAAGATTTTATAAGAGAAAAAGAAAGCATGAGAAGGCTTGCTTTTAATGTCACCTGGGACTATGTACACAGGTGGTTTTGTGTACTTTTTTCAATAAAAGATTTAATATTAAAAAAAAAGTACTGTGGCCCAGCCATGGTGTCTACTGTGCTTAATGAGGACTTACCCATGCAGGGATGGGTATGCCCATGTCGATACCCATGCCTGGAAGAGGGTCCTACAGGATTGTGGCCAGATGATTCCAGGCCCTTCTCAGCCTTTGTGAGACCCTTTGCACTCTTTGTGCAACATTCCTAGTTTTAGCTCTTTTTTTCAAGCTGGCCTACCATGCTTTCCAGTGACTAGAAGTTGGCATGTTGGGTATATGGGGTGCTTATGTTCTCCTGTTCCTTGGAGGCTGTTCTGTCATTGCACTCTATCTTTCTACACAGGTGTCTCTATTGAGATAGGAGATGAGGGTGTGGCAAAGCTGGCTTAGGAAGTAGATATGATCTGTTAATTATAGGATCCCAGAACACATGTGCAGAAAAGTTCCCAAAGCCCTGCACCTGGACTTTTCTCAACAACTTGAGCAAGTTTTCAATAGGATGGCCTGGACCTGATATGAGCCTGAGGCATGGGATCCTAGCACTGCCTCTCAGGACCCATATGTGAAAGTTCTTGTGAGTTTTCTCGCGATTTGGACAGCATAAAAGACACAGATGCCAAGAAGAGCTTGCTACTGTGATATCTCATGGTAGCCTACTCTGCATTTTCCAGATGCAGCATGTACTTTTAGTTTTGCTTTTATCTTCTTTGACTCTTGTTCTGCTTAAGTTCACTCTGCAGAGCTGACTTTTGTCATACTTTCTCCCCTTACTTTGCAAATACATTTTTTGGCACCATTTTTGGCTTGTCTCTTCCATTACTTTGTTTGAGATGAGAGGAACTTGGAATCTGACTCCAGAAGGAGAAGCAAGCAACCCAGAGCCTGGTAATGTTTAAATGGCAAGCCACTTTTAGAAGCAGGCTCCCTGATAATACTACCGTGTAGCTCCTTTGATTACTGGTAGTTTGTACCCATCTGCTTGTATTTTGGTGTACGTCTTAGTTACTGTCTCATTGCTGAGACAAATTCCTGACACCCAAAGGTAAAGGAGAAAAGGTTTATTTCAGGTCATAGTTTGTAGAGGTTTCAGTCCATAGCTGGCTGATTCCAAAGCAGGGCAGCATGAAGAGGAGGATCACAGAGGAGAAACAGTCCATGGCATGGCAAACAACAATTAGCAGCAGCAGCAGGTAGCAAGCAGCAAGCCTTCTTTCCTTCTTTTTACTTTATATTCCATCCAGGATATAAATCTATTGATTGGTGCCACCCACCCATGATCAACAACCAGAACTATGCTAAAACAATCAGTGGACTAATTTAGTACCACACATGCTTAATCCTAGTATCACACACTATAGATCCAGCCAGCTCTGAAAAGCCCCACTTATGAATGCAGGAGGTTTTGAGGGGACATTTGAAAATAAGTCATAACAGTCTACATGGGGACATAGGCAAACGTTCTCAACTAGCTTTGTTGTAAATGTTTTCTGGGAATTTCTAATTTTGCTATGTACTTGTTCTGTTACTTTTCTTCATGGATACATATGGACTGAAAAACTGTTCTGCTGCTGCCTAAGGGCTTTTAATAAACTTTTAAACTTAGTAATTCAGGGGAACCCTCTCATTTATCTCATAAATCCAAATTGCTCCCAAATATGCTCTGCTTTCTTAAATTCTAATGATAAAGGATTGATTTTGAGGAAAATAGGATGCTTTAAAATACAAGTATCTTTGGAATAGCTAATGGGGAGTAATCAATTATTCATACATTAGAATTAATTCTTTTCAGAGAGCTTAGTTCCTAATCTATAAACAAGTGGCACTGAAAGATGTGGGTGAAGTAGAGATGAGGGTGTTTTGGAATTGGGACAGTGGCAGAATTCCAGTTTCTGGACACACAGTGAATAATAAGTGGGACTTTTTAGGTAAGACATACAAGAATAAGACACACTTTTTATACTTGGAATTTTGCCTATCATCAGCCAAACATCAATGTCCTACATACTTGAAAAGTCTTTAGGTGGATGAGAGATTTCCACTTTAACCTTGAGTTGAAGTGAATTATACTAACAGACATTTTGTACTGACTGAAGATTGAGTTTCTACCCCTGGGAGTTGGGGTGGTGTTGCCTTAAACACCAAGCAGGCAGAAAAAAACCTCACAATATATAGTTGTCTGTTTCTTCTTGATATTTTTGTGCCCCCTCAAAAATGCAATAATCTATTTAACTCTACCAACTGCTAGGCTAAATGATTGACGCACAGCTGTAAACATTCTATGACCTGTCTTTTAAGAAACAAAATAGAGTCCTGGGAAGATATTTCAGGCACAAATGTGCCCTGGCTATTTACCTGTTACAGCTATGCTTTAAGCTCACCTTTCTATATTTTGCTTCAGGCTAGGGCTGTGAGTCTGTGAACTACATTTCCCACACTTCTATGCAGTTGACTTCCTATAAGGTTCTGCAAATGGTGGACCATGGCAGCCAGAATAAGCATACAGAGACTTTCTCTTTCCAGATCTTGTTAGCAGCACACCTCGTTAGAAAAGAGCCAAGACTCCAGCCTCCAGAATTCTTGATACTCCCAGAACCAGAATGCTATGCTTCTCTAAGGCATCATAACTGGCCATCCTATTCTTTGCTGATCAAACCAACACTATACTTGCTTTCCTCAGAGGTCTAGGCTTTGGGTGTACTGGGCTTCTCCTCTGACCTCTTGGACATCTTAGCCTCGTTCCATTCTTGGTCTAAGAATGGTAGGTACTTTTTGCAGTTATTACTACCTGGGCCACCTCAGCCCGAGGGGTTGTGTTTGTTTCCTGTATACCTGATGTTCAGGATATCACAGCATCCACTTTGCTCTTTGGACCATCCAACTAATTTCTGGTAGTGAAATTTTTCAGTTTAAAATACTGAATATAGTTTTTTTTTTCTGAGTGGTTATTTGAACTTGTTTTGCAAATTCAATTTGTTTTTCAGTTACTCTTCAGTTACTCTTTAAGTTACTCTTCTTCATCTGCCACACCTTACTTTTTATTGACTATTTTGTTTTTCACCTTTTGTTATTGTAAAACTTGGTCAAGTGATACTGTTTAAGGAGAGCTTTTGCATCCATATACTGTATCCAAATACTCAGTTTGCTATCACAGAGGGAAATAATAATTTTACAACTCAACATTGTTAAAGTATCAATATATCCCAGAACTTTCCTAATCCTGCTTATGTCAGGGAAATTAGATTTAGGATAGCAATACTATTTTAGAAGTAGGCAAAAGGATTAGAAGATAAAACCTAAAAGGAAAGATCAAATAATTTGTTATTATTTATGCAAAGAAGATAGAAAGAATGTGAATACTAGAGCTAGGATCATTTTATGGAAATTAATAAGTAGCTATTTTACATATTGATCTTGAGATGGCACAGAACTGAATTTCTGGTGCTAAATGTGGAACAGAGACTGGGTAACAATGAATTCCTTATAATGAACATTTGTTTGTAAAATGAGCTACTGAGAAATAATGGGGAATGGGGAATATAATTTTATATATATATATACACACATATATATGTATATATACATACATACAAAGTATATATTATGTAAGTGTGTCTGCACTGAAAAAAAAGTATGGTTCTGGTCCCCCTGAGGTGAGTTATTGGAGTCCTGATGGCATGGTATGACCTGCTAACCTTTATAGGCCTTTCACAGGTTTTAGGGTTGTACTTCCAAGGAATTATGATCTCCTTAGCTTTATTCACTCTTAGCTCTTGTTTCATTGGTGAAAAGCATACTCAGGGATTTTTATTTAGTTGGAGGGGCTGGTAATTGATTTTCAAAAATGCATTTTGTCCCTGGTCATTAATTGACTGATGAAACAGCTGCTGGTCTGACAAAAAACAGTTTCCACCATGGGGTGGTCTGTGGCCAAACATGATTGCTTTTGCTTATCAATTGATAAAAGTACACCCTTACACATTCCCAAGATTGGGGTTGTGTTTTATTTAAAAGTACTTGTTCACTGTTTTTCAAATAATGTCACTCTAAGCAATCATTAGCTAAAGATGAATTAACCTTAGCAAATTATATAAAGAATTTAAGGTTTGTTATCATTGAACAGTCTCAAGAATTCAAAAGCAGGAGCCTCCTGGTTGTCAAATAAATAATTCTGCAGATACTGAAAATTCTAAAGTGTAATGAGATTTCAATTTGGTTAATAATGAAAATAATTATTTTTGTTGTAGCTTAGGAATAAGATAGACTGGAGTCAATGATATCTTTACAAGTATGACAGCATATTAGAAGTAAAATTTTTACTACAAAGTAATAATTTATGTATTTTCCTCATATATATATATATATATATATATATATCCTATACAATACTAATTTACATTTGGCAGCATTGGCTAAAATCTTTTAATTAGTGTGATGCTAATAAATTAAAAACAATAGTGATCTATGAAAATAAAACCTCATGTATAATAAGTACCATCAAATTGAAGTATATACTTATAAATTAAGCAAATGTTATGTCTATTTTGGACATATATATGTGCTATAGAGGTAAGAAACATAAAAATATTACCTTTTGCTATATGAGCCAGCCAGAAAGAGTCTAATAGTTTTTTAAAAATCAGAAAATCTTCACTAGGCATGGTTCTTATAAATTACTGTGGCTAGCAGGGAGTGAAAGTCAATGTCAGTGTCTTAACTGATTTATAGTTGATTTTTTGTTTCATTTGAGATCTTGTGGCTGTAACTGTAGAGATTTAAGTTGGGGTATATCCGGACTAATCTATGAACTCTGTCTTCCCTTTTCTCTGCTACCTAGGTAAGCTGTGAGTGAACTGGGAATTGGGAGACCTATATTTGGTCTGACTCAGATCTCCATAGCTATGTGATACGATCTTGACAAAGCTTTTTAAAGGCTTTGTGCCTGTTTGCCTGTTGGTAAATGGTTATATTGGTCCACTGGGGCTAATATAGCAAAATACCATAGATAAGGTGCTTACATAATCTAAATTTACTTCTTACAGTTCTAGGGGCTAAGAAGTTCAAGATGAAGGCACTGGCTGACTCACTGCTGGGCAAGGGCTTATACTCTGGTTCCTAGAGGTCTGTCTCTTACTGTGCCTCACACAGTGAAAGGGCTGAGAGAGTTTTAGGGGACAGGAGTCTCTTATATAAGGGCACTAATCCTATTCATGTAGATTCTACTTTCATAGCCTAATCATTTCCCAAAGGCCCTACTTTTTAATACAAACTTGGAATTAGGATTTCAACATACAGATTTTGGAGAGTCGCTGTCTTATCTAAAACCTGAAGAACTAGAGTTATAACTCACCAGTAGAGTGCTTGCCTAGCATGTGCACAACCCTTGGTTTGATTCACAAGACTGAAAAAAAAGAGATGGATAGTTTTAATTACTTTTAAATCAGTGGACACTGTTGTTCAAATTCATTGCAGAGAGCACAAATATACCACCATATCAAATAAATAGAAGTAGACTTTCTCAGTTAAAGGGTAGAAAGAAGTCCTGAGTGCCCTGAAATTTGCCTGGGCCCTTGCACTGCCTTCCTGCCTCTTGGTACACTTTGGGTTATTGAAGACATACTTAGGTGACAAGGGACTCCCACAAAATCAGATGACCTGTGTGCTCACTTCCAACTATTAGATATAGTTTTAACCTAGAATGTTATATGATCTAAAAAGGCCTCTGGTTATTCTCATAACAAAAGTAATTTATAAATATAAAATTGAAAATATTCAGTATCACCATGCAATGGAGAAATTTACTACTGTATATGTTTTGTTTGGATTTATTGTAATGAAATACCTATACACACATATCTTCAGGTGTGTGTCTGAAACTGCAGAGTAAGAGAAAGGTGATAAGATCACACGAAACCATTCAGAATCTAATGAAGAAATTCCATCCAGCTCTGTCCAACAGGCAGGTATAGAGTGCCTGCTGTGCAGAAGGCACTGTGCAAAACTGCCTTCCAATATCAGGCTTCCGAGGGTGATAGAGACGAATGATAGACTTTGTCCTCGATTCATTTTTGAAGCACTCCATGTCAAAGATTTAAAATTTTCCATACATTTTAAGTGTAAGACACCTAGGGAAAAGTTAGTTTGAAGTACATAGAGTAAATCCATCAATAAATAAATGTCATTGAGTAGGTCAAGTGTCTTGAGGCTGTGTATGGGCAATGTGGACCAAGGGTCAAACAAAACTGTCCTTGCACGGAGAGCTATTTGGTCCTTCTTGTTTATTAATGTCTATCCATCTATACTAATGGATTTAGCATGAAAGGAAGTAAGGTGGGGGTCAGGAAGTGAGAGTCACTAAATCTCAGATTTCCATCTTTAATTAATATTAATGCTGTCTTCAACCGGTGCAAGTTGGCACAATAGGGTCTAAAAGCTTAATACAAGAAAAATAGTTATGATCCCTCCTTGGTATATATTCATTGACATGAGGCACCAAACGGTCTCATATTACATCATATACCTTCAGTTTTAACCCAATGAAGAAGAATCTCCCTTCAGCATGAGTTGGCCAGAGCTGTGATTTTGTGTGTTCCCAAAATTTATATGCCTTTAAGTTTTAAATAATTTTTCTGTTGATTGACTTACATGAACCCTGAATGAAAACAGACTTAGCTTGTAGGAAGTAATTTATTTTGTAAATCAGCATAAGAAAAAAAGTACAATTTTTTAATTAGAAAAATCTCAGTTGTATTCTTTAAATTCAGTCATGGGCATCACATTCATGTATACACAATCACCAATCAGCCTTTGTACATCTGATCAGGTCAAAGGGTTTGTGGTCATACCTGTGTCTGGCTAGCAATTCTGTTCAGAATTTCTTTGTGAAACACCAGTTAAATATAAAATGTGTAATAGTTTTTCCTTGAACCAAAAAATCTTAATTAGAACTCAAAATATTCTCTTATAATGTTAGAATAATCTTTAAGATCAAGAATGAAAGCCCAGAGAGGTTATATGACTTGCTCAAAAGTACTCAGTGTGTAATTGACAAAGTTGGTGCTTTCAAAGCCTCGATCTCTCTGTGTAGTATTCTTTATATTCAAAAGCTGTCTTTTATATTCCCCTGAGCCATAATGTATGATTTAGAGACCCATTTTATCTCCTAGAGTGCTAGAACAAAAAACAAAACAAAAGATTAAGCAGGTTTTCACAAGCCTAACCCAATTCTATTGCAGCTTTCCACCACATCTTCCCTTTAATTTATCCTTCAATCTTCTTTACTCTAAAGCAAACTGAAACATAGTTGATGCCGGAAATAAAGCAAGAAACTACAAGAAAACACCTTTCTATGAAACCTGTAAAATAAATTTGAAAGAAAACAAATGAATATACTTTCAGTTTCTCTTCATTTCTCTTCCTCAGGCATAGCTTGCGTTCTTATTTTCTCATGCAACATTAAGGGATCGTGATGGCAAATATGCAGATGTGTCAAGAAAAGACATGGAAGGTAGTGGATTTTCTTTTCTCTTCTTTTTTTTTTCTTATCCCGAAGAGAGTTTTAGTATTTGCAAATGTTACTCCACCAGTAATGCTGTCTTTATTCCACTCCTGTGCTGGGTAGTGGTTTTGAAGGTGGAATGTTAATCTGTGTGGTGTGTAAGCTGAGTGTCTGGATGTGTGGCAGACTGTAACTTCAGGCTGGACTTCTCCAGGAAGCTTGCATTAGAGTCAAACTAGTTGTGGTGATGCAAAAGACATGATATTCAGTTATCAATTCTTACTTACATCCTACTTTAATAGTCTACCATTTAATATAGATATTTTCCAAAAAACAAATCAAGCCTCCAAACACCTTAACTTTCAGTGCCAATTCAATTCATAATATGCAACTATTTCTCTTCTATTTATGATGTCAAAATTTCTAAAACATTTCTTAGATTATACAGTTGCAGTAATTCTTCAATGATGAAGAAAGTTTGCTAAATATGAGAGCTTAGAGAGGGTTGGTAGATGATTTTCAAGATTCATATTTCTCTTTACTTGTACAGCCCAAAAGAAAGCAAAGCACAAAAAGAGAAATGGTTTTTAATACTGAGTAGAAAATGCAATATATATGTACAAAATAGAGGTTTCATTTGAATTAGTATTTACAGGTTTTGTAAGCTCAAATAATATATGTTTTTCATTATTTTAGTAAAATTAAAGAATGGGCATTCAGCTATCTTTAAATTTTCATATTGCTCACGCTACTTTAGGCATGCCAAATCACTTTGGTGTAATAAATTCCTATATGAGTATTGTACAGATACTAAAAGACATTGTAATATTTTTCTTTTAAATGTGAAGAAAAATATTAATAGATAGCTACATTTTTATGTTAGCCATTATTAGAATTTACTAATGAGAAATCTGACATGTTATTTCCTATTGCTTTAATATGTTATAAGATGTTTTGGTATACGTGGGTGTTAATTGCATAATGTTAAAAAAATTCTTTGCAATTTCTTGTGATTTATGGGCCTGCCATTGGTGACTAGGTGTGGGAGAACTTTGGCTTTGTGGACTTGTGTAGGGAAAGGATGTGTGAAAAGTTAAGGAAGCCCAATTAGAGAAAGGCACTGAGAAAAATTTTTTAAAAATCTGTCCTGCTGAGAGGCAGGCATTTTTTCTGGATGACAAATGTCTGGAGTTCTCAGTTTTAAAAAAAGGAGTGCTCACCCCTGGCCTCTTATCCCTTTGTCATGTAGGTAACCTAAGCTGTGGAAAAAGAGACCATCTGGAAAGAATGCTGCGGTTTCACAGAGCCAACATTATTCTCTATCTCCTCTTCCTCTTCCTCTTTCTTTATGGATGGTGAACAGTATTCAGATGATAGATTTTGGAAAGTTTGTCTTAGGAGATAAATTCTCACGCAGTGACCACGTATTGGTAAATTGGACTTTTCTGTGCATTTTATCATACAGTTAAGAAAGTTTCTAGGTTGTGGTTTTGTTTTTGTTTGTTTGGTTGTTTGTTTTAACTGCTGAGCTTCCAAAAGGCTTCTACTTAGTTTTAACTGAGGAATTTATGGGAATTTGCCATCTTGTGAGGTAAGTTAGACATAAATGTCTTGTGATTTATATGTGAAAGATTTTTCATTGTATATTGACATAAATTAGTACACTACACTTCTAGATATCATGGTCAACAGAACAAATTCTTCATGAGTTTTCCTTGTAAATGAGAATTAAGGGTGTTTTTAATGATGTTCATGATTTGAGACATATCCTTATACTTTATCGTGATATCACTTCATTAGGGTTCTCACCTTGAATGACATCCTTTTGATGATTTCAGGTGAAGAATAGGGCTTCATGGGGGAAAAATAAAGAAAATTTGCAGCTTATTTTATCCTGAAAGAGGTATAATTTTTTACCAAGTTGATGGGAGTGGAAAATCCATTTTGACAAATAAGTTTGAGCAAATGCTACTGATTTTGAAAGTCATCTTCTTGGCAAGAACACTATCTCTAAAAATCGAATCTGAAGGCACAACAGATTTGTTAGTGTGATTATTAAAACAATTGCCACCTTCTGGTGTAAAGTGATGTCAACGCTGAACAATCAAGTAATGCCCTTTGGTTTGATACAGTCCAGCACTCAAAGCTGCCGTGAAATAGGATTGGACGGGACCTTTCATTTCACGTGAGAATTAATTCTCTAAATGCAGGAGGAGAGGCAGCTTATTTCTTTCCCCCCAGCAAGCAGATAGAAACAAGTTGGCAGGCGGCTCTACTTCTTTTTCTTCCTCATTTCTTAGTGTGTATATGTATATGTTACCAAGTGTCATGGAAAATAATCTTTTCTTTCAATTTGGTCCTAGTGGACAAGGAAAATAATGGCAGAATTTTTCCAAAAGATTTATGGCTTAAAAATGTATACTTTTACATCTAAATTATTATGTAAGGATTGATTTAAAGGTCATATTTTTCCAATTGCAGTGAGAACTTTCTAGGTGGATTGGATTTTTTCATCAGAAAGTACCATTCCGTCCTGGGCTTCATCGGGGCTCCCTAGGAAGAGCTCAAACACGAATACTCCGTGGCAAACTTCAGTTATGTAGACGGTCTCTTCCCAATGCAGTTAAGTGAATACCATAAAAAATAAAATGCCACACACTGAAGAGAATAAACATAATTGAATATAATTGCTAAACACCTTGTAGTGTGCACTGAAAAACATTTTTGAAAATAAATGTTCTATAGTTTAGTGCCTTGAACGCAAGAACTTACTGACCTTAAATGAATTCAAAGTAGAGAAAATATTAACTGATTTTATATGTAAATTTCTGTCTTTTGCATCTCATGAAATTATCCTTTGCATAAAAGCTGTTAATATGCCTTTATTTTTTTAAAATGCTGCACATTTACCATTTTTTGAGCTTCTACAGTTGATAAAGCAAATACAAGACTGAAAAGAGAAAAATTAAAGATCAGGTGATCAATAACATATTTCTTCTCTGTCAAATTATTTTTTCCATGTACAAAATTCCCATTTGATTTTTCAATTATTCAGAATGTCAGAATGATAGATATAAGAGAGTAACCAACTAACCAGGGAAATCTCTGCCTAATAATATTCAATATAAAGATTCAGAATGATGCTTCATGATGGATTAAACTTTCCCCTGTTCTGCCTCATTAGGGTTCTCCTAATTTGACCCAATGCAAACCTATTACTTAATATATATCTAACAGTAAAATTGCATAAGTGTTCACTAGTACAACAGAAGCTAAATGAGCAGTTTCAAATAATTTAATTAAGTTGTAGGTCTTCTAATATAATTCCATAAGTATGTGAACTTTTAACTTGTGTTAACTCAATTTCCTTATGCTTTCATTTACCATTTGTTGGGGACATTACAGTGATTAGCCAAAGTCCTTCCAGCTCCTAATGTTCTCCATAAATTTTGATTTAAATTGACTGTCACTTTCTTACTATAATAAAGTAGATATTTGACATCTCAAAAAAGAGAACTGGTCTAGGATATTATGTTATCAAGGAATAGAACTTTTCCCTCTTATTGCATAAAATGCACACCAATTACCCCTTAATAAAGGTCATTAAGAATAGTCAAAGTGGGCCAGGGATTTAGCTCAGTGGTGCCGAGCCTGCCTTGAAAGTGCCAGGTCCTGAGTTCAATTCCTGGCACTGGAAAAAAAAAAAAAGAACAGTAAAAGTGAAGTGGGTTGAATACTACATATTCATAGACTTGTCTACATTTCAATACTCCTTCAAAAAAATAGCCTTCTATGTGTCTCAGTACTGAAAACACATATGCTACCATCTTCCTATGTAATTGTGTATTCAAAGGCTACCAATGTCTACTTGTCTGGTTGGTCAGCATTCAGGTACCCTCTGAATTAAGGTAGGATGGCAGCAGCTCTTATACTGTGGTTGAGATAAACAAAAAGTATTAGTCAAATGAGCTAAACTCAAATACACCACTTTCTCAACTCAGATAAAGTGGCAAATTATACAGCTGTGCCTCAAAATTTATCAAAGAATATATTTAGTTTTGAACTAAGCCCAGAAAAAGTGAAATTATGTTTCCATTATATATATTTAACACCAACTTTCTTTAGTTTCAATAAAATAAGTCAGCCAATAAAGTTTCATTATTGTCAGTTACCCTCATTGAAGTTATCTAGACAGTCCAAAAGCGGAGGCCTCAGTTCAATGCCCAGAGAGACCTAAAAATTTAGGAATAATAACAGATATTTTTCCAGGTTCAATGCTGGAATTTCTGCATTGGGTGAATCAAGAAATTTCTGAGGACAACCAGAGCTACTTATAAGTATCAGAAAGGCTGTGAGATGATGGAATGCAAGGGAAAGGAAATGTCATTCCATCTGGCTGAGAGTTTTCCCATAAAACCATTGCATTTACAATGTGTTTGGCATTGGCCTTTGGTAGATTCAGCCTTCTTTGAACTCCTGTTTGTCCACAAGATGTAAGACTCCACTCTAGAAATTTCTTAGCACCTATTCAAAATGAGTATTACTTTAAGCAATAGTAAGATTAATATTTATGTGAGTCTGTGATAGGCTAAGCAATTTATAAACATTTTTACCTAGTCACACAACTTTAAAATTTAGCAACCATCATGATCTCTCCAGTTTACAAATGGAATAGGTAAGGCACTGTGAAATCAATTAGATTACCAAAAGTGGCAACCAAAGCAGCTCAACTTTGGACTCAATATTCTTAACCATTACGCTAGGTTGGTTTGGTGATAGCCTTGTTTTATTTACTGGATTGTATTATAGTTGTATTACAGTAAGGCTTCCATGTCTATTTATAAATATTGAAATCCATATCTATATCATTCTGGGGTGTGAACTCAAGGCCTTGCACATGCTATGCAAGTGCTCTATCACTGAGCTATATGTCCATCCTCTTTATATGCTTTATTGTAATGCAAGTAGCATATGGTTGTAAGTTTGAATAATATAGATAATCCAAAAGAAGAAAATAAAACTGATTTTTCACTTCCTAGAGATTTCCTACTCTTAGGATTTCATTTTATAGTTAAATTCTTTGTTTTAAAAATAAAGATTTATATAGGGCATGTTCTTTAAAATTCAGAATTTGACTTAATAATTTAATGTGAACATCTGTTGATGTCTTGATAATGTATTTCTATAGAACATTTTTAATAGCTATGTAATTGAATATTTTGATTTTGAAAGAAGTCATTTTATATCATCATGTCTAAATTTCACATCTGATCTCAAGTGAACTATTACGCATCCCATCCTCATTTCTAGAGAGTTTTAGAAATGTGGGTTATTCAGAAGTGAGAGGTGATAAGTGTATTGTCAGAACAAATGCTGGGGATGCACACAAATTATTCAAGCTATTTCTTCTTCAGTATCTGCATGATTAAGACAAGTGAATATTTTACGTATAACAGTTTTGTAATCATCTAACAATGAAGTAGAGTGAGGCCCTGGGAGGAAGGGATGAAGGATTCTTGACCTTTAGTGGAGAGCCTTGGTCAGTCAAGTTTCTTTTACTTTGCTGGCTGACTGTGCCTGAGGGTAAAGGGAAGAAGTGACATCTTTAGTGAGGCCTCCCTGGTCAAATGGAATCAGATTGACTGAAAGCTCTGATTTTGTTTAGAGGACTAAACAAAATCCTCCCGTTAGACAACATGCACTGGCCAGAGAAACTGGATGAAGAGCCGTTCTACACTATTTCTGGACAGCAATTTCAACATCTCATTTAACACTGCAATGAGTTAAGGAAGTTTTTGAGTTATGTATTAAAGTCAACTAAATATAACTATAGTTGAGTATTTTAGCTAAATGTCTCAGAAACATCAATGTCCACAAATCACAGCTGTTGCTCTCTTATTTGTTGGTCTGGTTGTCACTTCCTATAACTCTTTACTCTTGATGCTGGCATTCCAGCACCCAATATCGAACTTTCAATATTAAACCACCTTCCACCTCCTTGCTCTTCATTCTTTGTCTTGAGCCATGAAAATCACAAAGATCTCCAATTTTCCTCAAAGTACACGAACTCTGCAATTTTGACGAGAGCACAAATTGTTACTCATTGTCCAGTGGGGAACACTTAGCTCTATCAACCTTTCTCCAGTACCAAAGCTTCTGTTAGACTCTCATAATAATCACTAATGGAAGTGGTGGTACTCACTGCAATCTTCAGATTCATCAAGACCAGCACTCAGAAGACTCCCTGGAGACTTAGCTGCTGGTGCTAAAAAAAGGTCTTGGCGCCTGAATCATTTCATAAACTTTATTTTCTTTTCAGCAAAACCTTTTCATTCTTCTCCATCCCCATCCTTTCTTCCACTCATTTCTCCAACAAATAATTAATATAAAATATAGTTAGTATCAACAAATAATTAATACAGAGTAGGCTAGCAACTGATCTCACATTGACATAACATCTCCTCGAGTCAGTTTTCCATAGTTACCAGAGGGATCATTTAAAAAATATATCAATGTGGTCATATTAAAATTTTTATGTGGTCTAGGAATAGGATACTAATTGTGCCAGTTAATCTTAACTGTCAACCCAACTAGATCAAAAGACTCCTGTTGAGAGGATTGGATCATGGGAGTGTTATTCATCAGTGGATTAACCCCTGAATGTGCTGTTAGGAGGGGGGGCGCTGTTGGAGTTGGGTCACTGGAGGTGTGCCTTTGGAGGATATATCTTTTGGTAGCCTTCTTCTGTGTTCTGTTTCTGGTCACCATGAAGGAAGCAACTTTTCTTTACCTCACCCTTTCACCTTGGTGTTCCTGTCTTAGAGCCAGTTTACCATGGACTGAAATCTCTGAAACTGTAAGCCAAAATTAAATGACTTCAAATTTTAAATTGTCATGTTCAGTATTTTATGTCAGTGATGAGAAAGCTGACTAATACATGGATACATCCCAGTTTGCTGGAAATCCATCAACTTCTGTTTGTTGTAATAATTAATAATGACTCTATAACTTCCAAGACTATTGTGGTTTAAAGAATAAATAATATGGTCATATCATGTCTGAGGCCATACCTCAAGTAGCCCATATCTACTTTAGTAGCCTGATCATTTTGTTACAGCCAACTTGTCCCTCCCAACCCTTATAGCTTCTGAAGGTAACATGTTCCCTCTCACTTGGGATTTTTGTTCAAGCTGTTCCCTTTTCTGGATTTTCTATCTATCTATCTATCTATCTATCTATCTATCTATCTATCTATCATCTTTTTTGTGGCACTGTTGATTGAACCCAGGTCCTTGCCCATCCTGGACAAGCAGTTTACCTCTGACCTGTAGTCCAAGGCCAGGGATGTTCTTTAAATCTTTCTTCCCTTCTATCTAAACTTAATTCATTCTTCAGCTCCCATTAGAAAGCAAACTTGCCAGGGATTTAGCTCAGTGGCACCACACCTGCCTTGCAAGTGCAAGGTCCTGTGTTCAATCCCTGGTACCAAAAAAAAAAAAGAAAGCAAACTTTATGAGGGCAAGAACTTGTGTTTGCTTAGATAACTACTATACTCACATGCTTAAAATAGTCCCTGGTAATGCATGTTGACTCAAGCATTACTTTCTTAGTGAAGCCTTTCTCTCCTGTCCTTACCTCAACATTTGTTTGCTTTCTTATTGAAATGTTAGAAACCCATTTACTTTCTTGCAGAGCACTTATTTCAGTTTATCATCATATAACCATTTATTCACTAGAGTTATTTTGAGGAGAGCAAGGATCATCCCATTTTGCTGATTTCTGTGTCTATGTCACATGCTGTATTTATCTAAAAATGCATTAAATAAATGAACAAACACCTTAACAATAACACTATATGAGACATTTTAGCAGTCTTAAGAGATATTAGATTTGCTCTTATTCTCTAGAAGCTTATAATATGTCTGAAGGGGGAAACAAAAATATGAAAGTAGGTAGCAGTACAAAAATGATAGACTTGACACAGAATTTTAGAACAAAGGGCCTTAAAAATGTTATAGATAAGGTCTAGGGATTTAGCTCAGTGGCCCTGTGCCAGCCTCACAAGCACAAGGTCCTGAGTTCGATCCTTGGTACCAAAAAACAAAAACAAAAACAAAAAAACTAAAAAAGAAATGTTATAAATAAACCCTAACTTATCATAGCAACATTAAATGACTGTCATGTAATGGCAGTGACAGTCATGAGGCATCTGGATAACAAGTACATGTAGACCTTCAGAGGTTGAAAAATACTGCTGTATCTTGAATATCATGGAGGGATCATGGACGTAGTGAATTTGAATTAAGTTTTAAAGGATTTATTTTCTAACAACCATTAAATATCTATTATATAATAGCAAGACTAAGACCACTGTCCTTGCCTAATCCTAGGGGTTGGCAAACAATACCCTTGAACCTAACCTGACTCTTGGTCTTGTAAACAGCTTTATGGCAACATGGCCATACCCATTTGCTTACATCTTGTCTATGGCTGGCTGCTTTTATAATACAAGAGCAGAGCTGAGTGGTTTCAATGGTGATCATACGGCCCATAAAGTCAAAAATATTTACTACTTGGCCTTTTATAAAGGATTTGTTAGCCCAAAAGTTAAACTCTCAGGGTTAAGTAGGGAAGATAGCTATAAAACTCCAAAAATGCTGTGAGACATGAGTTTAGAGGAGACATACCAGAAGATTCATGGAGGAGGAAAAGATGAAGTATAGTCAGCCCTCCATGGCTGTGGGTTCCATGTCTGTGGATTCCATCAACTGATATGGAAAATATTTGAGAAAATATTGCATCTGTATTGAACATGTACAAAGTTTTTTTCTTTTTCATTATTCCTTCAATAGTACAGAACAACTATTTACACAGCATTCAATTATATTAGGAATTAAAAATAATCTAGAGATCATTTAAAGTACATGGGAAGATGTGGGTAGGTTGTACACAAATACTACAGCATTTTATATAAAGGAATTAAACGTGCAGGTTTCTGGGTCTGTAAGGAGTCTTGGAGCCAATTCCCAGTGGTCACCAAGGGATGAGTATACTTAATTATGCAAGAAAGAGAACCCAGAAAGGATTTTGACTGGTATCTTTAAATCCTGGTGTTCAGTAGAAATTTGATTGTGAAGAAGAAAAAAGATAATACACTATGAATTAAGGTGAGAATGCAGGAGTGAACACATCTTATTTGAAGGAAGTACAAAGAACTTCTAGTCTGAACCACAGGTTCCCATTGGGAGTTCAAGGTGAAAACTTTATCAAGTGAAGCTAGGGAGACTGTACAGACAGCCTGAGTGTAGGGATGAAACATTTGAAATTCACCAAGTAGGCACTAGGGACACTTTAGAGGCTCTTGTCCAGGTCAATGATATGAAAAAAAGGAATAGATGGTTAGAGTCTGGGTCTGATGACCTGGGGTGGGGAGGGGTTGAGGGACCCTGGAGACAGTCCACTGAAGAGGATAAAAGAATTGGAGATCTGAGAGAAAATTTAGCCCACAGACAGGGCTTGCTTCACCCATAAGGTATTTGAATATTTTAAAAATATCTGTTCACAGATAGGAAAATGATATTTTTGCATACAATCTGGGTTTTTGCTGCTTCTTAAAAATCAGGTTATTCTGGCAACACATGCCTGCATTTTTGTGTGGCAACTATGCTTCAGAGCTGAGTCACACTGCGTGGAGTTGGCAGAGCAAGCCCTACTCTGGCCGTCTTTAATCCTGTAACATAACCCGTTGCTATTGGACTTTGTAGCCTATTATGCCATCACCTGGACATAAGTTTGAAACAGTCTTTAATTGGAATGGAGCCAACACATTCACCTTTCTTTTCCGGCCCTGAACTTTTTTTTAATCTACTGAGTTCTTTGTGAAGCTTTCTGAAGATTCATCTCCTTTAATTTGAAATGCTGGGGAATTGTGTGTGTGTGTGTGTGTGTGTGTGTGTGTGTGTGTATGTGTGTATGTGTCTGTCATACACTCTTAATTGGAGTGTGATAGATCTTGTAGGTGAACATCTGCCTTGAGGTCATGATCTCCAATTTAATTCATTGTGGTATATCTTTCTCTTTTATCCCTCATTAATTCCTCACAGATCACATCTTACCTGCAAACCAAACATTCTGATCCCACTCCACCCTGTTTCCTAATATTGCAGTTTTCATCCATATTTCTTGCTTATATAACCACAACAGCTTTTGTTTGTGCTTTTCAGTAGTTTTATTTTTAATTTCACCTCAAATAAAAACTGTTTCTTCCAAGAAATTTTTTTTTACAGGGTAGCTTGAGTTATATTCCCAAGAGGATTCTTAAAATTCCTTCATACAATGTTTTCTCCCTTTGCCTGGCTGTTAAAAATAGGCTACCACAAATTTCTGCATAAGTCTTGATGATATGTGATTCAGGGAGGACGTGAATGTTATAAGAGGGCAGTTAATTTGTTACCACTCCTGAGGAGCTGGGGAGCTTCCCCACCAGCCCTGCCTGAGACACTGGGTTTACAGTGACCACACAATGGCCCCTGCTGAGCAAGCGTTACAGACACATATTGATGTACAAAGTGTGGTTGTGATCAGGTTACTTGTGTTTTATGTTTCAAGATAAATGATATGGCCTTTGAAGAACAATTAGACCAGAATCATGTGTCAAAAGCAGGTATGAACAGACCTGGGACTCTGCCAGAAGACCGAATAACTACTTTTTTAGTATTTTCTTAAAAATACATATTATAGAATTTCTGAGCTAGGGAGTGCCAAAAATTGAGGGGAAAGTTTTATTTTAATTGGAAGAGGCCAACCACAAACCCAGTTCCATGACCTTAATTTCTTCCTGCCTCATCTGCAAAATGAAGAAGCTAAAATAGATGATGCTAAGAAGGGCTTGTCCCAGTGTGTGAATGCAGAGATGGATGGGGGAGCTGCACTTGTCCATAGAGAATCCAGGTTTTCATCTAGGTTTGGCCTGAGCCAAGATTGCCTGGACCAAGAAGCTGCTGAAAGTCCCAATTTCTCCCTGGGGTAAGGGTTGAGATAGGGCAAAACTGAGTAGTATACAAGAGTCTGTATGAAAAAGTGAGGGAAAAAAATACAATGCTTTGGACAGACCAAGGTCCCTTTTTAGTTCTTCAAATTTGTAATTATTTATTCAGCCTTTCTGCCTTTGGGTTTTCTCTCCTGCTACCAAAGGCTGACAGCTATTGTATTAGTCAGCTTGGGCTGCCCTACCAAATACCCCAGATTGGGTGACTCACATAACAGAAAGTTATTTTCTCACAGTTCCAGTGGCTGGAAATCCAAGATCAAGACTGTTTCTAGTAAGGTCTCTTTCCTCATTTGGCACATGGCTGCCTTCTCTGTGTCTTCACAGGGCCTGTCCTCTATGTGTGCATAGAGATGTCTCTGGTGCCTCCTCCTTTTCTTAATCTTCCTCTTGATTTCATTTGAGAGGGTACTGGGGATCGAACCTAAGGCTATTATACTGAGTTACATCCCAATTCTATATTTTTATTTTGCATTTTGAGATAAGGTCCTGCTACTAAGTTGCCCAGACTGGGTTCAAAATCACAATCCTCCTGCCTTAACATCCCAAAGTTCTGGGATTAAGAGACCAAGAATAGCAAAAGCAATTCTAGGCAACAGAGTCATGGCTGCGGGTATTACAATCCCCAACTTGAAACTATACTATAAAGCTACTGTGATAAAATCAGCATGGTACTGGCAAAGAAACAGACCCGAAGATCAGTGGAATAGATTAGAAGATGCAGAAACAACTCCAGACATACTCAGCCACCTCATCTTTGACAAAGGAGCCAAACATCCTCACTGGAGGAAAGATAGCCTATTTAATAAATGGTGTTAGAAAAACTGGATTTCAACCTGCCAAAAATTAAAACTAGACCCATACCTATCACCATGCACTAAACTAAAATCGAAGTGGATTAAAGATCTAAATATTAAGACAGAAACACTAAACTTGCTGGAAGATAAGTTAGGTAGAACTCTTGAAGACTTTAGCATAGGAAAAGTCTTTGTGAACAAAGCCTCAGTAGCACAGGAACTAGCACAAAGAATCAACAACTGGGATCTCATCTTATTAAAAACCTTCTGCACTGCAAGAGAAACCACCAACAGAGCTAAGAGACAACCTACAATGTGGGAAAAAAATTTTAGGAGCTGTCCCTCAGACAAAGATCTACTATCTAGAATATATAAAGAATTGAAAAAAATCAGAACCCCCAAATTCAAGACCCAATTCAAAAATGGGCATCTGAAATGAACAGACATTTCTCAGACAAAGAAGTAAAAGCAGCAAACAAATATATGAAAAAATGTTCAACATCACTGGTCATTCAAGAGATGCAGATGAAAACAACACTGAGATTCCACCTCACCCCAGAAAGAATGACTGCTATCAAGAAATCAACAAATAACAAATGCTGGCGGGGATGTGGAGAGAAGGAAACCCTTCTCCATTGTTGGTGGGAGTGCAGACTGGTGCGACCTCTGTGGAAATCAGTATGGAGATACCTCAAAGAACTAGGGCTAGAGGTCCCATTTGACCCCGCTATTTCCCTGCTGGGTATCTTCCCCAAAGAATTAAAAGTATCATACCACAGCGATATATGTGCTCCTATGTGTATAGCGGCACAGTTTGTAATAGCTAAAGCTTGGAAACAGCCCAAGTGCCCATCAACTGGAAACTGGTTAAAGAAGATGTGGGTTTTTTATAAAATGGAGTACTACTCAGCCATAAAGAATGAGAAACTAGAGACATTTATAGCTAAATGGATGCATATTGAGGCCATACTCTTAAGTAAAATAAATAGGACACATATGTAAATACCGAAGAGTTTCTCAAGTGTGAGAAACTGAAAGGATTAAAACAATTAAAAGAAATAATTGATAATTTGAAATAGGAAGAAAAGGTCCAAAGGGGTAGGGGAAGTGGGACGGGGAGGAGAAGGGGAAAGGAAAGAACTGAAAGGAAAAATTATGAGAAAAGAAAAAAATGGAAACAATGTCTATGTAAATAGGGAAGGGTGGAGGGGGTGAAGGGTGCACAGGTAATGGGGAAAAAAATAAGAACTAAGATACATCATGTACAGGTACAAGCACCCAATGATAAATGTAAACGTATTGTATACCTAAAATGTACCAATAAAAGAATTTAAAAAATGTCCTGGGATTATAGGCATGTACCACCACACTTGATCTTGCTTCTTCTTCCTGTAAAATCACCAGTCTCTATGGATTACAGCCACACTCTGATGATGTCATTTAATCATAATTATACTGCTAAAGGCCCTATTTATAAATCTAGTCATATTGGGGGATAGGACTTCAATATATGAATTCTGACAAGGCTCAGTTTAGTTCACAACACCTATATTAGAGGGCTGATACAAAATGAGACAGTAAAATGAAATGACACAATGTTCCTGACCCAGTGTGGAGCCTTATCCAAAATACATACAGTTCAAAGGATGCATTGCTTTAAGAAAGAGTTCAAGCTCCATGATACATGTAAGACAAGAAAAAGGTAAAGCAGCAATTGATAACTTTGAAGTTCCCTATTCAAGGTATCTGATTATGCCTAACTACTATTTCATTTTTTTTCATTAGTAACAAGTAGAGATTTATTTGGATTTTAGATTTAGTGGACTTTTCTTGTCAAGTAAAATTGATTGTGCATGCCTATCCCTTTGCAGTAGGCATCACTTATTTCTAGAGGTAGAGCTTTATGAGTGCCCCTGATGGACACTTGTCCACACCTCCAGAAAGTGTAGTTAGATCATCAGCTCATCTGGGGCTTACTACTCAATTTATAGACAATATCTATGTTATTATGCCTCCGGAGAAATAATGGAGAGCCATTATATAAATGGGTAATAGCTGAAAAGTACCCCAAAGGCAGTTGAACAGTAAGAGTATACTCATGTAAAGAAGGGCATAAAGAGAGAGAAGACTACTAGATTGCTAGCAATGGCTTCAAGCTATGTAAAGATAGCCAGACATTGCCAGAATGTTCTATTATTTTTACTGAAATGAGCCCCTAATGAATAAGAAAATTTCTCTGCAATGTATTGACACCGGCTCTAACATTAGTGATTTTTTTCTTTGCTTCTAAATAAGTCTTGGAAATCTTTTGAATATGATTTTAGGTTTCTGAGGCCATAAAGGCACATTAAAAAACCTCTGAAGTATAATAACTGGTCCAAAAGGAGAAATGATGAAGAAAAAATATCAAGGGTGTCAATATTAATGATTAAGAAAAAATATTATATACATCTACAATAATGGGGGTGGATAAAGAGATCTAGGCACAATTTGACTCTGCAAGAAAATTGCATGATTAGGCAAGATCCTGGAGGTAACTGAGCAGGTGTTAGAATAATTACAACTATTCATATGTGGCGATGCTGCTCCTGTGAGAACCCAGAAATTCCAACCTTCAGAGTGCGTTTATTTGTACCAAGCAATATGGGGGGCACTGAGTAAAATGAGGGCATATTTTGAAAATAAAATAACCACCTCCATTAAAATATAAATATTCTCTTACTAGTATGATGTTCCTGAATTTATTTTTTGCACAGGTTTTTTTTTTTTTTTTTTTCTCCTGGGAAAATGGGACCAGTGATTTTGCTATCGAAGCTTCAGAAGTTAGAGCTGGGTTTGGAAATGGGTCTTGAAGTTTCTGGGCTCACCACCAAGATGGAAGCTAGTGGACTAGCCAAAGAGAAGTGAAAGGGATTCTGAGGTTCAAGCCCTCAGGAGAGGCAGATAGAAATGCACACCACAGAAGCAATTCCCAGGGCAGGTTTTCTAGAAGCGAGTCTAGTAGGAGGTGAACAGACACAGTGGGAAGGTATGCTCCAATCATAGAAAGGAAGTATGCTGAGCAATATTGATACCTTTGTCAATGGTCAGAGATCATCTTTCAGATAGTACATTTCTCCATTATTAAGAATTAAGAGAAACAAGCACCATCTCTCAGAAGGTAATTGAAAATCAAGTACCTTTTATTAACCTGGCTGCTTCTCCATCTTTGGATCTTTGCTTTTTGTACAATTTCTTTCACTGCTTTACATTTCACATTCTGTATTTTCATTCTGTGTACATAGACATTAATCTTCAACTCAAAACCTTCTATTTGTAAGTTATTATCTGAGACTGTGGAACTATGCTCCAATAAATAAATGGTTTGTCTATCCATAAGGCACTTATAATCAAGGGGAAAATAGACATGAATGTAGCTAATGGAATATTGTCCCTGTCCACAGCTGTAGCCTGCCTCTCACTCTGCCTCCATTCTGAAACTCAGTCTGTAGAATTCCTTGTAGCCTCATAATATATTGGACCATAATGATATGTCTGGTATCTCCACTCAGCTTGCAGCCCTGTCCAGAAATACCCTTAGCTTTGTTTTTGCTTCAAACACTCATATTTAACAAGCACCTCAAGTATGACCTCTGGAAAGCCTTCTCTGACATCCCAGTTTGAAATCAATGGTCCTAAATATCATGCTGTATTGTTATAATACCTTGCATTACAAAGGTCTGTTAAATTGGTTGTCTTTACCTTATAGAAGATGGAATAGAAACTTCTCTGTTTAGAGAAACTGATTCTCTGATCATTTATGTGTGCATGAGTGTGTTTGGGTGTTTACTTATCTGTGTACTTTTTTGAGGGGTGTCCTAGGTTTTGGTAATAAGAAGAAACAACTAACATTGTCCAGGTGTATAACACTACCAGAAAACTATGAATTTAAAGAATTTCCCTACTATATAAGTTTGGTGAAAGGAAAAATAAATACGGAGTGTATATTTAACTTGAGGAGCCTGAAAGGATGCATTAGTGATGTATGGCAGAGGGAGCCGGGAGAAATTACTAGAAATTTGTTTCTAATTAGGGACATCCTGATAGTCTCTTGTAATTTCAGTGAGCAAGACAAGGCCTGAGGAAGACATTGAAAATGTTGAATTTATTTTATTATGTTATGATTCAAAACAGTGTGATAGAACATCAAAATACTATACAATAAAATGCTGATATTTTAATGTCATCAGATAGGACTATTCAGCTCCCTAGGAAGAAATTGATACTTTTACTACTTCATTTATCATTTACTTTTCTCAGTTACTTCTGCAAATTACTGACATGGAACTGGTTAGTTTTCATCAACTTTAACCTCACCAATGAAGCTTTTTTTTTCTTGCACTGAATTTCAAGTTGATGTAATTTTCTACTACATGCTGATATTATTTCATTTCAGATGACTTTTTCCTATATCATATTTTCCTAAATTTTTGAATCCAACTTCCATACAGAGGCCTGTATAAAGCCTAACACCTACTAATGTGTATCAATTTATAACATTTATTTCAGTATACTATGAGAGGTTTATTTTTAATGTTAGTCCTCAGACTCATAGATAATGCATAGCAAGTTGTTGGGGTTTTTTTGTACTGAGGATCGAACTCGGGTCCTTGTGCTTGCGAGACAGGTGGTGGAACCACTGAGCTAAATCCCTGGCCCTGCACATCAAGTTTTAATCTAAATCATTAATATATTTATTCATCTTTTACTCCCCAAATCCTTCATATTTATAGAGTATTTCTCAAGTATTTTGTGGAATTCATTAAAATGCATCACCAGCAATGTGTTTTTATTTATAACATCTTTGTGCATATATGTGAGTAAGGCCTATTAGGAAAATATTTTAGGAAACGTACAATAAAAGGAAAAGGAAGGTTCATATTCTTATTTAAAAGTTAATTAAATATTCTTTTGAGAACATAGCACTGGAAGCTGTTTCCATCAAGTAGGGAAAATATTAAGTTTCTTGATTTTTTTCATATTTCAGCTTCATTAAGACAATTTAATTGCTATAATGAAAACTTTTCCTTAATTCTCATCCTAGGGACCAAAAGCCATTTATTGCTCAGTAGAAGCAATCTAGGTTTTAAAAGAAAATTTGATTCATAATGAAATTCCACATAGGAGTAGCATATTTTTAACTTTAAAAATACTCTCTCTCCTCATTAGTCACAATACCAAGCTTCTGACAAAGTCCTCACTGCCATCCTCACTTCTGTAATTTTATAGCTATTGTGCAAATGAGTGAGCATAAATATGCATTTCTTTGTCCAGTTTACTCTCAGCTCAAAGTTCATCAAAAAGATCATTTTTTTCCACAGTCAGAGAGTTTGGAGGAATGAACCTAGGCTTAGGGGTTAGAGTGAAGTATATTCAAACTTTGACATCACTCCGGTAACCATCAATTACAGTACTACTGAAATACTCTGAGCCTCAACTTCTGTGTAAGTCAGGGATAACATCATTGTCTCAAGGAATTATCTCAGGAATACTATACTCAGCATGGTGGTTGATTTAGAAGAATCCAGAATTTGCCAGTTCCCTTTCATGGCAGATAGCACCACTAATACAATGTAAATAATGGCCCCTAAAATCATGATAATGTGGTTGCTTAGAAAAAAAATGACCATAAAAAAAGCTTAGATAGAGAATTCAGACTGCCAGTAAGTGTTAACCTAAACTTTTAAAACGTTTTAAAGTGAGTAGATTCAAATCTTCAGAGACCAGGAATGGTTAGTTCTTAAGCAGAGCAAGGAGTCTTACCACAGCTGACAGGGCTTGGAGAAATCACCACTTCTCCAACCAGAGTCAACTCCATCTCAAGAGGCAGAACTAGACTTCTGTAGGTAACTTAGAGCTCTTAAAAGCCCATTTGGGGTTTCCTTTATCTTTTGCAACTTGTGGGATTTGATGTAGTCAAGAAGACTAGTTCTTAATTATTGCTTTGGTTTGTATCTCTTGAGACCTTGGTTGGGCACATTATGAGTTGATAATGCCACTGGATTTTTACTTGAGCTCCAACTCACACCAAACATATGCAACAATGTCCTTGCAGCCTTCACTCTGAGTTCAGGGTTTGGAGAACTAATTTATGGCATGAGTAAGCTATTGTTTCATGCTACCCAGCACTATTAGCTCTTTAATGAACATTTCACTCATCTAAGATGTCGCCTGTCCACTGATATCATATCTGGCTTCTCCAGTTGTATTTTAGCATCACTCGGTGAACAGATAAGGAAATATCTCTAAAAGTTCTTGAAAGGATTGTTGCCAAGTGCTGATGATTGCAGCCTTACTCTCATCTCTTCAGGTCCCAAGAGCTGTACATTTAAAGGGAGGATGAGGCACAGAGGAAGACAAACAGAAAGAATACTCAGACTGAGTAGAGATAAGAAGGCAGCAGAGCTCAGATACCCACTGTAGTTCCCAGCAGAGCCTTGATCTGTGAGAGGAGATGTCACTCAAGATAAATGGATCCCCTATATTCAAATTTACATTTTTATTAGAATCTTAATTTCACCAAACACAAAAGTAAGTAAGTAAATAAGTAAGTTTGAAAGAGTCCTAGACAGGTAATCAGGATTCTTAATTTCCATTCTTAAATTCATTTCTGAATGGACTCAATTTAAATCACAATTCTAGGTTGAGGGGGAACCTAGACCAGAATCTCAAGTTTTAAATGATTTTTATTGTTATTATTATTATTATGAGTTACTACTTATAGTTTGCTTTTTGTTTTCTTTGCAGTATGTTAAATACACGGTGTGGATAAAAACATTAGAGTTGTCTTAAACATTTCTCCAAAGAAGATCTACAAATGGTCAACAAGTGCATGAAAAGATGTTTAGCCTTATCAGTTAGGGAATCGCAAATGAAAATCTCAGTGAGAAAAATCACTAGCACAGTTGTAATATAAAACATGGGGAAAAGTGTTGGCATAGATATGGAGAAATTGGAACCTTGTGCATTGCTGGTGGGACTGTAAAATGCTGCAAGCTGTTGTGAAAATTTTAGCTCTTCCTCAAAAAGTTAAACATAAGCCTATCATATGACCCAACAATTCAGCTTCTAGGTATATAATCTCAAAATTGAAAACAGGTACTCAAACAAATACTTGCATGCAAATGTTGATAGCAGCACTATTAACAGTAGCCCAAGCCACATGTTGGAACCTAGTCTGCCTAATAAAGCTGATGTCCACTCTCCCTCTTAGTTGGTGCTGAACTACCCAGGAAGAAAAATGGCTTTCTAACAGTCAGAAAAAAGGTAAGAGGCACCCTGCTTCATCCCCTTCTCAGCCATAGATTCTTCCTGTTGTGTTTTGTTTCTGTGTGACATGGGTCGTGTGTAAAGAAACCCAGGGAAAGAAACAGGAGGGAAATTCCTGAACAAACAGGTGTGAGGAGCTGAACAATAGCTTAGCTTTCTTCGCCTTCCCTGATTTGCAACTATGTACCTCAAAAAATATACCATCAAGAGTTCTGTTTTTGTTTCTTTCTGCAGTGACTGCTATGTTAACTATGTAGAGAAAGCCCTCAGTGAGTAGAGTTTTTGTGCGAGTTAGCTATATGACCAGATCAACAAAGCACCATTTTCTTTTCCAAACACTTCTGTTCTCTCCCCACTTCTATGCCCTATGTCAGAGCCATTTCACCTCACATTCAGTTGTCCATGACCACAATAATCTCCCTGTTCCAGTCACAAGTACTAAGTTTTCTCTATATACAAAATTTTGGAATGGGTTCCCAGTGGTTACTCAGTGAGGTCAATGAAGGTAAATGTCTCTGTCTAGCTTTCAAGGTCATCCACAACTTTCTAAATTCATTTTCCATGACTGTCCTATGCAAAGGAAAATTGGATTTTTTTCCCTTTTTCAACAAATAATATAAGGTAATTCTAACTACTTTACATGTATTATTTTATATAAATTTTACAGTTGAGCAAGGAAAGTATTATAGAAATAAGACTAAGGTTAGGGAAGATAAATAAAAATATGTAACTGTGAAGATCAGGGGCAGGATTTGAACTCAGGTTTCTGTGGTGTTCAAACTCATGTTATCAGTATTTGCCTCGATCTGGCTCTTGCTCTTGACTTTCTTACCTTTATGTTGTTGGCTCCTGCCTGCTATATTTAATGCCAACTCCAAGTATAGTTTCTTTTGCTCTCTTCTGTTTTTCTCTGTTATTCCTGAGCTCTGGGCTGGAAGGGTCTTCTTCTCTTCAATCAAATTCACATAAAAGAACAAATGTTTCTTACCTATTGGTGGCTTTTATCTTTGTATACTTCTAATCACCACACTGCTGATTCAGTGACGGTACTAGTGATGTTTTCTAAGCATCTCTACTACAATATCTAATACTTGTTGTATCTCTGACCTTGTCTAGCACTGGCTCACTATAGGTGTTCAATAATTATTTGTTCAATGATTTTTTTTGGTTTTTTTGGTACCAGGGATCAAAGTCCAGACCTTGCGCTTGCGAGGCAGGCACAGTGCCACTGAGCTAAATCCCTGGCCCTGTTCAATGATTCTTATAGATTACCTGCCAGGGAAATAAAATTGTTATATGGATGTGTTTGTTAAAGTTGTTTATAAGAATGAATTTTATTGCTTTAATCTTTTACTAAATGTAATTTTTGACATCTTGGGAATATTTAAATAAGGTGAATATTAGGAAAATATCCTATTTAACATATAACTAAAGTGCTTAAAATCTTAAGTGCTAAAACTTCTTTTTACCCAAGTGCTTACTTGAACCAACATTAAAACTAAAGGCAAAGGAAATTACTGTATGTAAATCTGTTACTTGAAACCTCTTATTCTCAGGAGTTTCATGATAGGTCCATATAGAGAAATTAATTTACAGAAGTAGTCAGCATAACTGCTAAAAAATGCAAGCATAAACTACTATGCACTTTTTCCTTTGTGTGACTTCTGCATATTTCAATATCCAGTTCATCAACTTTAAAGTTTTCAGATTCACCAGCTGTAAGAATACCTATCAGATTCTAGCGCAGCACTAAAACTGATGTTATTGAAAATAAATGAATCAGCACATTCTTGCTGAATTGTTTTCTCATGTGACTCATACTACTTAACTAACTTTTTCTTTGTGATTGTTCATTTATCATATCAAGTTTCTTTGGACATCTGCATCTTTAAGTACAAAGGCGGCACAGTTTGGTTGAAAAAGATCATTTGGAAACAAACTAATACTCTCATCTGCAGTTACAATGCAAGACAATTCTGCATCCAGTCACTGGATTTAAAGTCATTTCTTCATTTTTGAAGACATAAAGCTATCAAATTTTCAAAATTAGTAGAGTATGTCTACTAAAAAAATTCATTTAAGTAGAGTTCATGAAGCTATACTTCACAAAGCCCTTCTACTTAGTTTAGATTAGAGGATATTCTCGATGGAGCTCATCTCAAAATCACTTGGAGTCCAAAGTGTCTATGCAAAACCATTAATCTCAGAATGTTTCTAAACACCAACCTTGAGACAGGCTGCAATTTACTGTTCTCTGTGACAGACAAATAGCTGGGAATTTCTGTCATTTAACCTCAATACTTTCTTTGGTAGTGGTGGAAAGAGTTTTTTTAAATACTTCTTTGTCAAAAAAAAGACTGCAAAATCAGTCATCATAGTATGACTTTACATATAAAAATAATACTATGCATAGATATTTTGGCCATCATATTAAAAATGAACAAGATAGACTTTAAATCAATATAATTTCCAAAGAATCAGCATACAGATGTTTTGACTGATTTTTATAGCTCAAGTAGACAATATATATACATTTATTCTATTTTGACAAGGATGCTATTAGCTATATCTTTACTCTGTTTAAATAAATACCAAATTGTAAAGGAGTCTCATTTACAAATGTGGGGCTTGTTCTCCTTGTAGATGCTGAAATATCCTTATATCAGATTGAGTTTAGGTGTCTGATTACATTATATGTGTTTCACAAAATACAAACTACATATAGACAAGTTAGCCTGAAAGTCTGGCCTACATTAAGAGATGCAATCAAACAAATGCTAATAATATCAAAGTGGATTGACAAGATAATCATGAAATGTTTATGGAGCAATATGTATAGATTTGAAATTTTCAAAAAGTAGAAGTCCCAACAATGAAAATATTTAATTTTAGATTTTTACTTTAAACATCACACAGGGATTTTGGTAAGAGGTAAGACACTTGCCACTGACTTTTGCCAATGTGGATAATTAAGTAAATACAAAAGTAGATACTTTGTGGAGCATTTTATAAAGTGTTTGAAAGAAGGTATACGCCAGAAAACACACCTATACAACTTAGGAGTCTTTTAAAATAACTGTCAGGGTTTTTTTGCTTTCTTTTTCTCATGATTATAGGTTGAAGCACAACAAGATAGAAAAATGAGCAGCTAGATAGTGTGGATACCACCTGACCTGGTACAGCATATGTGCAGACCCACTAGTTTTGTATTTGCCACTGAAATGACTCTTCACTGATAGATGATTATTTTTCACTGGAAACCAACTTCCCCACTAGATGCAGATCAAAATCTGTATAAGGAACTAAAGGTGGCTGAAGTAAGTCAAAGGCTAAAAATGAGCTCCAACACCATCTCAGACCCCCTTCCTCCTTCCTTGAAAGGATCCTGGACACAACTCAGAATCACCTAAATGTAGGCATTTCATAGAAAATGACAATTGTAACGAAACTACCTGTGCAACTTCATCTGATGAGTTTCACCTTATAGACCATATTTGAAGTAAACCCTGAAATTTCAGACAGGTGACATATTAGAATATGTAGGAAATTTACTTGATCCCCAAACAGAGAGCTAACATGGATGAATTCCAATATAATATCATATATGATTGCAGGAACCACACATCTTAAGAAATGCGTATGACTGTCTAGGCAGTGAAGGATTCCTAATTTATTATATTCGGCCTGTAACATTTCAGGTCATTGGAGATATTAATTCTGTAGCAAGTGAGCATCAGAAATATTCATTTGGTTTACATCAGCAACTCTATTCTTACCACTTTATGATGCTTTAAAATATATCATCAGGCAATGTATATATCTATCTGTGTGTATCTGTTTGTATATCGCAAGTTGAACTTTTAAAATTTGGTATTTAAAATAGAATGTGTTTAGGTGATGCTTCTAGATAACCCACAGATTATTCTTTTTTTTTTTCAATGGCACTGGTGGTTCAATCCAGGGTCATCACACTGGGATACATACCCAGCCCTTTTTTATTTTTATTGTGAGACAAAGTCTTGCGAAGTTGTCCAAGCTTGACTTCAACTTGTGATCCCTCCTGCTTCAGCCTTCCAGTGGGCTGGGAATGTATGATCCACCATGCTCAGATCCACAGACTATTCTTTTTGTTGTAGTACTGGGGATCAAACTCAGGACCTTGCGCTTACAAGACAGGTGCGGTGCTACTAAGCTAAATCCCCAGCCCTCCACAGACTATTCTTAAGAAAATACCACAGTATTGCATTGGGGATATTTTCCTCAAAAAGAATAAGTATATTTACATTAGTAAAAAATATATATATATATTTGTACACAGTGTCTTATAATTTTAATGGAGCTTCTCTTCTAATAGGCCACTGTCAGGAGCAATTCTACATACTTTTGGGGAAAAGTCATTTGATTAGGCCTAGTCTCTCGCCTGCAGGCCAGCTATGTCATTTTGAGACATAACTCCATTTGGCCTCCGGTCACAACTGAGACCTGAGACGGTGATGCTGTGATGCTCCAGGACAATATTACACCAGCTGAAGACATCCTGGAAGGAACAAAATCTTCATCTGCATAGTTCCTTATTGTTCTAGGATCCCCCACGCCCCAACTGTTACATTTATTTCTCCTGATGTACTGAACTCTCTGTCCCCAGTCATCTGTTACATTTGTTTCTCCTGGTGTACTGAATAAAGGTGCGACAAGCTCCACGGCTTTTGTTTTTGCTGCCCAGAGCAGCACTGATCAGGCCCAGAGCTCAGCTTCTTCTCAAAGTCTCATTTTTTTCTACCTTTCCTGTATAATAAGTTAATTCGCCTTGTTCTGTTGTCACTCACAGGAGACTAGGATTTACTGTAGAGGTTCTAGTAATGTCCCCTTTCCCTGCTCCCTACAGGCCACTAAAATATTTGTCTGTATTTTGTGTAAAATTGCCTTAAGATTTATTTTAGAAATGTTACTGAAATCTGAAAGTCTCATCAGCAAAAAAGAATTTATGAGCCATTTTGAATGTGTATTTTGATAAAATTGCTTAGAAATTTTTATGCCCGGCCCCTGTTTAGAAATTTTAATACTGATTTTCTTTAGGTAATAGTGTCCCTTTTAAATCTTGTAACAGTTCAAATATTTTTATAAAGACAAGACAAAGTTTAAAGAAATGAATATAGTAATAAGTATACTAATGTTTATCATTCATAAAAATCAAAAGGACCATAAATTAGAGGCATACAGGTTACAAAACTATATCTATTGCATTAAGGTTGCTTTTTATTGCTTATAAAAAACAAGAGTTTCAGTTTTCATTTTTGCCTCTTTTGCTGATGGTACCTACAAAGTTTGATCAAATTATATGGTAAGTGTTTAAATTTTTTGCAATAAAAGACATATTACCATTAATTCCCCTCAAAATACTTCCTCCTTGTTTTGAATACCCTTATCCTTTAATTCCTGCCACTTTCTGAGGCAGTTCTGCAAGTCCCCTTCTCATGGATGTCTTTATGAGCTCTGATCAAAAAATACAGTGAAGGCTGCTGCCAAGTGCCATCCAATGGAAAGGCAGGATGGTTAAAAACATTATGATGTGTCCTGACCCACCTTATTTACTGGAGTTGGCATCATGAAACTTTGGGCTCTTCCTCAAAGTAAAAATGACAATGGAATGTAAACATTTTGAATCAAATCAGGACACTGAGGCAAATATGATAGCACAAATAAAGAAACTAACAAAAGAGAACTTCCAGAAGTAGAACTGCTTCAGAAAGTGGCAAGAACTGTGAGATAAATGTGTTCCACACGAAGGAAAGGATTTTGAGGGGGATTAATGACAATGTGACTTCTACCATAATGAATTTTTAAAAAATTAGCATTCACTATCAGTTTTGACCACACCTCGTACATATCCCAACATGCACAGGTCATTATGTCCTCTTCTTACTTCTGCCCCAGATACCTAGGGCTGCCCCTGAGTGCTATTTCTGATCTTATTCCACTCAGCCACCTTTAGACACCCAGGAAAAAGGATGGAAGAGCTATGATTTGTTCCTTAAAATTTTTATCTTTTTAAAAAATAGCAAATCCTATTTAAAATTTCTTTCATTTGCTTTTATTATACTCAAGAGCACCTTACAGTTATTTTACTTCTTTAAAGATTAAAATGCTTTCCTTTGTAAGTAGAAGGGAAAAATTTAGTAATCCAATTAGTAACTTTAAATAATTTCTTAGAGAATGATAACACTAAAAATCAGTTTGATATAAAGATTGACTTATTTCTTAGAGGTTGATATAGAATTAAAGTGTTCAGTCATAGATGTGTAAAGGTATTAGAAGTAGGATATAGTTATCATTTTTATTATGTTTTCTTTTTTTAAATAAAAAGTTACAAAAATATCTTTACTAGTGAACTTGATATTAGAAGTAAAAGAATTTCTTTCTATCTCTGGGACCAGTTTTACTGTATTGCTGGTATGACACTAAAAACTAAATCTAAAATCTAAAAATTAAACTTGAATTTAATTATATTTAACAAGTTGCTAAACTGGGTAAAATAAAGTAGGATAAGTATAGTGTTCCCCAACATTTACTAGTTTTCTCACCCTTTTCTAATTTTTACCTTTCAAAAAATATAATTAGCATGCCACCAAAGACAGTGGATAGCTTAAGAGTATAAATCAACCATTTCTTGATTTTCATGTGCCAATAAATGGTAGCCTTACAACTATCTATAACCCTAGAACTCATTCCAGTGGAGATAAAATCAAACATATTCCGGTCAAATTATGTTTTTGCTTTAAACACCCTGAAATATCTACCCTTCTGTATGCTTAAAAAATCATATAGAGTGCTGGGGATTAAGTGGTTCTGCCACCTGCCTCACAAGCGCAAGGTCCTGAGTTCGATCCCTGGTACCAAAAGAAAATCATATAGAAATAATTTTGAGACTTTAAGGATTAGTAAAACCTGAAGTCCTCACATGATTCTCTAACTTTGGTATGCCTGCAGTCCAATCCTGCACTTCAAGTAAGATGGCTCTTTTAGATATTTAATGTAGTCAGTAATATTCATATCTTTAAAAACTGATATAAAAAAAACCGATTAACTTGCTCTATCCCTTAAAACTTGAAGGCTTTATCTAGGATATAAAGGTGCTAAATTTCTTGGCAGAAATCCTCCAAAGGGATTTCCAGCTTGTCTTAGACTCCTTTGCGGCAAAGAGTTCTCATTACGTTGAACTTTATGCCAAACTGTCTGATTACTTAATGAGGCTAGTCAGTGTGCACCTAGGGAGAGAACCAAATGATCACCAGAGGTCAAATGAGAAGTTTGGGTCTAAGTAAGCATAACTTCTCTTATTTCCTTTCTTTCTTCATCTCCTCTCAATCTCAATTTATCTCTGTGTTTCTGTCTCTGTTCATCTTTGTCTGTGTCTCTCTGTCTCTCTCATCAGGTTTTCCCCTTTAACCTTAAAATATCTGAGTCTTCTAATGTTCATTCTCAGCAACTGAGAACCGTGCTTTTTTCTCCTTTCAGTGCCCATTCTTTTTCTAAACACTTATCATCCAGTGTATTTTATAAAGGGAATTCCCAGCAGTAGATTTTGAAATGAAAAATAAAGTGTTGAGCGTCTGAGCGTTTTCAGGTGCTGGTGTCAGTACCTGGGACGCCTCCTGTTGATGGTGATGGCCACCACTGGGGGCATCCGAAAGAGCTCTCTATTCTGAAGTCTTCAGAAATTAGCTCTATCTGATAGTTCTTTCAGATCCAATGAAGTAGGAAGACAAAGTAAGCTGGGCATACATATTTTTTTACTCTGCACTTTGTTGTTAAAAGGGAGAGGAATCCCAGTAGGACCCCTAACTCCTGTTTTAGATATTACCAAATTTTTGTAAGAATTCTGATTCTTCCTCCCTAGTTCCTTTACCCCCTTCACACTGCCCCCTCCCTATACTCCCAGTTCACTGTTGAATAAATGCTTCTTTGCTCCTCTAACAATTGTTTTGTGCTAGTAAGCATCAACTGTGAATAACACCATGGCTGATCACAGATAACTGAACTAAGGTACATTTGCTGTTTTAGAGAATGAAGCATGTAGCTGTGTTTACCTCTAAACAGGATAATTTCTTCTTAAAAAAATGCTCACACATTTTCCAATGTCATTCACGGAACTCATGTTGCTGGAGTCTTTTCAAGGTGACTTATCCAATGTAAAATGCAAAACATCTCAGTTTGCTTGTGGAGGTGGACAGATAAGAAGGGCACAAGTCTAAGTTAGACTGCTTTTAGCAGGGGGGAGTTCTGCTGCTGATAAATGAAATTCTGAAGAAAGAAGATGTGGCAAAATGCCTGCCATTGAAAACAGCAAGGAAAATAACAGTGTAGTTGGCATGCTTCTTAGAATGTATTTCTTGTTGGACACAGGAAGTTATTTCCCATTAAATTGCAACATGACATAATGTATAATGTGTCAACGACATTGTTAAAAAACAAACAAATTGGAATTGAGCTGCATACAGTTAGTCTTAGATCTCTCAGTCAGTTTCACACATTAAGACGGTAGAACATGCAGAGCTTATAAACTCTCCTGTTGGAGAGGTTTTTGGAGAATTTCACAAAACTCAGTGGGGTCTTAGTGGGAATACTGACATTTCCACTGAGTTCTTTAATGACAGCTAAACAACAGAACACCACTCCTAATTTACTCAAGCAGAATTCAATATCATAACAAGGCAATTGCTGAACACTGTTCTTTTACAAAACCAATTTTGTGCTATGATTTTAACTCTTTTGTTCACCAATGACTTTAAATTGCTTCCCAAAGCCTGTATTCTTATCCTGCATGAATTGTCTTATACAATTATTCTATTTCCCTTCTGCTATCAGTAATCATATAGATTATATATACATACACATTTAATTTTAAGACGAACACTTGCCCCAATTCAGCATTCCAGCTCGTCAGGATTTTATAGCTCCTGCCTGTCCACTCCTAGAACTATGTCCGTATGATCAACATATTGACAAGCACGTGTTATTTTTTAATCCAACCAAATGTCCTAGTTTTGTGCCATTTTTCCAATCAGCAAAGACATCTGAAAAAACGATTAGACAATTAGCAAAGTTCATGCCACTGCTGGTGGAAGGAGTGGAGGAAGGAGCTCTTGCTATCCCCATAAGGAAAAATGCCCTATCTCTCTTGAGTGGAGAGGGTCCATCCTACTGATCCACCTTTCACATGTTGATGGTTTGAAAATGTCAAGAGAAAGAGGGAAGGTTCATTACTACCTCACACTGGACGACTTCAAGTGTGACTTCCCCATGCACACTACCCTCACATAAAAGAGATAAATGGTCTTATTGTGAGGCAGAGAGTGAGATACATCAAAAAAGAGGGATAGATACGGCACGTGGGAGTGGAAGGAAGAAAAGATTATTTCTGACTGGGATCAGCATGGGTAGATGAGTGATGAGAAAAAGCCTCTTGGAAACAGGCTTGCAGGTGGGGTTTCCTGCCTCAGTGTTGGCTGCTCCTTGTCCTGGAATGTTCTTTCTCCAACCATCACATGACTTTCATTCTCAGTGTGGGTGGCATCTGTCCAAGGAGTCTCCCATGACCCTTCCTTAAGCAAGATTCCCCTGTTACTCTGAGTCATAAGATCCTATTATTTTCTCTATTAACAGTACATCACATTTTGTAACTATTTAATCAAGTTATTTTGCAAGTAACTGTTGCACAGATGACCTTGAGACTGTTTCACCTCTGTATTCCAAGTAGTGAGTACACTGCCTGGTGCTTAGTAGAAATGATAAATATTTATCGAACAAGAAAGTGAAAGAATCAGATGGCTTGAGTTGTACAGAGATGGGCAGGGAGCAGGAGGAAAGAAGGGAGAAGCTATTCTTGATAGAAGAAATAAATGGATTGAATCTCCTGTGTGGAGACACCAACATGGTTCAGCTTGGCTGGAGCACATAGAAGACTAAATAATGAGGAATAAGTTGAAAAGGCAAATTAGGACCAGAATGCTAGGACTTTACAGTGTTTTGAGCAAGAGACTGATATTCCTGGCCATACATCATTTTATACATTATCTTCAACCTATAGACTTAGAAGGAAGAACATGTCTTTGCTTTAACTGCAACTAGTGTCAAAGACATGCTCTTTTGACCAGGTCCATGAACCTCAGAGAGAGTTGGTTGGAAATGTCATGGGCCTTGGATTTAAAGTGAAATCAGTTCCAGTGACCTGCTGAGTCCTCCAGTGTGAAGGTTCACATCAGGCGAAGCCCAGCATCGGAGATCAATTCAAGTCAACAGATTAAATGCCTCTTGGGTGTGCTCAGCCCTGTGGTGAAACACAAAATAAATCAAAAGCAGGGTTCCCTTGCCTTAAAGAGCAGGAGAGAGCTCTCTCTGATGGAATTGCTCCAAGTGACCTCCTTACTTGAAGGTGTACAAGGGAACCAAGCAACGCTCAGCTCCTAAAGAGCTCACTCTATGAACTGAGCTGTCACTCTGGGATCCAGGGAACAGTTTAGTGCCACCATAGATCCCTGTGGTCTATGGTGGTCCAGGAAACCCAGAAAGGTGTTATGAAAGAGCCTGAATGAGCAATCAGCTGCCCAGGGCTCTAGATCTGTCACTAAGAAGCCATGTTTTATTGGGCAAGCCATTGTAACAATCAGGATGTGGTTTATCATTTTGAAAGGGTGCCTTTGTTAATTTATCAACTATTTATTCTGTGCATCCACTAAATGGTAAGCACTGTGTTAGAAAAGCTCCACACTTTCTGGGTTTATGTGAGAAACAAATGACATAATGGATGGGAAATATGCTTCCCAACTGCAAACTCCTGCTCAGTATAGATTATTTTAGGTTTGTAGAAGAACCTAAAAACCCTAATGCTGCCTCACATAGCTGGGAAGTGTTCCATATTATTTAGTCACAAAACTCCTGCTGAAACACCATTTTAAAATCTGGTTTTTGCAATGTAAAATGGAAGGTTTTGCAATGTAAAATGGAAGGAAATATATAAACATGAAAGTTCAACAGAGTTTTCGGATGCTTTATAAAACTGGAAAATCCAAGTTTAATAATCACTGTATATCAAAATATTTACTTGAGGAAGTGAGTTCCCATCCTCAGTTTATAGAAAAACATCGTTCCCAATCCCACTTGGCTGTAAGAGGCATGCTTCAGTCTCCCTTTGCTGCTTGCTCTTCTTGCTACATCTATGTGGTGACTCAATGGGCCAGAAGAGCACCCAGCTGGTGGAAGGCTCGGGAAGGACAATACCATGGAGCCTGGAGTCCAGGTGAATGAGATTCCTGAGGTGACATCTGAATAAAAGCACAGAGGCTGAGGAAGCAAAGTTGGTGACTATGGAAATGAGGAGCAACAGCTGATACCTTGCTGCCAATAAGCAGGTGACAATTGGTGGCCAGTGTCAATAGCACAGGTGGCCCCTCAGAGCTGATGCCTCTGAATGTGGCTTTCTTGCTGGCCTCTGTTGTCTGGAACCCCATTTTCAACCTGTTGACTGGTTTCTCTGCTAGCTCGCCTCTGTAGCCCAGCAGAGTCTGCATTCCTCCTTGTTTCCTCCTTATTTCCTCCTTATTTCTCCCATCAACTTAATCCTACGCACTTGCCTCTGATGATATAACCCCAAACTAGCTGAGATCTTTGATTTTATAGCTGAGATTTCTGTTCTTTCACATAGAGTGTATGAATATCAGCCCTCTATGCAGAATCTTCATTATTTCTAGGGCTTGCTATTAGTGACTTAAGGAAGAATATAAATCTAAGTCAACCTTAGCATCTCTCAATCTCTCAAACTCTCAACCTTAGCATTAGGGGTATTTTTAGTGGCTAAGTCTTTGTTATACTGGGTTGTCCTGTGCATTGTAATATGTTTGGGAGCACCCTTGGCCTCCACTCCCTGGGTGCCAATATCACCTCTCCCTAAGTTATGACAAGCAAAATAAGATCCTGATTGTGCCTGTAATTCCAGCACATTGGGAGCCTGAGGCAAGTTCAACCCCAGCCTGGGAAAGTTAGTGAGACTCTATCTCAAAAAATATAAAGGGATTGGGGATGTAGCTCATTGTGAAGGGCTGGGGTTCAGTGCCTAGCATTCCTTCCCTCTTTCCAAAAAGGGGAGAATATTTTATTTGTTTTTGACTCTGGGCCAGTGAGCCCTTTTTCTCAACACTATTAATACCTCTCTGTACTACATTAATTACCATACCAAGAGTAGACATGAACACTTTGAGGACTCAATAGAATGTGGGGATTTTACAAGCCTCTGTCAACTACTGTAGTCTCCAGTGGGTGAAGGGCATCTCTGGAAAACATTTGAATGTTCCTTGACAATGACTTAAACAACAGAGCTTTCTTTCTGAAATTCTCTACTACCCTCCTTCTTCTTCTTAATTTATGTGGACTTCTGAGGTATCATGAATCACCTTATATGGTATGTTTTGTTTATGACTTTTTTCTCCTAGCAAAGTAAGAACTCTTTTCTTGAGTCAAATACATGTTTGACTCCTCTAATGGCCTACCACAGTGCTACACAAATTAAATACATATACAGTTAAGGAAGTGACCTTGCCTTTAAGGACTCAATTCCTCCTCTAAAATTTTTTTTCCCCTAAAATACTAGCCATACAAAGCCCTCACTTTCTGAGTTTGAATATTTTCAGTCTTAAAGGGCCAACATCAAGTTCTTCATTGTTCCCTGGTCAGTACATGATGCTCTCCAATATATGTTATTGTATAACCACAGATCTCATGATACTAAAGATAAATAAACATCATTTTATCTCTCTGCAATGCAATGATCTATTACCGGCACTCACATCCTTCTTAGATTTTTCCTTTTCCTTTTAAACAGTAATCAGATCTCCCTTTGAGTGCCACTTTACCTTGATTTTCAAGTTTAGCATTTAATACGATTATGGTCTTAAAAATCTATAATGAGTGACAGTGCATGTGTCAGACATTATATGTTAGTGCTTGGCATGCTGAACTTCCCAGCTGAATCTAATGGGTGGTGTTTGAATGGGAGCAGAGGGCCCAGGAGGTGACACTATGTTGCTGGCCACTCTAAAGAGAAGAATAGCCCAAGTGCTTTCTCCACCCACCTCCCACTGTCCCTTTCCAGGATAGAGGAAAGGAACTCTTCAAACTGGCTACCAACTACACTAAGATAGGTCTTGAGGTCAAAGTCTGACACAGAGGAGGGAGTACTGATACAGGGTTTTCTTTGCACACCTCATTCTTCAGATAAAGGCCTATTTCACTTTGTATAAATCTACTCTAAGATCATTCTCACACCAAAGAACTTTTGCTCCTGAAGTGTGTCAATGATAAGTAATTGAACAGAAAGAAAGATAGTAGGTAGATCTATAGCTGGACATATAAATAGACGCACACAGAAGCCAGCACATGAATTGCCATTCTCTCCTTGAGCAACTCTGAGAAGTGCCAGCTGTTGGCTGACTCCCCCATGCTATGTAGGTCAGAAGGATATGAGAGCCCAACTATAAAAAAATCCCAACAAAATGTACCCTTAGTTGGTCCTAAGGAGTTATATAAAGCTCCCTAATTGACCACATCAGAGGAGATTTTGAACTTCTTGCATGAAAACAACTTACCATTCCTGGTGATAACACCATTTACAACAAGGTTTTACTCTGAGTGTTCAAGAATAATAGAAAAAGCATTTTTAAATAAATGTGTTGCAACACGCAGATAGTGTTTTCAAAAGCATCGTCTGCTCCCCTTTTAGAAAGGTAGGTTGCTGCTCTGCTGGAAAAGGGAGATTGGCTCTCATAAAGTTTTTCAATAAACAGTGTCTGAGAGGAAATTTTTTTTTGCACTTGAATGATATATGTGCAAAAAGAAAAAAGTTTCCTTTGTAGAGGTACAAAAGATATCTTTTACACTGCACATGCTATTCAATTGAAGTCGCCTTTGTTAATTCAACGGAGCTTTGTTATGTTCACAAATTGGATTTTTTTGACACCTGACTTTCCTAAAATCTTGCTACAGCGAAACAATTTATCATTATTAGCCCCATCTAGATGTCACAAATCAAAAAGGAGGGTGATTCTCTGGTGATATCTCTGTGTTTGGATAAAGCAAACATCACAAAATCTGAGAACTCAGGAAATAGTATTCTCAGGAGAATGAGAAAAGAGGAAAAAAGAAGTGGAAGCAGATAGAAACCTATGAGATCAAAGTTTCACTTTGACATTTATCTATACTTGCAATGGTAATTAAAAATACCTTGTTATTAGGTAGCAATCCCTTTCTGGCTAACCAAATTTCATTAGATTTTAGTGTTCATCATTTTTTGGACTCTGGAATATCTAAATTTATACAATAAAGAACTTTGCCAAAAAGTTGAAGGGGGGGGGTCACTGCTGGGAACAGCTTGTGCTGCATGGATCTCTAAGCTTGTTTGTATGGCATTTCTTATAAGATCAGGTTCACAAAGCAAGAAATAAATCATGTATGGAAAACTGTATTTTATGGCTAACTTCATAGTTGCAGAGGATTCAATCATAAAACTCAAAGCACTTTTTTTTCTAATTAGTCTAGAGATACACACAGCAGATGAATTGAAGGGGGTTACACTAATACTATGTTGAAATCTAAAATAGTCAAGGTCAAAAAATTGTGAGTTGCTGCCTCCACACAAGATTGAGAATATCAGTCTTGGTTATAGGAAGACATCTCGGAGCTATACCATCTACCATGTTATTTCCTAGGAAAATGGTGTATTTGTTTGTGCATTCAACAAATGCTTATGGAGCTCTTGCTATGTACGTGACACGTAGCATCCTGTCAGTGCCAGGGAGGAAGCAGCACACAGAATTATCACAGTCTTTAGTAGTGGAGTTCTCTGACACTAGACATGGACATGGAAGCTTAGCTTTTCTGCTATTCATTTTCTCCTGCCTATTTATCAGGCTTATTTACCTCTGGTAATCTTCCCTAAAGCAGAACTTTCTGTTCAGAAGCTAACAAGAAAGATGACTTTGAGAGGAAACTGGCAATTGGCTACCTTTCCTGAAGGTAAAACTTTCAACATTTATTGCACCTCCCTAAATCTTCTCATTGCAGTGGGATTAGAGAGGTAGAATAGGGCTGGCTTGCATTGTGGCTGCTCAATATAAAGCATTTCCCCCCTTTGTATTGCCTGTTTCTGTTCTTTCTTTCATTCACCAAGTTAGAATTTCATCCTTTCTCAGTCAACAAAATATGATAGGATATAAGAATACTCACAATATATGCATCCTATCAAATAGTCTTAGGGATGGAAATTTAAAATAGTTACGTGTAGAGGACATGATACTCTTTGAAATAATCCCAAATAAAATAGTACATACAGTTTACTTTGCAGTATATATTCAGGTACCTTTAAAATTCACAACTCACATTAGCATATTAGTTAAATTTTATATCGATAAAATCATTCTAGGGATTATATTGTTCCATTTTACAGATTAAGAAATTGAGATGTAGAGAAATTAATTAATATTTCCAAATTTTCTGAATTATAAAGTAATGAATTAAGAAGGAGAACCTCTGCTAGTCAGTTCCAAAGCCTATGATATCTTCAGTACTTCAATTTTTATACAATATAGCAGTGTATTTACTTACTTTTTATAGATTGAAAAACTGAAGAAAAAAAGAAACATATTTTTTAAAAAAGAAACTGTTCATTTAATTTCTGAAGCAGTATTTTCTCTGATTCCCGTTTTGAGTCTCTAGCAATGTCCTGTTCTGTTCTCTAATGATGGCATTGTAAGGGCTGACTTCTTAGGCAGTTATCAGTGAGTTGGACTGCTTGCTGTGTAGTGAGTGGTTCAATCTCAGACAGCAAGTGCAAAGGAGAGATAGTCAACACTTTACCCCAGGTAGTGCATTTCCACAGTGTCTTTGGCTCTTGCCCCAGAACAGCAGACATTCAGAAGCCCATGGAGCCAAGATTCTGCAGGCAGAGGATATTGGGACAAGAATATAAGGCTTGGGATGCAGGTCATGTCTCATCATAGTTACAGCCGCTCCATGGTGTTCTACAAGGATCTTCTTCCCCATCTGTGCAACTTTTCCTCTGTGGGGACTCATGACCAAGGGCTGAGCCATGTATAAACTTGTGTAAAAAGCTGTCATATCATTTTACAGTATGGTTGCTAACTAGGTCCAGGAATAATTACACTGTGATTTTCAAGGGACTTGAAATATCTACAGACTGTGAGAGCAATGCTTTATATCTGATTGAAGACTAAGCCAAAATAATGAACTTCAGAACAGTACTTTATAATATTTTTCAAAGTGAGTTTGCCCATGACTCTTCTGCATTAAATAGCTATTCTTAACTATTTTGCGGACAGCCCAGATAAATCTGTTTTGCTCATTCTATAGAGTAAATTGCTATTTCACTTTAATTCACCATGAAAAAAAAAAACTCCAGCGACCTAAAAAAGGAGAATTTTTTCTTTTAATTTCTGTTCTTTGTTCCCATTCTCTTATAGGTCTAATATTTCAGCAAGAATATGTATTCGGACCCTTGAATTTTTTTCTTTTTTAATTGAGGCCAAGTGCCACCTTGAATAGACAGAAGACAGACATGGTCATCATACCGAGAAATATTTCCACAAAGTCAGAGGTAAATAGTACCAATAATAGCAGCCAATCAGTAAGACCTTGGGTACAGACTCCTCAAGACTCTCTGACATTGAACTGGAAGTTTCTGAAAGCTATAGTCTTTCTCCTCTTGTCTCAGGCCCAACAAAATGGCACTGGGCCATACTGCTCATGCCTGGGCTCAGGCATAACTCTGCCCATTCAGGAGGAATGAACTAATAAACACAGTGAAAAATCACCATGGCATCTCAGAAATTTAAAACTTTTGTGCCAAGTGCTGTATCTGCAAAATACCAAGGCATCCAGATGAAAAGTAAAATCTGTAGTCAGCCATTCTGATTTTTGTTCTCCAAGACAAAAAACAGAGCTACTTACAATCATCAAAGTGGCTCACGATGTTTTCTGACATTGTTAATTTTTGCTGTTTCTTTCATCTTATCAAACACTTTGATTATCCACCAGATATTGATATAGTCAGCTGCCAATCTCAGTTGAAGGAAGGAGGGACTATTCAGTTTGTGTACAGTGTGGGTACTTTGCATTGCCTTTTCCTTTTGGTCAGTGCAGCAGTAGGAAAAATAACAAAAATTGTGTTCAGCCTTAGTCTTTGGAATTGTGTGTTCAATTTTACAAAGGTTTGTGAGTGGGTGGAGCTTACTGACTAAAAATGACAGCCATGTTTATCTATGAATTTCAATTATTTTGATATTTCTTTTCTCCACTTCTGAAAGAGATTATATAATATTTTATAAATTTTCTATTCTTTCCATTGAGTCTTTTAAACAATAGCAGAATTCCATGCAATTGAAAGTGTATGATATTTAGTTCTCAAGGCTATTTTTGCAAAACATCATTTTGCAATTTTTTTAAATTTAGAAAATGTTTCTGAGAATTTGATAGGTTTATCTAAAATACCTGAGTAATGGGGCTGGGGATTTAGCTCAGTGGTTCTGGCACCTGCTTCGCAAGCACAAGGTTCTGAGTTCGATCCCCAGTACCAAAAAAACAAACAAACAAACAAAAAACCAAAAAAAAAAATGAGTAATGTTAGGAAATATAAAGTGAATTTATCATCAAATTGAAAAGTTTTAGCTAAAGCATAAATACTAAAAACATACTGTAGCTTGTCCAAATCAGAACAGGGAAACTTCAGAAATTTTCCTTAACGATGTAGCTTGGCAAGACTTTTAAAGTGCATTTTTTTCTTTTGGTTTTTGTTTGTGGATTTTTTCTTTTTCTATTTGTGTTTTACTTGGGTTGGAAAGTATATCATTGTCCTTTCTGATTTAGGCAGAATTTGGAGTCGTGTGGATAATACCTTTTGTTTCCTCATCAGTATATATGCTTCTATATATGCTTTATGGGCAGCAGCCACCCTACATTGCAGGATATGGAAAGTTATCCTTCAATGCATATCTCAGAGGAGCAGTAAAACATTCAAATTTATATGGTAGCTATTAAAGACTAAATGCTTGTCCCAGAGACCCTCCTAGTTTGGGAAGAGTGGTTTTCATGAATTGACAAGAGAAAGGTTTGAAGAGAGGGTATTTAAAAGACGAGGAGAGGTTGACATATTTTATTACAGTGGCATTCATGGAAAGTGCTCTTTCTAAAGTGAAATGCCAGAGACCTGAAGGAATTTCACCAAAACAATGGGGTTCAGAGAACCAAGTATTGCTTTTGCATTGAATATTGAGTTATATGTTTATGGCAGAAAATACACAGGTAATCATATTTCAGTTGAGGTGTCTGGTTTCCATTAGTAATACAAAGATCTGTGCATCTAATTCCTGGAATACCTCATTGATAATATATCCTAAAAATTTAATTTATTTGAAGTCTATTATAAAACTATACAAGTTGGTTTCTCACAGTGTGTGATTTGTCATAATTCACATTTGAATGAAAAGAAAAGCCAATTAAGGAAAATATCAGCAAAACAACCTAGATAAGTTATGACATACTTAGAGTATAAAAACTGGATATATTATACATATATTTCTCGGGTCTTTATTTCATATACAGTGCATAAAATATAATGCTACTATTCTTAGGATCTTAAGAGAACAGTTACTCAGGAAATGTACGATGGTAAATTATTAAAATCTACTTTTTATTAACTGTTTTATCTTAATGGGAAAAATCTCTCTATTACCTAAATTGAGATCAAGGGAAGAGAGATACCCTGCATGCAGGAGATAGCACTTCACAGGGTCACTCATTACAGAGCTTTACTTTAGTTTTGATTAATTACTCACTGAGCATATGAGAACCTGTGTGTGTACTAAGAGTGCTTATTAAAGGACTCCACTTTTTTTCTGAGATGCCCTTAGAGAAAAACTGAAAATCAGTACCTAAGAGAGATATTAAAATGAAACAACGGTAGTTGCTGCTATTTTACATAACAAAATCACATATTTATTCTAAAAATTCTTTGTATAAACACAATTAACAAACAATCCCAGGCTGGGGATTTAGCTCAGTGGTGCCACCGCCTGCCTTGCAAGTGCAAGGTCCTGAGTTCCATTGCCGGTACCAAAAACCAAACAAACAAATAAACAGTCCCTTTAATCTAAACAAACAAAATAAAATCTTTCTGCAAGTGCTGAATTTATGTCTACAACACATATATAAAAAAAATGATTACTTGTTGTGAGTACCAGACAAATTCAAATCTAGTATCCTTAATATAAAATTATATCAGAGACAAAACCACAGTGATTGCTATAGGCCCCTAAGATGTAGTCAAGACCCCTAAACTTCTGCTATGATTTCTTGTGCCAAACAATATGTTGTTTCTAAATGGATGGCATCAAAAAGAAATCTACTCAAGTAACACAATTTTCTGATGTAAAAATTGATGTAAAAACATCTACATATTGGCATTTTATGATGTTTTCAAAATTTAGATACCCCTTTACTTGATGGAAACTAAATATAAAGTTTAACTAAAACCAAAGTTTGTATTAAAAGAAGAAACAAACTACCTGTCAGAAGAAGACAAGAGACTCAGATCTCAACTCATTATAGCCCAGTGATTTGCTCTAGGAAACTGAATCATCTAGAAAAACTACTGTACACCCATCCTGAGCACGACACTTATCAGATTTCCTGTTGTAAGTTTTTTTGTAGCTTTCTGGTAGAAGACACTTTCTGTTTTGTGGAAACCCTTCAGAATACGGTTTTAAATGAAATCTGTGCACAAGGTTCAAAAGCTTTAAATTACTAGACCATGGTTACCATTGAGAAAACTCACTGAGCTATATCAAGGCTAGGAAAAAATACCCAGGTACAAGTTTAATTCTCTAGGGTTGCCATGTAAGTGCTGCTCACAGAGGATTAAGACTTCTGAGAACAAGAGAGCTCCCAAACCAATCACTTCCAAAGACAGAGAAACACACACACACCTGCTTTATCCTGGTAGCAAATTCTCCCCGTTTAAAGAGCAGAGACTCTGTATTTTAGAATCCTTCATCTCTCCACTTTTCCAGAAAAATAAAAACTTATAAAATTATATTGCTTTCATATGATCAAAGAGTATAAAAATCAGACCAAGTATACTGTTTTGGATTTCTTTTACCTATAGCCAATTAATGGTGGTTAATATCCAAATAATGGTCTGTGAAGTTAACTGCAGCTTAGCCAAAGTGACTTATTTTGTCAACACAAGAAAGTTATGTATTTTAAGAAGCCTTCATGCCTGGAGACTTTTATGTCCCCAGTACTTACCTTTTCTTCTTTACAGAGGTATTCAGTTTCCTTCTTGCACAGAAATTCTAAATCACTTTGTCTTAAAGGAACAGGAGGCCTAGAATAAAATAAACAAAATATATAACTGGAAGAATATTTTGTCAGATGTTTTATATGAATGACTTTGATTCTGAAATTCCAAAACGTCATTATGACAAGGTTTTACTGCTAATGTGAAACAACCTAACTGAAAAAAAATATTAATAATTACAGAGTGTAGCTACCTGAGCAGTGTATTAAGTGAAAGTTTAGTTCATATGTCCTTGTAATCTTTTTCCAATTAATTTAGGAGAATGAAACTTATATGGTTTATCTATCTTTACAAAAAGTGAAGTGTTTTTCTTAGACCTGCCACCTTTCCATCTCATTTAAAGCCTTCTTATCCCTTTCCTTGGAGCTAATCCTAATCACACACAATGTGAATCAGATCAGGAGTAGGGCACACCTTATGTACTTTGTGTTTTAGAGCCCAAAGATACATTCACTGCAGCGTAAACTTACAAAATATCTGTTTCTGGTAGTGTTGGAAAAAAAATATCCAGGCTCCCTATTTTGGCAGCCATTTAGTCATTTTAAACCCCAATCACAGCTAAAAGAAACCAATCACTTGACTTTCTCCCTGAAATCTCTGTCCTCTGGCATGGTTTCCACATGTCAAACAGTGAAGCCAGTTCTCACTTTTTTCCTATTCTTTTCCTCTTTCTTGCCTTACTTAAGAAACAAAATATGAATTCAAGTAGAAAAAATAACCCATGATGATTCAGAAGATTTAAAGACAAGAAGTCAATTATTTTTATGTTTGAACCTTGACTAAGAGGTAATTGATACGGTTATCAGAAGAAGAAAAATTAGGAGAAAACTAGGTTGTTTTTTTTTTTTCCTTTTCAGAATGTGGCTGCATTTGGCTTTTTTCTCCAACTCATACTGAGAGGTCTGATAAATGTCTGGTTAATGTATTTGGTGAAAATGTTAAGTTACAAGGTTGAGAGTTATTAAATGAATGTAACTGGCCATGAGAAGCAGAGAATCTGGTCTACACCAGAGGAAATTACTGCATGCAAGGTAGTAGGGTGTGAAAGGAGGTAATAAAGGTGAAAGGTACAGAGTGATAGGAGGGAAGGAATTGGAATTAAAGGAGTTACGTGGAGGGGCTGGGGATAGCTTTTGAGAAGAAGAAATTGGTTATCAGTGTTGGTGCATTAGGTGGGTCTGAGAGACAGAGTACTATGGAAAGGTCACAGAATTTGACTTTTGAAAATCACCTATGACTTCTGAAACAGCTATTTTGGTCAAATACAGAATAAAAAAAAGCCAGATAGATGGAGGAATGTTGTTAGATCATAACCAGAAAATAGAAAAGGTATTGAAATATGAGGAAATTTTTCTAGTGGTGATTTTATTTTGAGTTAAGGATGAATCATGCTCAGTGTACTAATTCCAGAACTGGGAGGCTGTGACAGGAGGGTCACAAGTTAAGCCAAGCCCTGGTAACTTGGCGACATAGTGAGACCCTGTTGCAAAATAAAAAGTAAAAAAGGACTGAGGATGTAGCTCAGTTTGAAGACCTTGGGTTCATTCATCCCCAGGAAAACACACACACACACACACACACACACAGAGTATGATAAGAGAAAACTTGCAAGTATCAGAGAAAAGGGAGTGCAGAGAGACAACTAAAATCAAAGGTAGGTGGGATTCTGGCCAGTAAAGAAGGGGGCATGGCATTTTCTTTGAGGTGACAGGGAGATCATCATTTTTTTCAGATGGGCATGGATGGACCTGGTAAGTTGAGAAATGGGAAAGTGTGGAAAAGGATGAAGAGTATGATTGGGTAATGTGCTGAGGTGCTAAAAATAAAGGAGTATAGAAGATCTAGTAGGAATCCAGGGAGAGTGGAGACCAAGTAGGAATTCAGGGAGAGTGGATAAAATAGGCTTATCCTGGATGTAGTTGGGAGGTTTCTCATAATTTTTCTCAGCAACTCTTAGCCACTCACTGAGAAAGTAAAAGATTAGGCCAACCCAAGGTGGGATTTACTTTGAAAAAAAATCCCCCAAAACTGGAAATGTAAATAAGACATAGAAAAGAGTAAAGAAATAGATGGCTTTGGAGATGGGCCCAGGTAGTTCAGTTGACTGATTAGATCTGCCTTTCCCTCCCCTCTTTTTCTCTTCCATGCTCTTTTCATCATCCCCTTCTTTTTCTCCTCTCACTCCCTTCCATTTTTTTAATTTATTGATTTATTCAACAGATATTTACTGAGTGTTTTTTTTTCCTTTTAGGGACTATGCCAGATAAAGAAGGGAAAGTGGCTCGAAGATCAAGAATTTGAAGAGGGGATGAAGTCACATCCTGATATTTTACAATCATATTGACACTGGTCTCGCCCAGACTCTCTCCCTGTATATGTATCATACCTGTATGTGGGTGTGTAGATCATTCCTGTTTGCCTTGTCTCTCACATTAATTCATCTGATTTCTTTTCTCACACAGTGGGTAGGAAAATAGGATTCTGAAATTGGAAATGGTTTCTTGAGCCGGGGATAAGTAATTCAACTCTGATATGTGGCAATCTAAGCCACAGATTAGTACTTCTTTATTAAAGGCAAAAAGTAAAACCATCTTTTAACCAGGAAAACAGGATTCAAATGCATTTGTGCTCCAACCACTGTGGGTCGGAAAGCAAGTGAGAGGTAGAGAAAACACTTCAGTGCTCTGTGGTACAGGATTTCATGTGGGCCTGGAAACCCCTGGCTTGGAGGAGGTGTTCCAAGGTTTCTGGAAAGCTGGAGTTGATTTTCACCTCTTAAAATGTCTAGTGTAGGGAGACAGTTGGAAGCTCATATCTCAGCACTGGTTCACCTGTAATTGTTGAAGCATCAGCCCTGCTCTAGCCGGAGGTGATGGGCCAAAGGATGTGCTGGGCTCGACTCTGACACTAACACACGATGCTCTCACACCTCCCAAGTTTTCAGTGACTGCTGCTGCTGCTGCTTGCCCTACTTGACTCATGTGTATCAGATGATTAAAAGACAGGCTCTGAAACCAAAATGCCAGTGAATGCTACGTAGCTCCACCACGTAACAACTGTGTCCATAGAACCTTGAAGAACTTAAACTGTGTGTGCCTTAATTGCTTCCTCTTTAAAATGGGATAAAACGATACCTTCCCATAGATTTGTCATGAGGATAAAATGAGTTAGTATTTCTCAAGTTCTTAGAAGAGGGCTAGGTAATTTAAAATTGAAATTAGAATTATGATTTATATTTAAATATTTAAAATATTAACTTAAAAAATAATTACAGTTGATTTTTGAATACATTAAAATTCTAAATTATAATTAATATTTGTATTTTTAAATGAAAATATGATAGATTTGTCTTAGCTCAAGTCATTTTTTTTTCAAGTCATTTAGTTTTAAGACCAGGAACAACATCCCGATTTATAAGAGGAAATTTTAAATGAAATTTTGTCAAAGAATGCTTGGGATTGATTGGATTCACAATAAAACTGGTCATATTCTGCTAGAGCCAACTAGTTTCTCAATTAGCAGAGGCTACCTTGAAACAAATGATGCAGGATAGAACAGTGCACTGAAAATACTCATGTAAAATCAGACTAAGTTGAAAAAATACAATGTTAGGTGTTTTTGTTATTAGGTTTTAAAGGATGATTAAAATTTTCTTTAATCTTCAGTGTCTTTATGTAGTGAATATGTCCTATGCTCCCCACCAAGTTTCAATTTTATCTTGAAACAAACCACAGTGAACATAACAATAAGATGCAGATTCTTTCTGTGTAAATTGATTAGCTTAACACCATAGGAAAAATGTATGCAAACAAAATTTAAATATGCCAATGAAAAAAAGACAAATAACATCATTCAAGAAAAGTTGCTGCTCTGCTCATGAGGTGGCAGCTCATTCCTGCGTAAAAATTACTGAACCCCATTGTGCAGATACCAGACAATTATCTACTATGAAAATACAATTGCTATGAAAGTTTGGTAACACAGTCCAGTCGAGCATCTAAAACCGTACTTGCAACATATCTGGAAGAGAAGTTTGGAGGTGGAGATAGTATGAATTATTTATAGTTCTACAGAATTAGAACTCTATTATTTTTATTTTTCCAGTTATCATTATAGACACATATAAGGAAGGTCCATCGCTTTATTATTAAAAAGTACATAGTACACAAGAGGAAGAGACATTTTAGATTATAGCAGCTTTTAACACATCATGAAATAAGCTGGCAAAAACTCACTGAGCTCTGTTGGCTGTCAAAACCATTTCAAAAAGCAAATTGAGCTTGTTATAGAAATATCAGCAAGATACACAAATTAATTCAATAAAGTTGTGATGGGAAAAGTATTTAAGACTTTTTTAATTTGAAAAATTAGTTACATTTCTTGGTCCTACTTGCCATTTTAATAACTAGGTAACATATGAAAAAAGAAAGGGTAGAGGCTCCTATAGAAACTGTTACCAAATTTGCCCCAGCAGTCTTGTTGCAATGATAAAACTAGATACATAAGATTCCAGATTCTTTGAAAAGTGTTAGTGCTTATTTATTCATTCCTTTGTTCAGCATATGTTACTGTATGCGTATCAGGTATATCAGGAACTATTTTAGGTTTCTGGAGTATGAAGTTAAGTAAAACCAGATACAGCTGTTTCTCTAATGTAGCTGAGACAGATGTTAATCAAATTATGTAGCAGAGACAGATGTTAAATTATAAGTACATTATCACTGAGTGTATATAACAATGGTAAATGCTACAAGACCACAGGACAGAAAGACGTGAGAGGCCCAAGGAAGGATCCTAGAGGAAATGGTATTTCCAACAGGGACATGGAACTTGATAGGACTACCTATGCCCAATGGAACAAAAGTGAGAAATGTGGGTGAAGAACCTTCCAGAAAGAGGGGATAACTTGTATAATGCCCTGTGATAGAATGAAGAACAGAAAGGCCAGTGCTGGGGGCTCAGAGCCATTGACGAAGCAGGAAGCTGAAGAGTCAAGAAGAACCCTGATTGGGTAATGGCAGTGGAACACAGTAAGGATTTTAATTATTAGCCTGAGATTAACAGAAATCCTTGAAGAGATCTAAGCAGGACATGTCATGATCATGTCTGTGCTTTCAGAGAATTACACTGACCACAGCTTGGAAAAGTATGTGGCTCACTTGAAACTGTTGCTATAGCCATAGCAGAAGCAAGAAAACCATAAAAAAACAAGAAATTGCTTCATGCCTTTAATCCCAGTACTTTGGGAGTCCGAGGCAGGAGGATGGAAAATTTGAGTTCTGCCCAGGCAACTTAGAGAAATCTTGTCTCAAAACAAAAAAGAAAAAAAGGTAGGGGATATATTGCAAAGGCCCTGGGTACAATCTCTAGCACTGTAAAACAAAAACATGAGAGAGAGAGAGAGAGAGAGAGAGAGAGAGATCTATGATGGAGAGCATTAGAAGGGTTCATGTGAAATTTAGGAGGTGAAATAAATGACTGCTCAATAGATAATGTCATATGCATATGGAATGCACAGAATTCTCAGAGTTCTGTTTAATCAGTAGTCAGTTTCAGAATTTGTTTTCATAATTTTAAAGTTTCAAAACATAAAGTTTGTTGCCTATCCTGAGGATAAATGCTACAATTAAAATGGCAAGTGAGACCAAAAAAGTGTTATTAATTTTGTTGCTTGAAATAACATACTTAAATACTTCTCAGCTGCAATTTCATTGAACTAATTTGTTCATCCTGTTGATATTTTTAATAACAAGCTCAATTTGCTAATTTGGGTTGCGTCACCATGCTTTCAATTGCATATAAAGCAGTCCAAAGTTTAAACTTTGGACACAATATTAAAATAAAATCATTCAAAGAACAAATCAAACTTTGAGTTATTTCTGTAGAAACGAATTTTCAGGTAAAGCAGTATTTGAAACTTTACAAAATATAATTGTAGACTATCACATGATGTTACAAAATGCATTTGAAAGATGTTTTCTGCCAAACAATGAAGATTTAAATTACCTGGGGAACCTGTTAATTAACTTCCTCTACCCTGCACATTTATTCAATCTGAAGAACGTGAGCAGTTGTTGCATATTATAAACGATACAATTAACTCTCAATTTTTTATTTCTTATCTCTGAAACTTACATAAGTTGGGTTCTAATATTAAAAATTAAACATATTCAACTTCAATATATTTTATTTTTACAACTGTTTATACAAAAATAAGGATAATATAAAGAACATTTAAAATGTCTCATATGAAACTTATAGTTTTACTAATAAACAGTTCATTTTTTAAATCAGTTACATCAAGACTCAGCTATCATGTCGTTTTTTGGAAATAAAGCTGAAAATAAATATACTGTAAATCACTTTTTTTAAAGAAGGCAGAGTATAAATAAATACTGAAAACATAAGTATGTAAATAGCCAACTCGTCTCCACAACAGGTAGCAAATATTTCACACTTTCAAGTTGCTGTGCTGCACATTATGTTTTACTACCCTTTATCCTCATCATAAAACTTTCACTAGATGGGTGTATTTAATCAGACATTTAAAAAAATCGCTTTCTTGCAAACAAAAAACAAATACAAAGCAAAACATTGAGTTCAATCCCCAGTGCCACAAAAAGGGTTAGTAGTAGTAGTAGTAGTAGTAGTAAAGAAGTATTTTATACTTCTGAAGGAAAAATATTTCCTTCAGAATTCTTGATTCTGTATTTTCTTTGTGACCAATAGATAATCTTTTGGATGTTGGCTTTTCCCCCAGTCTAGAGTTTACATTTGCTATTTTTCTTTTACAGAAACACATTTAAAAAATGCATATAATCATGAGTGCATTATTGCAATACACTCTTAAGATAGAATAAAGTAACTTGTCAGTACCTTGCAGTAAAGCATTAGTTCCTTTGATAGAAAGTGCCTGTATTTTAGATCCTCTTAATTCCATTACCTCTGTGGGTTTTGGAATGTTCTGAATTATTTTATTATTAATACATAATATTCATGAGGGTAAGATAGCCAGCAGATTTCAACTACAATGGATTTTGGTTCAGATGACATATTATTCTACTACAAATATATAAGTGAGAAAAATAGTTCTTTGATTTTTAAAAATATGCTTTGCTTGTGGTGTATTGTCCACAATACTCCCCTGGCACAAAATGCTTAAAATAAACATGGAAACAAATGAAGAAACGTTTTTACCAGATTCCAGGTAGAACCTGCTGAGATACAATTTTCCGTGCGCAGGGGGCCAACGATTAGTTACACACACTTAAACTCACTGGTGTCATAAACCAGAAGGGGTCAGTCAGAAGTTCCTCCCTATGACATAATCTATGTTTGAAATTAGGCTGATAAGTGGGGTCATTCAATATCTCTTTTTGACAAAAACCCCAAATGTGTTTGGATCTAGAAGGAGAGAAAAAATCTGTAGCAATTCTAGTGAGGCAACTCCATGACAAATGGCTCCAAGTCACTATTTATCCTGTAGACATATTCTCAGCTTCATCAAGCTTTAGCAAATATGAAAGATTTAAAAATATGTATCTGCAGCCCCAAATCTCAAGTGTCTTATAACAAAGCCGGTAAGTATTTGTATACACCTTCATGATGTGTGGAGTGGATTGCTGTAATTGGTAAGGGAAGATCTGGAAAAAGTTTAGAGAGACATATTTTCTTACTTAAATAAATGGAAGCCAAGAATAACTTTCATACCATGCTTTAAGTGCCATTTCAAAGCCTTAAATAAACTAAAAAAAAAATAAAAAAAGTAAACCACCTCTCTCATCTTGACCTAGATTACTGCTTAAACAAAGGTACATATTCTTAATTTACATGAAAGGCAATTAGGTCCACTGTTGACAACACTGTGAAAAAATACATCTGCTTAGGGCATGCTTTTATATTTGAAAAAAAGTAAGACGAAAGGATTTTACTTGGTTTTTTTGTTTTGTTTTGTTTTTGTTGTTGTTTTGTTTTCTTTTTCCCCCCTCAGCCACTATCCATTTTAGGCCAGAAATGTTATTAAAAATTTTAGACTAAATTAGGTGAAGGATTATTATTACTGCTTTGTATGCTTAAAGTATGTTTCAAAAATTATTTTCTGGTTTCACTTTGAGCCCAAATTTTGACATTTCTTGATGATATTTGGCATTTAAGGAATGCTAGGTAATGATATCACATTTTTCCTTCTCTGGAACACTCTGTGAATAAGCTAAACTTTGAAAATACAAAGGAAAAACTGATCTGGGAAAGCCAGGGCAGGAATATATTAAAATAAGAATATGTTAATCTAGGTATATTTTTCGAGTCTTTTTTTCCTTCTGTACAGTTAGATGTTTAGCAAAACAGCAAATGGCTCTTTTTCTGGAAACTTTTTGCTTTCCTAATTAGAAAGATGATTTTTTGTGTGTGATGTTGGGGGTTGAATCTAGGGGTCTGCACTGAGCTACATCTCCAGTCCTATTTTATTTTATTGTATTTTAAAACACGGTCTTGCCAAATAGCTAAATTGTCCAGGCTATTCTTGAATTAGCAGCCTTCCTGCCTCAGCCTCTCACAGTGGTGGGATTACAGGCATGCATCATCATGGATATATGCTCTTTTCAATCAATACTAAATGTTTAAAGGAGAAAGTCATTGATTACTATTAACCCTTTGATATTACCTTTTGTCACTTAAATTTATTCATTCATTAGTTCACTCACCAAACATTCATCATCAGCCAGAACATTCTTAGGTGTTAAGGATACAGTGATAAACTAGGCCAGCTCCATTCTTGCACTCACAGGGCAAGAAATCTAGAAGACCACTAAACCAATGAACAGATACGATAAAATTATAAATTTTGATAAATTATTCAAAGGAAAAAATGCTGTTATGTAGACAGTATAATAAAGAATCTATTCTAATCTTGCCTATATTTTTAAGCTTTTTGGAGAGAGGTAGATGGGTCCCTGAGATTGAGTGTAAAAATGATTTTTTATTCTTAATTTTTATTAGTGTATGTTTGTGATACATAATAATTACATTTCTTTGGGGGAATTAGTGGAGATGGATATCACATTTCAATCACTTTTATTCCCCTTTTTCTTCCACCCCCCCTCTCTTCCCTTACTCTCCAAATCTCCTTTCCATCTTCCATGGTTTCTTATCTTCTCTTCTTTTTTTGCTGTTTAAATTATTTATATTTTGGATTTCTCATATAAAATAAGTCATGTGATATTTAACCTTCTGTGTCTGATTTATTTCACTTCTCATTATGGCCTCAAGATCATATATTTTTCTATAAATGGCTCAAGTTTCTCCTTCTTTATGGCTGTGTAGTACACCACTGTGTAAATACACCACATTTTCTGTATTGACTCATCTGTTGACGGGCATATAAGCCCTTTCTATAATTTAGCTATTGTGAATTGTGCTGCTGTTATAAACATGGATATGGATGTATTTCTGTAATATGATGCTATAACTCTTTTAGGAAGATACCCAGGAAAAGTATAACTAGGTCAAGCGAAACTGTTATTTTTAGTGTTTTACTGATTAACATAATGGTTGTATTAGTTTACATCCCTACCAACGATGTTGAAGGGTTCCTTTCTCCCCACAACCTTGCAGCATTTGTTTTTATTTGCTTTCTTGATGGTAGCCATTCCTACTGGAGTAAGATGGAATCTTCATGGTATTCTTTCAATTTGCATTTCTCTAATGGCCAAAGATGCTGAGCACATTTTCATGTAATTTTGGGTCATTTGTATTTATTTTGTGAAGTGTCTATTTTAATTGTCCATTTTTTAATTGAGTCTCTTGTTATTTGGAGTCTAATTTTTTTGAGTTCTTTATAGCTGGCAGCACTTTTCCCCCATTCTGTAGGCTGGCTCTTCATTCTGTTGTCTCCTTTGCTGTGTAGAATCTTTATCATTTGATGTAATCCCATTAGTTGATTCTTGTGCAACTAGGGTTCTATTTAGGAAGTCCTTGCCTAAGCCCATGTCTTCAAGAGTTTTTCTTATTTTATCTTCCAGGAGATTCAGTGTATCTGTTTTTATATCTAAATCTCTGATCCATTTTGATTTCATTTTAGTACAAGGTAAGACATATGGGTCTTGATTAATTTTTTGTGTGTGCAGATATCTAATTTTCCCAGCACCAATTGTTAAAGAGGCCTTCTTCAGTGTTTGCTTTTAGCCTCTTTGTCCAAGATCAGATGACTAAAGATGTATGAAGTTATTTCTGTGTGCTTTTGACACTGGGCGCTAAACTCCGGCCTCTGGTTCTGACCTCAGCGGGGCTCGTGGACAGCAGTCCCCAGTGGGGGCGACAGAGCGGGGAGGCCAGGGAGGGGCATGAGAGAGGCATGGCCAGGGAAGCAGGGGCGGCATGGGGTCGGCCCAGCACAGCCGCTCTGAGCCAGCTACTCTGGAGGCCCCTGCCCCACATGACTGTCGCCGCCGGCCTCCCCCGAGTCCTAAAAATGATTTTTGACTGTCATCCTGGGCACAATGGAAAACCACTGGAGTATTTTAAGTTGAGAAAGTGACATGATTCAGCTCAAATGATTTCTTTTAAAAATTTCTTTTAAAACACAGCTATGTTTACACTATTCTTAAAGCTTCACTAGACAAGTTTCATGTAAGTAGAGGCCATAGTTACTTTTATGATGAAACTGGTCAGAGATACTTGGCTTCATGAATGATTAAAACAGTTAATTTGTTGGTTACCTTCAAGCCTGTGAGTCTTATGCAACCAAGTAGAAAAACTTCAATAAAATTTATTTTCTAAAATTTTCCCAAAGGAAATGAGGTTAAGACTACCGGTTGATTTTGGTTTGGAGGCAAAAATGTCTTTTTGATGTTTTAAGACTTGCTTTGATTTTGTTTTCATAAGAGAACTGGTATGTGCAAGCAAGATGTTTTGGTAAAATATACTGAGAATTGCTCTCTGTTGCTGAATTGATGGGATTGGCAATAAAATTGAGAGAAGTGAAGATGCTACACGCAAGATAAAGGGGAAAGTGTCCACACTCTCTTATCCATTTCCCTCAATGTAGGGTGTGAGGAGCATAGAATGAGAAAAAACTTTTGCCAGTGAAATTGACTGCAAGGAACTAGGCCATGAGAAAGCAGCACAACATGGCAAACACAACTCAGGGTACTTGCTAGGTTTGCTTTCAGTTCCACTAGAATCTGGAGATTGGGAAGTTGATCTACAAATCGAGGTTGAGAGGTTGCTATCAGAAGTAGGGTAAGAGGATTCTGCACAGCCAAACACCAAATATCCACTAAAAAGATTATTATGTAAAAGTAGTGTCAGATATGTAAAAGGAAATATTGTTAACCAGGGAATTAGCTCAGGAAACAGGACAACAAAATCAAACCAGACAGTTTGATAGCCTTGTTTCACATAGCCCTCATTGACATACAACGCTGACATGGTTTGATTTTGGCAAGCTTGGGAAGCAGAAGATATTTGTACCGTAGTGCGGATACTGCCACTTACTCACTGATGATTCTGGGAAACTTAGCCCTATAAGGGCCCCGTTTCCTTTGCAGTGAAAGTAGGAATAAAACCTTCACAAAAAATGCTGTAGTATTAAATGAGACAATATGCAATATCTGGGGCACAAGGTAACCACTAGAAATATAAGCTATCATTATATTTCAAAATATAATGCAACATGTTATTTTTCTGTTTCTTGGTTTATACATCTATGCATCTATCAAACTGTTAAGCTGATTTTATTTGGAAAACATATAGTCTTAAAGGGAAGACCACTTCATCAATATGAAGTATTCATAACATACAAAGGAAGATAGATAAATATGTAAGCTAGATAAATATTATCTTCATTATGTAAAGGTCAGAGCGATGCAATGAACTAAAGTAACTTGTCAGAGTGTCAGAGTTGGAGATTAGAATGCTAGGTTTCCTAGCTCAGAGGAGTACTATTAGACAAGGGCTCTCTGAAGCAATCCCCATCCATCCAAATCAGTTCAAATATTCCAAATGATTACAACTCAGCCAATTCTTTTTTCTCCTGTTCAGGTCACATTTCTGAATTAAGCAATGGTTAAGAAAACAAAATACTATAAATTTGTGAGATTGTGACATGGGCCAATCAGGGTGGATGGTTGCAGGAAACAGAAACCTAAGGATTTTCTTTGCAGAATTTACACAATGATCAGGACAAAGTTAACAATTCAATCTCATACTACAAAATTAATTAATATTGAAAACCATCAGAATCACTCTTGACTAGAATGAATAGTAATTAAACTGGGTGTACAAGCCAAATAAACACTCATTCAGAATCAGATGTTCCCTAACTCTAAATGATCATGACATCATTTCCAGCTCTAGGGAAATGTATAGTCTATTTTTCTGCCTCCCAAAAATTTCTGTGGTTTGCATTATCATTTGATATAATATCATAAGCTCCTTACCTTACTCTGTAGCTTTAAGACCTTTGTTCTTTTTTCTCTCCTTCTAAAGACATTGCAAATCATAAAGCATGACTTTAGTTTATGAAATAGAAAAGGAAATGATTGTCTTAGTCAATCATTCTGTAAATGTTCTTGAGTTTATATGAAGTTCTAATTTGGGGGCTCATGTAAATTTGCTTTGGAAATCACTAGTATGACAGTTTATAGGGTTTTATAACACCTTTCATAGTCCTCACACAAGGAATGTAAAAATTAGGACAAAAACTACTTAAAAAGCTCACATCACTGTTTTATTGGATAAGACTACATTGTATTTAAGTCTCAGGCTCTTCGTAAGGTGTTTGTTTGTTATGTGTATGGATATGTGTTTTGTAATGTTGACACAATTAAGCTAATCAGAGTTTATTGCAAAGAAATGATTATAGTAAATCATAGTCCTCTTTCTAAACAGACTAAAGATATATACAAGTATAACACAATGCTACTCTTTCACTACAACAGTATCTTAATTACTATGTAAAGCTCAGTACAGGAAAAAGTCCATTTTAGGATGCATACCAGCAAGCTGTAGTAGAAGATTAAAAACAAACTCTCCACCAACCTCTATGTTCACGTTCTACCAAGCCTCTTGCTTGTCTCATGCTTATGATTTGGCAGGACCCAGTGAAACCACGGTGATGTCAGGAGGTCGGAATGGGATGAGAATGGATCTGAAAGCCACTGTGAGTGAGAGAGCCCCAAGGAGCAGGACCACGGCCCTTAGGAGAGTAAGCTAAAGGCAGCCAAGCCCAAACCTGCTTTGTGGCCAAAATCTAAAACAAGCAAAAGTCCAAAATTTGCCTAGCCTTATCTATATGTTTGAAATATATGTTAATTATAAGGTAGACATGAGAGGACATTAGGTGGATTTTATGATTTTTGGTGAAAGAATTCTTGATAAAGTCTGGAAAAACTATAAAATAGGCTAAATTATTAACACTATTTTTTACATTATAAACTAATTTGCATTGTGGTTTTTATTTATATACTGATATTAAAATTTGTTATTTTATTGTTTTAAAATAACACCTACCAATGCTGGAAAAAACAATCTGAAGTGGATACTAATAACAAATTTCAAGATAACTTTTAAAAAATAAAAAAGCATCTAATTGTATATGCTAATGAATGGCCTATGTTATTGGTAAAGGGATTCTTTATATTTAGGATGCTATTATTTAATTATATTATGGGTGTATTTCAGACTCAGTCATGTATTTCTAAGCTCTGTTAAGCAAGTAAAAGTTGCCTATGGAGAACATTAGAGACACAGACTTTTCTGGGGAATTGTGCCCCAGTCTCTGGTTACAGCTCAACCCTGTAATTGCTCTGTTCTGGAAGTTCCACAAAAGTCAGTAGGAAAATGCACACAGACTGAACTCAACCTTAGCAGGAGATCTTAGTGGGGACACGCAGAGGGGTGGTGAAAGCTGCCTTTACACCTATGGGCACCGATACAAATCTAAACAAAAGATACACTGTGCTAACGAAGAATTGGAAGCAACAATGTGTTCCTGTGAGTTTAGAATTAAGTATATTTTGTAAATAGGGAAGTCTGACAGTGAAACTATAAACCAGATAAGCAAGGATCTCCATGATAGAACCAAAAACTTGAGAAACTCAAGTTATGAAGAAGGTAGAAATATGCATATGATAATATTTTATGTTATGTAGCACATTTCCACATCGTACCTTATCTCAGTCATTTGTATAAATACCAAAATGCAGGAAAAATGTGTCCGAAAGTGGAAAAAACTCAACATCCCACATTAAACTGAATCTTCAGAAGGATGGACCACATTAATCTTCAGGTATTTTGAATGGCTAAAAATGACACCCGCTTCCAAAAATAATCAATCATGACTCACTCATGAGATTGTTTATTGGTGCAAGTCTAATAATATCCAGGACTATGTTAATAGCTTTTTAAAAAGAACACCTACCCTCTTTTACATTTTGGTTTTCTCCCTGTGTAATTCAGGCCAGCCTGAATTCACTATGTAACCTAGGCTGTCCTTGAACTCACAGGGCATGCCAAGCGTGTGCCACCACGCCCAGCTAACATCTTTGTTTTTAAATAATGATGGTTTTCTATCAGAGACAAAATGTGATGTATATGGCAGTCTTTAAAATTATGAATTAAAAAATGCAAAACAATGAAATTACTGGGATTTTGTAACACCTGCAAAGGAAATGACTATGCTTGGTGATAGCTGCCATTTTATGAAATCCAGTAGGAAGTCCAAATGGAGAAAAACAAAGATGTTCATGATGCTATTTTTAAGTGTGACTTTTCTTTTTTCCCCCTGATATTAACATTCTAACAAGACAAAAGGGGATTTGAGGATCTGTAAGACCACCTGGCTGCCATTATGCTGTTGTTGAGTCCTCAGTCATTGTTGACAACTAAACAGCCTTTGTAAGAGGGTAGAGGGGAGCTGCTGGTGGTCCTGGAGGAGGTCTGGGCTCACACACAAGTGGCACAGAGAGTTCCTGGCACCCACCAAACACTGCAAAGATTGCTTCGAACAGCCCTTGTAATGACAGAGTGGAAAGGAAAAGTAGAGAATTCCATTTTGAAAATAGGATGTACTGAATATTGGAAATATGCAGGTAAATGTGCTATTAGGGATCTTATGTTCCTTAATTTAAAACCCTAAATCTTGTTTTGATCATTTGTCAGAATATTTCCTCTCATTTGGATTTTGCTTTTAGAGCAAATACAGCTGGGATTGGCATGTTTGGCTTGATCAACTTTACCATTAGTTAAACATTTTATTAATCTCCCTGAGTGTCAGTTGGAGAGGTTGATCCTTTCTCGATAGGTCTTTGGTCCCAGGGCATGCTCGCTGAGCTTGGAGACTTCTAAGATTCTGCTGCCCCTGGTGCATCTCATTAGGACGGGCTTCCTAGAGTTTAGTGAGGCTAAATGCTTCCCTAGTGCCCCATCCATTCTGCTACAACCTATTTGTTTTGTCTCTCATCTCAGGATCAGCTTGCCTGTGCCTTCCAACATGACAATTACCTAATTTAATAAATCTAATTTAGTTTAATGTACTGCTGTGAGAGAACTATAGCAGGGGCCCTGTTGCCTCTGGGTTCTTTCCCTTTTTTCCTTACAAAATGTAAATTTTAATAATAAAATTTGTGAGGAAATGAGCTTACTTCTGTTTCTTAAATGGCATGAACATTTCATTGTTTTTGAGCCAGTTTTGACTGACTGGTGGTGCCCACCTACACATCTATAGTGAGAATTGTGAGCTCTAGTCTGGAATTTTGGGGAAAAGGTTTCATGATTAGTGATGTCACTATAGGTCTAGTAATGGAGGCCATATATTTGCTGACTTCACTGTATTTAATAGAGCAGGAGGCTAATAGGAGGTAGACTCCCGGTGTGTTATACATCTGCTCATACTTTTACTAATTTTAGGGTACCAAAATTTTCAAAATCATAGAATACTTTACTCCATTAAATCCATCTTGAAAGTGAAAATCAAATTATAGACAAAATTTGACTTATACCATCAGATTCAGTGTGCTCAATGAATTGTATCCATGCCATTCATAGACACTGATCCAGCAAGATTCCCTGAGTCTCATAGGTTTTAGGTTGTCTTCCCAGAGCAGTTTCTCTCAGTTCTAGACTGGTCCCTAGACATCCCCATGCTGTTGATTTTACAACTGGAGAAGAAAGGAAGACCTAGAATAAAGCACGGCTCAGAGAACAAGGGATAAGTGTAGGAAAGAAAAAAATATTGGAACAAAAAACCTGCTCAGTAAATCTAAAGTAATGGAACAAATATTCTTCTGTAACTGGCAGCTCCTCTCTGATGGCAATTGCAACGTGTACTGAACAAAGGTAATATGCATTCATAGGACAAAGACTCCTGGAGAAATTAGTCTGGAGAAAGGCACTTATTTGATTGTTTAAACTCTAACATTATCTGCTAGGAATAAAGAAATCACTGTTAGTATTGTAGTTATGAATTGGATCCTTATATATTATTTTCAAAGAGCAAAGACAAAGGGAGATAAATCTTTTGCAAAAGGGAAGGGAACCAACAGATGAAGGGAGGGGTGAGGAAGGGGAAAGGAATGAGATTTTAAAAAGAATTAAGATATATTATGTATCAGTTCTCCACGAGGAATGTGATCGTTATGCACTGGAAACATATACCAAGAAAAACAATAAAGTTTAAAAAAAAGGACAAAAATTTCTAACATTTCATTTTACTAATAGCAGCAATTTGGCATAAGGCAAAGTACTGGGCTTGAAGCTGAAACTGAAAAATTTCAATGTAGTTTCAGAATCAAACAAACTTTGATGTCTCTAGAATGCCCATCATTCACTCAAGGAAAAAAGTGGTGTTATGAACAAGTAAATTGATGATAGAGTTATTTGAGAGTCTGGTGTGCATAAAAAATACCATGAAAACACAAGGTGAAATGAGCTCTGAAAGAAGAAACAGTATATGTTTGCTATAGGAAAGAAGCAAGGCCAAACTAAAACAGGTATTTTTGAATCTGTCATACAAAATATTACTGACATGGCTCTATATCTCCTTATATTTTCCCCCAACACTACCTAAATTTAATGAAACTCCTTCATATCCCATGTTACTTACAAGATAAACTCTGGACTGTGATGAGAGACTTATAGGGCACTAGTTTGAATAGTAGTTATTCTAATACTGACCAAAAGTGAGGAGGAATGTTTCTCATGAAGTAAGATACTGCTATAAACAAACAAACCAACAACCTTTAAAATGATCCATAAAGTGTTGTCTAGAACATATTCTAGGGCAGTGGTGGTGAACCTATGGCACCTGTGTTATTTGTTTTTCTTTTAAGACAGAAGATGTTAATGTATGAGTTGTTTTTTCTAAACTAAAACAGTATTCAGGCTTAATTGCAGTGTTGGCACTTTGTGATAAATAAGTGGGTTTTGGGTTGCAGTTTGAGCACTCATCTCTAAAAGGTTCACCATCACTGTACTAGGGTATGGTCCATGAAATTTGGATTTCTTTCTTTCTTGTGTTTCCTCAGATCTTATTAAAGTTTTTAGTTTCTGGGATAACTTGAGGGTGTGTGTTTTAGGTCCATGGCATTTCAGATGATTCCTTTACATCTATTCTATTGCTATAGGATGCATAGTCCTCTCAAATGTTTTTTCTATGCTCCATATCTACATTGTTATTTGGTGAAGTTTAAGCTGATTTCTGAAGGATAAGGAAAATTAATTTCTGAGTGTATTAGTAAAAGTCTGTGTAGAGATGTCCAGCAGAGGGGAAGCAGAAAAGGAGGAGCTAATGTTCTAAGAACACAACTCTGAAAAAGGCCATGAGTTTGTTCTAATTATTTAATGCTGCCTCACATATCACCTTGTAATTTAGTGGCATAAAAATTATTTACTGTCTTCACAGACTCTAAGCATCAAGTTGGACAAAACAGAGTGGAGATGGGTTGTTCCTGTTTCATAACCTCTGGGGTCTTAATAGGAGAACAGGAAGGTTGCAGAGTAAAATAATCTGAAGACTTGTCATTCACAGGTTTCCTTGGCAGTAGATGGTGGCTATTGGTTGAAGACTTTAATTCCTCTCTAGGGCTCTCTGTGGAGGCTGTGTGGATGGGCTAGGTTTGGGGTTCCCCTCAACATAGTGGTTTATTTACCAAAACAGATGTCGCCAAGCAAGGGCCCAGATGGGAGCTGTATTCCTTTAATATGACCTCACCTTGAAAATCATACAGCATTCGTTCTGCCTTAATCTGTTGTTTGGAGCAGTGATAAGCCCACTCAAGTTCAAAGGAAAGGAATGGATTCCCTCTCCAGATGGAGAATGTCAAGGTTCTACAAGAGTATGGGCTTAGATAAAGTGGAAAATATGAGGCAGCAGTAATTGATGTGCAGGAGCCAGTAAGAAAAGGGCTCCCAATGAAGCTAATGAGGTAGGCAGGAAGCAAATTATACATAATACTATTATCATGTTAAGAACCTTGGTCTTTTTTTTTTCTAAAGCACATGAAAATTTATTTAGAAGTTTATGTATGGCACTATAAAACTATGATTTGCTGCAGCTCAGGTAATGGACTGGAGAGGAACAAAATTGGATGTGAGGAATCCACTTAGAAAACGTGTGTGATAAACAAGGCAGGATAGAGAAGAGTGGGGAGAAGGGCTGTGGGATGATCAGGAAGATGTGCAGGGGATTAAGAAGTATGTAAGAAGTAAAATCAAGTGGACCTGGAAAGAGAAAGGTGGAGGTGTTGAGAATGACTCCCAATGTCTAGGCAGTGTACTGTATGGGAGTGTCCACCAGCAAGGAGAAAATTTGTAGGAGGAAAGATTAAGAATTCAGTTGTGAGCTTTAGAGTGATACACGTAGGCATGGTCAATAAGCAGTTGGAAACATGGGGCTGGACTTCAAAGGAGAAGTCAGGGCTAGAGATACACATTTGAGAAACATCCAACTAAAGCTGGTAATTGTAGCCACTGGCATGAATGTGATTTCTCTTGGGAGAGAGCAGACACTGGATATAAAATGTCAGTTGAATCTAGAAGGACAATTCTGCAAAGCAGCTGGAGAAGATTTAAGAGGGAAGCTAGAAGGACTCTGAAGACAATAGTACTACAGAAACCAGGGAAGGCATGTTAGAGTCAGGTAATGGCTGATTGTGTAGAATGTCTCAAGAGTTCACATGAATTCTTAGTATGTTTATTAGATATAATGATCTCTGGCATAAAGACTTCACTTCTTAGCACAACATAGATGGTCTTGCTAATGAACTAAAAATTTTTTTTGCTGATCTAATTTTCTAATATTTTGTACTAAGAATAAAATAGGATTGAAAAAGGCATCAATTTAATAGTGCATAATATAATATTGTGCCACATGAAACAGCATTATTTTTCCACTACTGGCAAAAAAAAATAAGAGAGGGAATATTTCAACATAGAGCTGAATATCAGATGTTTACTCAGAAACATAACCCATGCTAACACTATTTTTTCATTTGAATGTCAGCTTGTAATTACCTTGTTTTAAATTATAGCATTTTAATTATATGACATTTGATGATGGTTTATTTTTAAATCCAAAATTCCTGGATATATTGGGATGTATATACTCATATATGTAGTGTATATGAAAATATAAAGATTTCTCAAATCATATTCTGGTAATTTCTGTAAGGCACATGTTTATTTCTAATTTGTCAATTTTAATGTATTTATATGTAACTATATATATGTATGTATATACACAGAAACTATTATGGATTTTGTGAAGTTTTCTTTTGCAGAATAAAATTTATTTCAATGGAAATAAGAACAAAGTAGTGGTTCATTAGCTTTTATAAAAAGCTACATTTTATCAAGACTAAAATATGTTTAATATAAGACAACTACAATATGGTTAGATAGCTACTATTATTCATTTCTCTTTACTTACATAAATGAATGTTCTTTTCCTATGCCATTAAAATAATCAGAATATAAAAACAGGCTAAGTCTTAAAAGGTCTGATGATTAATTTTAAAATATCTATGAATGAATTAAATAAAACCATGTGATACGCTTAAAATGATTATTGGAACGTGAAATTTATGGCATGAGGGAATGTTTTTTCAAATATTTTAAAGACTTAAGAGATTAAAAGTAGTTTCAAGAGAATTGCATGTACCAAAAAAGAGTATAGGCTTAAAAGTCTATTTTTTCCTTCATAAAAAGTTCTAGCAGCTGACTTATATAGTGACTGATAAAAATTAGTAAGCTATAATTGCCCTTGTTAACCTCAAGTACACAATGACTAACAGGAAAATAAAGTCAATATCATGTCCATTGTCCATATAACTGTAATATGTCTACTTCTAAGGAAAACTAAAATATGAAATCATTACTGAAAAACCTACACTGTTGTCCAATTTTTATTTAGTTTTAAATTCATTTTATAATTAATTATGAGATATTTGGTCAAAATGACTAATATGTATATATCTTTGGTTAGTTTTTAAGCTGGTGACCCAAGGGGTATAAATCTATTGGGTCTGATTTTATTTCCAGACCTTTTTATATTGAGTTATCTAACTTTAAGTAATTTGGAAGAAAGCACTGGTTGCATGCTTAGATCACAGTATTCCAAACTATAAGAAAATGTTGGTAGCCCACCTGCTTACACTAATTTATATATATAGTGTTATCTTCCAAGAAACCTGATAAGATAGACATGAAATATTATTGTAATTAGAGAGATGCTGAACTACCAAAAAGTAAATGTGGGTACTTACTCATCAAGAATACCCGCTGATTCCCAGGTAGTGTTGGTACTTAACTTACCTGCATGCTGTGCATCTACTACTTGCATTTCTGGAAATATCCATTATTCAAATAACTAGTGGCCATTAAAAAATAACCAATATATCACACTTGAACAAGTGTAAAAGCTCCATTGATCCAGCAACCAAGTTATATAGATAGAAGTTGAGGCCTGTTGATGTTGGTATCAGACTCAATATAATGGTCTACTACACAAAAAGGCAGAGTTAAATCTTAACGGCAGTATGAGCTTTTGTGTGAAGGCTGAGTATTAGGATATCATGTCAAGTCAAGCATTGGTTGCTTGGGGGAATAGCATTCAGGGCTATGGGCGTGAGAGTAGGTTGCCAGAAATGATGGGCGGCCCATATCCTATAGACACGAACATAAAACATTTCAACTCATTGTTTTATTATTAGTGTCATTAAAGAAGGACAGGAAGAAAACCAGTGCTTGGAAGGTCTATAGGGCAGTTTTGTTTTGTTTTTTTAATTTTTAAGAAGTTTAGGGCCAGGGATTTAGCTTAGTGGTTTTGCTGCCTGCTGCACAAGCGCAAGGACCCAAATTTCATCCCCGGTATCAAAAAAAAAAAAAAGAAAAAAGAAAAAAAAAAAAGAAGAAGTTAATCAGAGCTATGATGGTTCAAGTGTAGAAAAACAAATTTAGAGCCACAAAACTGAAACATCAGGTAAGCAGCTGGTCATATTGAACTAACTCAACCACTAGTGAAAAGCAGTATTAACCTCACAGAAGAATCAAATGAAAACAGTGAATTCTTGACTAAAAGGAGCCTCTTTATTCGTCTGGCACTAGGGCAGATTTAATGAACAGTCTAAGTAGAGGCCAGACCTAAGTCAAAGTGAAGGTTAGGGAAACGGGAGGAGCAGCACCAAGCTACAAAGACCATGACTGAGAGACTGAGGTGAGTGGACCTAAATGGAGAAACCAGTCTCCTCCCATCTCCAGTAATTATCTGAACTCCCGATCTTCACCAGCTCAGACTAGTGCCACCATGGCAGCTTCCTGTGCCTCAGCAGCTGGTGAAATGCCACTAAATGGGGAGAAATAAACATGCTTTCTCTCTTGCATCTATTTCGAAAGATTTTGGGGGGGGGGCAGAGATCTAATATAAATGGAATTGAGATTGCTTTTTGAAACATTTATGTATTTCTCATAATATAAAAAGGAATGTGATTAAGTTTTCTCCTGGATAAGTCAAAAACCAAGGCAAGCAAGGCAACAAGTTGGATGGGCATTTGGGAAAACATTGATGACATTTAAAGTCTTCCCAAAAGTTTTCACTGGCACATGAAGTTTACAGTATTATAAATTTAATGCAAGTTCCTCTGCTAAATGATCTATAGAATTTATAGCTGCAATCAGTGAGCCAATCAGCTTAATCTAACTTCTAGTTTTCTTCATTTTAGAAATACTTTAGGGTTTGCATATAGAATAAAATCCACATAAATAGTCTTATAAAAGGCTGCTTTTCTCTTTTTATATGTTGCTTATCTCTTTGAATTTTTAACAAGTATAAGTATATATGCCAACGTACTTTTAAGGAACTCAATGCACTTTAGAGAAATACAACTGCGTTCTCTAAGTGCACAAGTAGATTGTAAGGTACTTGCCATAATGATTGCATTTTTCCCCCCAGAATAAACAAGTAGCAAAAGTAGCAGTTGATGGAAGGTATAATTTACTAAGTGGTGCCATACTGGCTTGAAAGAGTCATTGTAACCACTAAAAGAAACAACCTTCACAAGGAAGATTTCCTTTTCTATCTTGTTTGGTTAGTTATTGAACAGGAACTTGGTGTGTTATACCACATTTAAGCGGAATCAGGCTCCATTTAATGGACAGAGAAACTGAAGCCCAGGAAAATCCATTCATATTCAGTGTCTAGACATACATAGAAACCAAGAAACAGAGACCACTTCTTTTTACGCCAAGACAAATGACAGTTTCAAAAGACCACCCATACTTGCAAAGTATGTTATTTTGTTTTTTCAATGTGAAGCCAATTTTGTAGAGTTCTTTTATATATATTTTAAAACACCAAGACCCATTAAGTTAGGGAAAATATTTTACATTTCAACTACCTAATGCTGAACTGGTTGACCACAAACAGGTTAAGTAATAGGATAAAAGTGAAACATTTTAGATACGGGTTTAAACACAAGGTCTTAGTGGGTGGTGGTGGGGTTACAAGGAGTTTGAAGCTTTAGAACAAAAAAGACTTTTTAATAAGATTTTTTTGGTTTGTTCTATATTGTGTGAATTATTTTAAAAAGAAAAGAAAAGAGAGAGAAAACTTCTGCTTTGGTCACCCCTCAGGTCACTCTGATTTATTTCTTCAAAACATTCCCAACATTGTTCTTATTTTCAACTTTCATGTTCAAAACTATTATTCTAGGTTTCCTTATTATAGAATTAGTAACTTCCCAATTTATCTTCCCTGACCAACTCAAGATAATGGTGTTATGAATTTAACGAATAGCTCTAACAAAGTCTAACCTATCATTGATTTTTCCCTTGTGTTTTTCCCCAATTCAGCAAACATTAACATTTCTACTCTTCCATAATTGTCTATAGACTTCTGTTTTCTTAGATGAAGCAAGATATATTTTAAAACATATTATTTCTTATGTACTGATTCTAATAATTATGTTTGTACTGGTTAAGTGTGGCCTCTGGCCAAGCACTGGCTAATGTCTGTGTTCATACTAAATCATCCATTGAACCAGTTATCTCTGATGGCGTTATCACCTCAAAACATGACAGAATGTTTGATAAGGTGAAAAGGATAAGTGGACACCACCTTATAAACATCAATCAGAGTCACATAAAGGTGGGTGTTCCCTTGGAAGGTGATTTTACCATATGAGAATGGTTTCCTTTGAAGGACAGGGTCTCAATCCTCAGGGAGAACCATTTCTCAGTCAGAGAAGGGTTATAGTGATCAAGGAGGCCCCCATGGTATAATTTTAGTTTTTGCAGAATTTTCCATTGCTTATTTTCAGTGCTACTGCTATTTCATCATTTCAATGATTGCTCCCCCAACACAGACTGACGATGTTATTGAATGCAGAAGGGACTGGGTGGATTATATTTCTCTGAACAGCTCTACGGCCTGTGTAAAAACAATCTTTGGAAATGAAATAATCCCGCGTAATTGACTACACTGAAACAGAAACAATAAAACCAGCTCATGTGAGGTGCATGATCCAAAGTTAGAACAGAGACTAAAATTTTACCAAATTAAAATTTCTGAAGTCTATACATGACAATCTTGAGTACAGGTGAAGAGTTGCACAGGTTTGGAAGGTATGGAGTTTCTTATTATTTTTATCTAAAGGTTAAACTCATTAAATACTTAAGCATAAAGTTTCTAGGCATTAATGAACTGCTGCTCTTTTCCACAATGATTTGTGTCAGAATTAGAGGACTTAGTTTGAGGTTGAATTCTTCCTATGTCCTCCCTTGAATAAAGCCTTATTCTGCTAACATTCCCATAATAACAAAATATCTTAGACTTTGCTGCGATCTATTTATAAATGAATGGGTTGTATTTTGAGCAGGAATGTAGCACATTTTACTACTGAACAATTCTGGAGATTTTCCCTCAGTTTTCTACTGATGTATTGTATGACATTTGGTCACATGTCAATAATTCAAACTCATATTTTTGCAGGAATATTATGATCTAAGTCTATTCCATAGAAGCACACTCTTCTCATTGCTTCACAAATTTTGGATATAAACAACATTCTTATATATGATATTCACAAAGTCACCTATGAGTCAATGGCAAAGCAGTTCTCTTGTAATTTCCAATAAATGGAAGGTGCAAATGATTCAGGATAGATTGAACATTATGCCAATTTGAGAATTTAGCCTATCCTAGTTCCTTTTTTTCTGTCTACGTATTGACACTCTATATATCAACTTGCCATTTCTTTGAAAATACGTCTCCTCTTTAAATCTTGATTTTTTTTCTTTTCATGCTAATCTCAACATTCCCAAAGGTTTTTTTAGTAGCAGAGAAGTATGCAACAGTAACCAAAATCAAGCATATTTTATAACGAGGATAAGAGACAAGATTGTTGGTGCCAGGAAAGTCTGACAATTGTTACATGGGCTCAAAATCTGGGATGAAAGGGAAGGATTCAGGAAATTAAAACCAAGTCCATAGAAACAGGAATAGCAACAAGCACTTAATCATGAGACAAGAGCTATGCTATATGCTTTAAATGAGCATTTCCAAATTCTTCCAGAAGTTAATGATGTTTTATTATCACCATTTTACATAAGAAAAAAATGTTCAGTGGGGTTAAACTCACAGAACTAGATCTAACCAGGGAAGTCTGATAAAAACTTATATCCTAAGTATTATGTTAGGCTACTTCCAGAGACCTCTATAGTGCCCAAGGCCCTTTCACAATAAAGAAGGTAAATGCAAGATTATTGCAACTTGTGTGTGAAGTTCTTACAGGAGTGAGTTAATAATGCTAAAATGCCTGGTCAGTTCTGAGCTATTCTGAGGAGGTCACAAGGAGGAACTGATTTTAGCATCCAGGTTGTGTTGTGTAAGTGGTCTCCCAGAAACTTAGCAATGAGGAATTACTTATTAGGGAACCAGCAGTTAATTACACTTCATAAATTTAATAAAGGTTATCCAGTTAGGAAATTTATGTACTGTTTGGTACTGATACATGGCTAGGGTCTAGCGGAAAAATATTTCTCTCTTAGACATGTTAGAATCAGAGATGGATTTAACAGGAGGGAACAGTCTAAACATTCAGCTTTTTGAGCTATATATTAATTTTTATTTCCCTTTATTCAAAAATGGCATCTGCAGATGATATTCATCTGAATACTACTCATGAGCAGGATTCCTCTTAGGCTGGCAAAGTCATTACCAGTGGGGAACAATCATTCTCAATTAACACATAGGTCAATGGCAATCAACTGCTAAAGCAAACTTTTGCATCCTCTACATGATTTTGAAAAGGGACATAAATTTGGAAATTACAGTGATTCTCATCAGATGTTCATGAGAACAGAAAACTCATTGCATATCACACATCTTCAGTGGTCAAAAGAATTTTAGTGACAAACAGTGATACTGTACTTCATAAAGAACTGTTGCAGAAACCAGTTGTTTATTATTTTGACTACCGATTCTTTTAACTATCAAAATCTTCATGAGATTGTGAAATCTTTTATAACTTTTGAATTAAGACAAAGAAGAATAAATTAACCTAATTATGTAAACACAAAATGAACCTTGTTCTTGTAGCTATAAGAGTGGCTTAATTTTTTGTGTGCTTGAAAGTAATTTAGTTATTTTTTTAAAGTTAGTTTTAAAAATGAATTCACATAGAGTAGGTGAGTGTTACTGTCTCTGTTTTATAGATGAAATGAAGATGATACAGCCAATAACTTATGTTGTATAACATATTTATCAACTTGAGTTTGTACTAAACTTCTCAGCAATGTATTATCTCAGTGAGACCTATCAGTCACTGACTTTACCCCTCACTGCCACTGATACTCTTTCCTGCCTGCCTGCTGTTTTGATAGAGCCTTTTAGGAATGAAATAGATCTTTAAAAGAGAACTCTCAGCATCTGTGTTCTCTTTGGGAGAATATGCGGTCAAGAATGATCTCATGATACTAAACATAAATGCTCCTTTGGACAGCATTTTAGGAACATTAAACAAGTACATGTGTGTTTACAGTCACCCAATCATTTAGGTGGCCCTAGTTTTTCTTCTCCATTTAAGGTAGCCTTAGACTTACTTATGCAGGACTGAATTATAAAAATAACCCATCAAGATGAAATAACTATTTTCACCTTTGGTCCACTAAATTTAGTAATCCACTAGAGATGGTAGACAATTCACAATATTTGCAGTAGAATAAGTGAAGACAATCTGAAAAATAAGGGTGGGACTGATGTGCGCAGCAACTGTGATTTATCTTTAACATGAGTCTTACCTCTGTCCAAAATTTATACACAATCTTACCCTATGTTTTTTCTTCATTATTTCAATAGTTAAAATTATATCGAATGATGATTTCTTTGCATCAAAATTTACTGGTTACAAAGAAGATTTAGTGGGCCTTCAATCATCCATCCATGGATTGTGTCACCCCACCATAATCTACTCTCCAGATGAGTCAGTCCAAACTAGTCTTTTCCCAGAGAAAATGTCTTTTCAGTTAATAGCACCACCGTAAACTCAGATTTTCAAGCCAGAAACCTAGAGGGCTCCTTGATCAAAAATCCAGTACATCCAGTCCTACCAATTCTTGCTTATTTTTTTCAAAGATATACCCAAATGTAAGTATTTCTCCTGAGTGTTGCTGGGATAACCTTGAGGTAGGTTGCAGTAGTCTCTCAGCTTTACTTTTCATCACCTTTTGAGTTGTGCCTTACTTTGCATTCTCCACTCAGCAGACAGAGTGAGGGAGAAAAAAGTAAAGCAAATCAAGTCAGCATTTCTTTCCTATATGTGCATCCATGATAACCAGTGCTCCCTTTTCCTCGGTCCCCTCCACTTCCTCCCTTCCACCATCCTGGTTTTCTTTTGGTTTCTTAAAACTTCTAGGCCCTTGGGTCTCTTAGAGTCTTTGTACTCAATGATTCCAGCTTTTGAGCTGCTTCTAGCAATTATTAGACTGTCCGTAATTCAATCTTACTCAAAAATTATCCGTTCTGAGCCAGGCATGCTGGAACATGCCTGAAATCCCAGCATTCTGGAAGCTGACGCAGGAGGATTGCAATTTCATGTCCAGCCTGGGCAACTTAGCAAGACCCTGTGTCAAAATAAATAAGTAAGGCTAGGGATGTAGCTGAGTGTGAAGGCCCTGGATTTCATCCCCTGGTCCCATGATCCTTTTAGTTCTTGCACAGCTCTGACATTTTCTGCATATTTGTTTTTATGCTTGCCTTTCTTCCCACAGAAGTAGGTAAACTTGAAGACAGAAATTTCATTTTTTTACCATAGTAACCCTGATTTCTCTAATGGAGCCTGAAATATTAGAGCTGCCCCATCAATACTAGTCAACTACAACTACCATCACAATGCTTTCCCTTAACTCCCAGCCATGACCAGGTTTTCCAGGTGGTTGAGTTTGCCTAAGGAATATGTGAATCTATTTTGGACACTAGGGCTTATAAAGGGAGGGAAAGAAGGGTTAGGGAGCTGTCACTGTGGGGAGGAAACACTGTTTTAGTGTATTGAGAAAGAGATACATGGAAAGGAGAAGAGATAGCAGCTTTTGCCTATAAATCTTACTTATTTCTGATATGGACTGTCTGAGATAAAATGAAGGTTCTCATTTTGAATCTTGAAATATATAGCTATTTTGCAATTTATAAAGTAAACAAAATTTTATTTGGTTCATAGGATTATGAATGGGTATAAAATACTCAACACAATGACTAACATAGAAAGTGCTCAATTAAAAATTTCTCCACACACATGTGCACATGTTCCACACTCCGCACAAAACACAGATGATTGCTTCAGATCTCAAAATTAAGCCTAGGACAATCATTTAAAGTAATTTCTGTGAGAAATTATATACCTAAGCAGGCAACTTTCATATAAATGGTTTTTAGAATATAGCCAGGTTGCAATTTGAGCATTATTTGTAATGCAGTGTATTGGTACTTACATTTTGTTGCCAAGCTGGTTTCACATATACATTTTCCATAGTCCTATTTTTCCAGCATTCGCCCCATTGTTACTGAACAATTGACTTAGAGTGTATGTTCACTACACAAATGGGACAAAGGCAGATGTGTAATTCATTCTATTTTTCTTAGAAACAAGAAACTAAATATAAACAAGACTAATTCAATTCCCGTGAATAGTAATCACTACGCTTTATAATACAACTGAGACAAAAGGAATGCAGAAGAACTAGTTACATTCAAATTGTATCTGAAAGCCTTATGTGAAAGGCTGTGAAGGACCATTACATCCTAATTTCTTCTCTTTTCTGTTATTTACTCTCTTTTTTTGATAGCTAAACATTCTTGCTTGTGAAAGCTGCTTTAATCTTGGAAACTAATAGTTAAAAAGGACGAATTATGCAATTTTGCACTTCGTTCATTTTTCTTAATTCCTTAATTATTTTTCTTAATTACATGAAAATGTTTAATTTATAGATCTTATCAGTACAACTATTGGCTGCTTGAAGAAAACAATTCAGCCTTAGAGCTAAAATTGAGTTTACCCAAAACCTAAGCAAAACAAAACAAAACAATAGAAACTGTTGTATCAGGATGCTATTAAACTATTTTGTAATATTATCCATAAAGTATGTCTTTTTAAGGACAGATTTGTGTTGAGAGTAAAATATATGATTGTTTAAATAATTATGTATTTGAAAAACATACTTATTCTAGCTTCTTCCTATTCAAAGTTATCTGAATATTTTACTCTTTATTCCTTTAACTACTCACCACCTCCAATTTGGATTTTTTGTTGTGAAATTTTCCAAAAGTTACTAACCTGAACTAACTTGATAAATGCTAAATTGCTTATTGTAAAACAATGCACTTGAAAGCATATATTTTCAGGTAGAATATCAATTTTATAATTATAAAAGTAATGTAGTCTTAATAGAGTTTCTTTATTTCTTGATGAGAACTCAGATATAGTAAAACACTTAAACTAACATGAGAAATGGATTTTATGAATATAAGGACATCCCTTATAATGTAGACATGTATACAGACTTGGAGCTAGATATATTTGTCAAATAGAGAAAACACAAACCCACTCTCAGTATTTCCCCCAAGTCTTCTAAGTTTCATCAGGGGATACTACTCAACTTTCTAAATTACTTGCATAAAAATTTCTGTCCCCAGAGAACAAACAGACAAAGTTTTAATTATATGTTTTACTCTGCATATATATAATTATTTTTAATTGTATGAGTTCAGTGTTAGAAAATTTTGCAGATGAAGTAATCAATAATTATTAATAAAATTATTTTAACATATCAGTTTTAACAAATTGTCTTCAAGGTTTGAGGCATGAGCCATGATTGGATTCACGAAATAAAAGAGTTTTTTTAGTTTATATGCCTCTTGGCTTATATGCAAAACAACTGGTGTGGATTCATGGTAATTCTTATGAATGCTTTGAGAAATCATAAATGACTATGTTTGTGAAATCAGTTCATTAGTTTATCTAATTTATTATGTCCATGTAGAAATGCCTTGCCACAGCAGAAACAGTAAAACTCTTCATTCATATTTAACTAGTAATTAATTGGGTAGAATTCAAGTTACTCACTATTACTATAACTATAACAGCAAGATAGTTTTTATGTTCAGTAAGCTATATCACCTGATATTTTGAAAAACGATGCTATTTAAGTGGGTAAGTCCAGCTTATCATAAACTATACTGACCCCTTAATAGGAACATAATGAGTGAAGTTAGCATCTGTACCTCTGAAATAAAAACTTAACATCAACATGCCTATTAACAAAATGAGAAAAAAACTAATTAAAGCAAATTAGCTTAATGTGCACATGCTGGATAAGACAGATTACTTTTAAAAATCCGAGAAGATAATGGTACCCATATGGGATATGTTTTTGGCATTTTTCATATAAATTGGACAGTTTTAGAGGATAAATATGGTATAAAAGTCCTTACAGGCAATTATGTCTTTACAATGCTGGTGGCTGACATCATAAAAGTATAATTTTAATTGCTATTAATTGCATTAAGTCTACTCTTATTGAATACTTAATGCCATCTCTGACAGTAGTACTAATTTATATACTTTAATGAAGCTTCATGGTAGAAGTTTGGAATTATAGAGCCACTTAAACTATGTTTTAAGTAGTATATTTTATATGACAAGAAGATCTAGAAATAAGGTCATTTCATTGGATATTTATTCTTTGCAAAGAGATTTGCATTTCTCCCATTTTTTTGTGTGTGATAAAGTGATGTCATATTTTTTGTAAGATACTTTTTGAAAAAGTAATGTTCACTATGTGTGTAAAACAGCAGTGCCTCCCCAGTTTTGCTGATCAAAATATGTTTGATGAAAAAACAAAATTATTAATTTGAAAAATTTGGCTGCCATAATTATGTTAAATAATTCCAGGAACTCTGTCTTTTTAAGAAGAAAGTATTTATTTAAAACATTAAAAATGTAAAGAGATAAAGTAAAGTATAGATATTATAAAAGGTAGAAGAGATTTTGTAAAAAGCAACAAGATAAATAGGTCTATCAATGATGCATCCAGGAGATGGCATTTGTAGTCATTCTTCTAGTGGTACTACTTACCGGAGAGGTTTCTGCTCTTTGGGTGATTTCCATTATTAAATTATGAGAAATTCATTCATCTCAATCAGTGCTAGTTTCAATATTTGTGAATTAGTAATCTGCCTGGCTGCACTAATGCGAGAATGCATCCATTATTGCCTTTTTAATTTGTTTTCACATTTGTTTACTAAAAACATGCTATTTAGAATGATAAAGACATCATATGTGAGATAAATTGAAAGCAAGAGAAATCTTTGCTCTCAGACACTGTGCCTTTTGGTAAATTCTAGCCTGTTATTTCTGCTCAGAAAGGCATGCTTAATAAAGTGAACAAGCACAAATGTCAGGTAAAATATGCCATGTACTTTTACATGCCCTATCGATTTTTCCTATAATTAAAGTGATGAACACACAGCATTTGGTAATAATGAAGCTAGATCTCCATTTGAGAATTTTTTAAAGGGTTACCACAGTCAGTTCCAGCCTGTTGCCTTTTGGTAAAATATCTGCTTAAATTTCCCTAAGGACATCTAAGTAAAAATCAGGATTGTGAGGGGTATAGTCTAAGGATTTTCGAGGTCTACAAAAGTTTCAATTTTGATAGGTTTAGCTTCCACTGTTTATGAAGATAGGGATTGTGCTTAAACGTTTGGAAATGGACTCCTGTCTTTCCACGACAGCATCATGGCTGGCACAGGAGTAACCCCTTCAGTGATGCACTCTGCATTTTTATCTTCAGCCTAAGTTTGAAAGCTATTTTAGATTTCAATCTCTTTATTCACTCTTTCACGCTGAGAATGTCAACCAATTAGTGGTACTTTAGGTAATGCTTTTCACGAGACTGACACTGGTCCATAAGGAATTAGACTGAGACCACCAACCCATTTCACATGGGCCAATGAGTAGCCATTGGACGGTGACAACTTTTGATCACAACCTGCATTTGGGTTCAAACCAATTACTTAACAGCGACAGGTTCCATACCACCCGGTTAAGTCTGTGTGTCATTCAGGGACCCAGATTAATTAAAACAACAACTAGGCAGAAACCTTTTACATAACTTATTTCCACTGTTCTGCCCACTCTGATCACTGAAATGGAAAAGGCAAGCTAGTGCAAATCCATATTGAAACTGAGGGCAGAAATGGGCTCCATTAATTTTTGCTCCTGTTACTGGAGCAAGAAAAGAGATCACCTTAAACTGAAAGACAGGAAAGAGTATCATCTTATTTTTTGTTGTTGTTGTTAATGAGTTGGGGAGCACATTTTTTCTCATGGGAAAAATTTTGTCATATAGTTCATTTACTTTGTATGTATTTCTGCCTTAAGATTATTTCTTGTTTACACAATAATACTGCTTTTAGAAAAGTTGCAGAAAACCCTGCCCCAAACACACATGATCTATCCCACCCCAGAGATAACAAATTACTGTTAACAATTTGCTGAATAGCTTCTAGCTTATTTTTTTATATATGATTTTACCACATAGAATCATTCACTTTATGCTGCTGTGTTATCTGCCTATGTCTCTTAGTAAATATTTTGTGAGCCTATTTTCTATTAACAATGCCCCTCAGTGAAACGGGTATTTTGCCTTTTTTATTGTTGTTGTTTCTTTCGAATTATCTGCTGGCTCTCTGAGGTGAGGAATGCCATTGTTCAACATTAATGTTTATTTATTATTATTAGTTTGCCATTTTCAGGTTCCTTTAGTTGTAATCATCAGGGAGGAGGCTGTTGGTGGGCTCCTGTTAGCAGCAGCAATCTATTGATAAAATCTCCTTACCTGCTGCTTATTACTACATGACATTAACCCAAAGGGATAAAAACAGTTAAGTGGGATTTTGTACACAGTTCTCCCCTGTGGCTTTAGAGTTGCTCCACGTTACTGCTGTAGGTTTTGGTACCTGGGGTTTGTGATAGTCATTTTTTGTTTGTTTCTTTCAGGTTCAAAGTCCTATGGCTTCAGTTTTTGTAAATCTGATGGCTGGAATATAGTATTTGTCCACTATATCGAATTGAAGATACTATATTACTGTTCAAGGAATTAAAAAAATAACGAAGGCCAGGGCAACTCAGAATGAGGCACAGACTCTTAAAAATTATGTACTCATTTGAATTAATGGTCACTCTGAGCTTGTTCACTTCAGAATACCATTGCCAGTGACATTTTTTTGTTTCAGTTATTTGATGGCTATATTTAAATTTCTTTGTTAATTATAATGTGTGGCTAGGCTGGATTAATGTTAGATAGCATATTTTAAAAGTATATTTAACAGAATATGTATTTATTATAGAGCAACTACTATATACAGTAAAAGCCTAAAACAACTTTCCTCTTTAACAGTATACATACTAAATGAGATATTTGTATGTATGAGAAGCAGAGGTTACCCTTTATTGGACTCTTAAAATATTGATAATTTGGTAACAAAGTAATTTTGGATATACATCCTCCATAAGACTTGGCTTGATTTTACTAAGTGCAACACCCTATCCGAATCTTATAATACTACATTTCTGGTAAAAATATTTAGGTATCAAATTATATCTAGTTAATACAGATCTATGCTTTAATTATTCCAATCACTTATCTGTTGACTTTTCAAATGCAAACATCATAAAACAGGCCTTGCCTGGCTAGATCTAGTCACACAGAACATTCTGGCAAGTTAATACCAATGGCAACACACAAGTAGATTGGTAATTGCTAATGATTAGAATAGATAGTACAAATTAATTGATTATAGTGTAGTTCTTTTATTATATTTGCATAGTAGTTTGGCCTCAGATTAATTGTGTTATACCAATAACTCCACACAATTTAGGAATAAGTAAAAGAAAAGAAATCTGATTAGACTAAGTCAAGTGAACTTGGATATTAGAATCATCTTCTTTTGTTGTAAAAGGTATTAGTTTAAGTAGTTTTACCAATATCCTCGAGACAATTTCTGAAGATTTTTTTCGTGGAGTGTAAACCAGTTTGGGTATTTTATTTATTTTTTGCCATCTCTGTCTGTTCCTAGTTGAAGAAGATTGTGTTTTTAACCAGGAGCTGATTCCAGCTCTCCTTCAAACACAAACTGAGCTTCCATGAAAACACTAGGTCCACCCTGCTCCCATCCATCTTCATGCAAAAGAATATAAGCTGCTCCCTGTTCATGTAGTCTATTCTCGTAGGTCTCTGGACAGTTGCCTTTTCTCAGAAATGGTCCTTTCTAGGGAAGTGCTCCCATCCCTGCTGTCCTGGTCTGCTTTTTCTGATCTCCTTGAGGGAGACATAGACATGGCCGCCTATCAAGTCAGCACAATGATTGGCTCATGATAAATGTTCATTAAGTTAATAAACACATGCACGATATTTGAAGGTCTTAAGGTCAGAGCCTAATACAAGGGAGTTAAGGATCTCAGAAAAGAAGGTAAAACAAAGATATCTTAAAAACCAAATGGAGACTCCAACAGACAGGAAACACTCTCAAATTAGAAGATCTTGGATGTGTAAGGTCCCAGGATATTGATATGTTTTTGGCAGGAAAAAGGGTCTCTAGTACTTCAATTCAGCGATACACTTATCCAAAGATCCTCAAGAGAGGGCATTATAAAAATAAAAGCAGGTTCCCTTTGGATATCTAATGAATAATTACACTTATAGCAATAATAGCAAAGTCACATGACCTTAGGCTAATTACTTAACATTGTATCTCACTCCTTCTTGTATAAATTGGAAGCAATTATGGTACCACTTTGAAAGGACATTATAAGATTTAAGGGAATAATTTCACGTGAAATATTTAGAACAGTCTTGGTACATAGCCTTTATTCAGTTAATGTTGGGTAATATTATAATTCTATCATCGTCATCATCATCATCATCATTGACATCTTTTACTTTGTCCACAAGAGAAGTCGTAGTACTAGAGACAATTGCACTGTTCCTACCTTGATGGTCATCACCTAGTTTTTGCATTAGGCAATGGCAGAGGAAGTAAAAGGAGCCATTGCTGAATTAATGCTTTCAAATGGGCGAATGACAGCTTAGTGAAGGATTAGCAGAAGGGACAGGTAAGAGGTTGCAAAGTGAGGATGATGATTCAAAATAGAATGATTTAAGATGATATATTACTTATGTGGAGAGAACTAGGCTATGATAATGATGGCACAGCAGGAAACATGATATAGGCAAAATAAAATAAAGTGAAAGGAATTAGAGAACATTAAGAAGTTCAAGAAGTAAAAAGATACGGCAGTGAAGGAAAGAGTTAGATGAAATGAGATAGGGAGGCTGCAGAGACACCAGGGCCATGAGGACAAGAAGCAAGGGAGAGATCCTATTTCTTTTGGAAATTGGGCTGGGAGTTTTAATTTCTTTTGACTCTCATTTAAAAAAATATATCCATTTCTTTGTTTAACCCCCTACACCATTTAATTACTAACCTACTAATGTTTCCATTTCTCCTTGCCCTTTTGTCTTTCTTCCTGCTTAGCATTCTTCTTCCCACCAGTGACATTGTCTGTGTCCTTTCCATGCTTATCAGTGTCTTAGCCTGTGAGCTTCATGTCATCCTTCTGCCCCTATTACAGTTGCTTGAATACTGTCATTCATCCAGAAAGAAAACAGATATACATATACTTTTTTCTGAGTACTGCTATGCTGAAGGGAACTAGAAATATATACTTTAGCTATGACATTTTCCTTGAGGTGTTGGCTGACAGAATTTTAGGAAAATAACTAAACCCAAAAGTGATTCTACTGGAAAAAAAAAAAGTGATTCTACTGGAGTTTTGCATTTTAAATAGCAAGCTGAAGGACAGTAGTGCCCTGTGCATATTTATAGCGTTTCTAGTTCTTCAGGTTTCACTTGTAACCTATGGCCAAGTGGATCAAGTGAATAGTGGTCAAGGCTGTGTAAAAGGATTGTCAACCAAAGAAACTGGAAAGCACAATTCCTTTGAATCTGTATCATACTGAGAAAAAGATTGTTTAGCGCTACAGTCAGGTGTACTGTAGGATGAAGAGGGGGAACAGCCTTTTATCTCTCACTCTAGGGCTCCATTGGATTTTCTTCTTGTTGGATTCCCTCACACAATTGCAAAGGAAGCTTTGTTCATGTTTCCTGATTGCTGGGGGTTTGGGATGAGGGCATAAGCCAGACATTTGGAATCACATAGCCTCGATTCAAATTCTGTCTTCCCCTCTTCTTAAATCTATGATCTTGTTAAGAGGACAGATGGAGAAATAGACAGAAGAGTAGACTGAGGTCAAGGGTCAAATAAGAAACACCAGAAAGAAGTCAGGTTCAGGTCAGAATTTGATGTTTTGTTTTGTGTGGTTTGGTTTTGATCATCTATTGAGATTTCCAGGACAATATAATGGGAAATATGGATTTAGGGGTCATGGTTACTGCAGAAATTTTGGGAAAAAATAGATATCTACCCATTCTCCCATCATTGCTTCATAACTGTTGGTCATGTTTTGACAAATTTCTATAAAACATTTATTCAATATTCCCCATGAAATACCATGCAAAAAGACATCTATCTGTGTTTATAAAGGTGTATCTGTGTTTATAAAGGTGTATCATTTGATGGCTGCATATAATTTCCTGTGGTCATGACTAATCCTGTGGGGATTTTGCAGCTCTAGCTAGGTATGATCCATAAGCATACAGAGAAAGACAAGTCTTAAGCCAAGAACTTGGAGATTTACACATAGATGCCTGTAGAAATGAGAGTGGGCTGTGAAGTAGAGTGAGAATGCATGTGTGGAGCAAGATGGAAAACAAATATCCTACAGTGCTCTATGTTGGAGTATTGAAAATTCAGAAAATGTTGAGGTGGGCTTGTGGAGATTGATCCCAAGGGAAAAACCCTTTAGATTTGGAAATAAGGATATTATTAATAGTCTTAAGAAAATAATAAAAGCTGGGAATAGGGATAAACAAACTCTTGAAAAGTTGGTAACATTAGAATGGAGCTGGGATACTTGGAAGTGATTAGGTATACTGGAGAAAGTGGATACAGATGAAATAAAATACTGGGAAATTCAGGATGCAGTGGGATCCAGGACACAAAGGTTTCCCCCTAAAAGCAACACTGGTTCTTCGAGAAAAAAGACAAGAAGGAGAAATTTACTGAAATGAATACTTGCGAAGTACAGGAAAGGAACAGTGAGGGAACTCTGGTTTCTATCTTGTCAGTGTGATAGAAATTAGAAATTAGAGGGGGGCAGAGATTAGGGACATGAAAAACCTGTGGAAGAGCAACTTTGGAAAATGCTTTAGTTAATAGAAATAGAAATCAAAGGTCATTCAGCCAACTAGAGTCCTAATAAAATATTGTGGTTTTGTAGTCTTTCTAATCAGTGCATTTAAATTTGACTAGTGGTCTCGTCAAGCATTTATACTGGCTCAGTTCTGGACTGAAGCTTGTGAAGGATGAAAAAAAGAGGAAAGAAAAGAGTTCAAGCAATTAGAAGCCGGTGAAGAAAGAGAAAAGGAAACCTTAGAAGAGTCATGGGAGAAGTATTGAGTTGTAGGCTGCACTTGCCTTAAAAAACAACCAGTAGATTATTCCCAAAAGTTGCCAAATAGATAAATGATGGAGTGTTATTTCCATTATAAAAGGATTTTTACGTTACAGAAAAAAGCCCAAGGTTGGTTTCCTTGGATTTCTCATTGTTTATTTAAATTACAATTTGCCTGACAAAAATTCAATTTGCAAGCATTTTTCTGGGATACACCTATTACCCAAAGTGAGGTTTATTTTCACTGTTTTGCTTATGCAGAAATTAAAGCACGAGTGGGTAGTGCCTAGATTTAGGACTTGGTAGATCATCAGTTTATTTCCTGGTGCTGAGGATGTGATTTTCGGTGAGCATTTTAAACTCTGTTCCGTGTTCCCCTCATTCATAAAACCAAGAGAATAATCTCTGCCTATTTCAGAGATGAGGATTATTTTACCTAAGTCATGATTAATGACCTGATATCAGTAAAGTAGTCTCAGCTTCTTGCAGATAAAAAGTACGTGTCCTGAGATTTCTGTATTAGTCCATTGTTTTTTCTCCATGGGAACCTTAGCTGATTTGCTACAATAAAACCTTGGGATATTTCCAGGGGGCATAGAATTTTAAAATGTATTTGATACTTTTCTTTTATGAATGTTATCATGCGAAATTAGGCAATTATAAAATTCTTTTCCATCATGAAGTTTTTTTTTTTAAAAGCAGTATAGGACAGACTTGAGAGAAATGAGCTGCAATTCCAAGGAGAACCAGGACATGTAAGAGGGAACAAATATTTCCCTTTTCTTTTTTCTTAAGGATTGTACCTGATAGCTTACCATTAGCAGCAGTCATTACTGGCCAGTGTAAGTATTCTCTTTCCCAATACAATTTTATTCTTCTGTTTGTGAGACTTTTCCCTAATCTTTCTAGTGAATTATTTTTACTTTAGTATAGCAATGTGCATGTTTGTAGTCAAATTCATTTATTTCTTTCAAAGCCACACACACAGACACACACATGCACACATGCACACAAACGACTCTTTTTAGTCAAAAAGCAAACCATAAAAGCTTATGAGATTTTAGCATTCTTTTAAAATGTATGCCTTAGTGCATTCATGCCATAGTAATCCCAAATACTGTCATTCCATAATTTACTAGAGATTACTTTGCTTTAGAGCATACTACTCTAGCCCTTTTGGCTTTAGGATAATGGGCAAATAATATATGGTTTATTTTCCTTTGCAAAAGGTCTTTTCAAACACACAATGAAATGAAGCACACATATACACGTGAGTAAATAACACTAACTGCATGTTCCAAAGCAGGCTAGAACAACTCGCAAGAATTCTAGTAGAGAGGAAAAAGAAGCCACATTTTCATTCTTCCTGAAAATTAAAAAAATCCATAAAACAGAAAAAAATACCATTTCAACCCTTATTTACTTTACAAGACTGTTATACACATGCATTTTTCTATAAATTGCTTTGGATTTCATGGTTAAAGGAACATGTAGATATGATATATGCTCCAATAATTTTGATGCATGTATTTATTTACTAGTATTCATATTAAATACAACATGTTAGCAATAGAATGAGTCAGAGAGAGATGGTGGCCCAAGGGCTATCAGGAATGAAGTGATGCTGTATAACTGTTCTGAGATCAGAGAAAAATGCAAAGAACCAAGGAGGATTAAAGAGACTCCAGGAAGCTTTAGGAGACCCATAGGAAAAAAAAGGGACAGGGAGAGAACTGCGGGGGCGGGGGATGAGTGTAGCAATGGGGAGCATTATTCCCTCACTAAGAAGACAGATTCATACTTAAAATTTATGTAAGGATAGGAAAATAAGACTAAAAATGATTTATTTTTTTCAAAGAGTAGAGATCAAGGGCGCATCTTACCATATATTTTAAAAACACTTCATTAAAAATAATTCAGCTAGGGCCGGGGATTTAGCTCAGTGGTTTTGCCGCTTGCTGTGCAAGTGCAAGGACCCGAGTTCAATCCCTGGTACCAAAAAAATAGAAAGAAATCTAAAAATAATTCAGCTAGACATTACAAAGACTTGGAATATTGAGAAGAGTTCATTATATTAAAAATAAATTTATCTGTGTTCTATGTTTTGTATAACATTTTTCCAAGCAGATATAAACAATACACATTATTTTATCTGGAAAAATATCAGTCCAGTACATAGATACTAGTTAATGAGAATAGGCTATTATGTTGGACATAGGTGATAAATAACCAAAAGTCATTTAAAAATCAGATCCTCTAGCATTACAACTTTAGCTTATGTTGGTAATTGTGCTTAATATCCTTTTTGAAAAGGTAAAATGCATTTGGATGTAAATAGGGAACCCAAATTAAAAAGAAACTATAAGACTTAGCTTCCTAAGCAAATGGATACAATATTAATAAAAATGATTATACATTTCCATTGCTAAGACAGAAAATGTTGATTACAAATATGACCGCTTGAGAGATATAAGCAATTACATACTAAGCTTTGGGTTTCCGTCATCCTGGGAAACTATCATTATCTTGGTAGTTAAGAGCTATTTTGAAAGTGTATCCTATAAAGTCTAGAATTCTGCACGTACTTGTTCATTTGTCAGCATCCTTTCCCTTAAGTCAGAAGATCTTTTCCTGTGAGTGCTCCCCCCTTCCTATAACATACTATCCACAGTGCTGGGCATATAACATGCAGAAGGGATTTTTAAAAAATTGATACCTTCTCAGATATTTCTCTTGACATTTGAGCAGTCCTGAACATGCGTACTGATGCACTCTGGATGAGAATAAGTTAGTACTGATTCATGTGGGGATGTCTTTCTATTTTTTTTATTAACTGACATTCGTTAAAGTACTCTGGCATGTTGAGAGGTAAAATACAAACATTTGTATAAATCTACAGAATGACCTCTTCCAGAGTGGAAATAAAGACTGTTCCCAAATCATTTACTGCTTTCTCAGTTATCACTTCAACCTTATAAACCCCACATCATCAGGTAAGAAAGGTGAAATAATAAGAAAGTACTGTAGTTTGCTTTGGCAAATGAAAGACCCTAAGTTTATGTCTTACAACATCTTTTCTTTTTAGCACTATAAAAACAGATTACCAGAGGAAAATGTGGCAGTAGGTGCATATTTTTTAATGAAAGAAATTGTTCCCCAGAACTTTTCAATAAGAGAAAGCATGTGACCTCCTTTCTGTGAGACCCACAGTACAGTAAACAATTGAATCCATATTCAGCCAGATGCTTCCAGTGTGTAAATTACTCCCTGGGTAAATGTTAGGCACTTTTGGAGCTGCATTAACTCTTTCAGGCTTCGAGTATGCAATTTAGTAAATTACTGCTGCCTGTACTTAATGGTGCTCCAGGGACTGAAAAAGATTAATGTAGCTCCAGAAGTGCCTAAGTTACTCTCCGGGAGAACATCTGACTCAATGGAAGTAGCTTGTGTCTAATCATTCTTTGCAAAAGGAGGTATTCTTTAAAGTAAAGTTACCTTCCTTCTCAATACTCTGCACCCCCTCCCCAAGCATACGTTCAAAGCATCTGATTTTTATCCCTTGTTCTGACAAGATTTATTTTTGGAAACGTTTTCTCTGACCCTTTCTCTGCAAAACATCACGGTAGCTATCAGTTCTTGTTCAACGTGGTCTTTTTGTCATTTTGGCTCAGTTGATTTCATTCTGCTTAATAGCTTCCATGAAATTCCCTCCTCTGAAATCATCCCTTACTGTTTTTCTTATTATTTCTTTGATAGTCATCGTCTTTCTTTCATATTGTTTTCTCTGTTACTCCCACTGATATTTATTATGGACCCCAGCTTCGCTCTCTCCTGGTCTCTACACCCACAGGGCTTTATTGATCTCTCCCAGGTTTGAGGTCTCATGTGGGTGTGATCTGCTCCTCCAGGCAACCACCCACTCCCTCTTTCATACTCCCTCAAATTCTATTCCAGTCAGTGGGTTCTCTGAAATTGGGCTTCTCGTCACCAGTTCAGGCTGTAATGAAAACATATGGAGCCCTTCTCATGGATCAGCTCATCAAATCTCATCTTCTCCAGCCACAGGGCTTCTCATCAGAAGCTGAGAGCAAGAACTATTCTTCTAACAGTACTAAATTTTTACTTTCCTCCTAAAGCATGACCTTACAGCCTCTTGTGACCTTCCCCACTCTTTTATTCAGTGTTACTTTGGACGATTTTTATCCACTCCTTTTTAAAATACCTAATGATAAGTTCTCATTTTGTCTATCTGTTTTCACAAAAACTTATCTAAGCCCAAACCCTCTCCAATACAACCTGACTGAATGCAAGTGATTTCACATTTTCTCTTTCTGACGTTTTATGCAGATTTGTTTTTTTACACAATTAATTAAAAAGCCCAGTATTCATGTAATCTATTTGTGATATTTAGTCTTTAATACCTCTGTGTTTTGGTGTTGATATATTTAAATGTATGTTGATTGCACTATGTAAATTGTTAAAATTTAGAGATTACATTTGTTACATTTTAATTATATGTATTCATTCTATAGATTCTACAGAATAAATCTCATAGGTCCTATAGTCCCTCTTCTGAGCTGAACAGTATTTGAGATGGATAAAAGCATATAGAAGGGTCAAAAAATAAATACAGTATTAGAATTAATGAAATGCATAAATGAGTTGTTAACCTAATGAAGAAGTTGGTACTAAATTGTAAAAAGACAAGATGGGATATCAGTTATAGTAATGAGAGAATACTTTATGAAAAGACATGAGACACCATGAGTGAAATTTAGACACACAGAATAAAGAAGAGAGGGCATTCAGGTGACAGGAGAAGCATGAAGGTGAAGAGGAGCATGCCATGCTTCCAAGGGAATGCTGCAACCATGTGCCATCCCTGGCACAATAAACATCCATACTTACTATCAGTTTTTTATCTTCTTGCTCTATGTTTTTGAAATACTATCCTCTGATGAGTCTAGTAGGTTTCTCGAGTACATTTAATTCATTAAAATAAAAACAGTTTTGAAAGGAAAAAAATAGACATCAGTTTTATAATTTTATAAAGGTAAGAATCAAAACCAAATGTCAGATGTAACAGTGGCGTCCCATGCCTGTAATCCAGCACTCAGGGGACTGAGGCAGGAAGACTATTTTGAGTTCAGGCCAGCCTGAGTATCTAGTGAGCTCAAGGCCAGCCTGAACTACATAATGAGTCCCTGTCTCAGAAAACCAACCAACAAAAAACAAGAAAAACAAACAAAACATAACTAATAACATAAATAGTAAAGGAATAACGTTATCTCATTCAATGGTTTCTCCCTTCTGCTTGTGATAAACATTTTCATTTAAATGACTAATGGATGTTTTGGATTTAAAAAGTAAAATCTAGGTACATGGAAGAAGAGCTGTGATTTTTAGGATCACAAGACTTAATGTGAATAAGCTGATTGTGTCCAACTTTATCTCTGAATAAACCTTCTAACTGGAATTGTGGTAAATGTATCAGGTTGAATACACAAAGCTGCCACAATTCAGTCATTTTTAACCTCCCCCACATTTTCATACATTTCAACTTAAATATTTTAATAAGTGTTTATTTATGATATTCATTTTCTATATGTAGCTTTGTTCCACTGTTGGCATGGGCTGTTCCTCAAGACATTTCCCTGGTGATGTAGGACCCTGGAGGAAGGTCTACAATGCTGGAGTTGTGGGTATCTGTGAGACAACCTATTGTACACAGGAGACATGCCACCCTGAGAGGAGATTGCCATCTGTCTCAAAGAGGACTTGCCACCTTTATAAACACACATGGACTCAAGTTGTTCCAGGGGGACAAAAATATGACCTTGATTTTGGGAAACTGATATTCTGCTCCCTCACTATTTTTAATTTGTCACCTAGTTCTTTAAGCCAAAGAAATTGTCACCTTTGAGGTGAAGGAAGCTGGTAAAATAAACATGGACTCTGCAGGAAAAAATGAGTGAGAAGAGGAGAGAATGGGGAACCCCTTCAAATTGAATTGTGGTTTTGTTAGGCTGGCTGTGTGAAATTGAGCAGGTCGTTTGAGTTCTCTGAGCCTCAGTTTTCACAGACTGTGTAGGACTGAATGAGGTGAAGGGTGCAAGAGTGCTTTGCACGCAGTACATTTTACAGGGAGCTGTGCTAATGCTGAGCAGCATTAATTGGACAACAACCCCATGCGAGCAACCCTGGTTTCTCCGGAACCCTTGCCTGAGCAAGGTCTGTCCAGGGTGCCACTGCAGACTCAGCTGAGTGGCTAGAAGAAAGGCTTTGTCACTTTTCTCAGCTTTCCTCTTTATATAAACTTCACTCCTTCCTTCTAGGAACTGTTTTATTTCAGCCATAATTTTTTTCTACTTTAGAAAGACAATAAGAATTAATCAATCAATAATTGCATTGATGGGAAAAAAACTAATAAAAGTGGAACCATAACAGGATTGGAACTTAATAACTTTGAAATATAAAGGGGAAACTTTATCCATGGGAATTTACAGATATTATTTGGTCACCAGACGGCTTCCATATTTCTTCATTACTGCAATACAAACATAAGAAATACGGAGAAAAAAATCTCTATATAAGTGCTATAAATTTTGAGCTGAATTCCCTAGTCCATACAGTGATGGCCAACCAAGGAATTTTTTTATATATAAAATCAGGGTTAATTTAGTGTGCATTCTGCTTCTTCAACAAAAAATGGAATAGTTAATTTTTTTTAAAAAAGTTGGTCTATTTCTCCTTTTACAGATAACTATCTTTTAATATTTTACTTAATAAAGTTATTCACAGATTTGAATGTCTGCCAGCTCCCAAATATTAAATTTTGTAACTCCTGACTCATTGTGTCACTTCTCAAAGGTCTTCTTATATTCTTTTAAGAAGAAAAAGAAAGCATAGTTCAAGCTTTCTTTCTCCATTTCTGATCCTTCATTTCATACTTTCCTATGTTAGATAGGGAGGTAAGATATTGAGTTTAGACAGTGAGGTGTCCTTTGGATATTTAATACTCATCTGAAACTTACATGTAGGATTTATATTCTTTCTTCCCTTTTGAAAAGAAAATTAGCCAGTAAATTATTTTTTCCTCTTTAAGAAAAAGTCAATTGTCAAAGTCAATTCATCACTTACGACCTAGCCCTTTATATCCTGCTTCTGCCATTATCCAGTTGTGAGAAGTTGGGCCAGCTACTGGCTTCCTCTGACACTGCTGGGACAAAATACCTGACATCATATCTTACAGAAGAAAAGTTTATTTAGGCACATAGTTTCAGAGATTTCAGTCCATTGTTGGGTAGCTTTATGGCAGAAACATCATGGTAGTAGTGCAGGGGGAGGAGAGCTGCTCACCTCCTGGTAGCCAGGAAGCAGAGAGACAGGGAAAGAGCCAAAGACAAAGGGGCCAGGGACCAGACATAGACCCCAAGGTTATGCTCCCATGACCCACCCAGACACATTCAGAAATGGCTTCGGCACCTTCAAGGGATCGCTCAAGCTAATCAAGTAGACAGTCAAGATTAACTATCATAGTTCCCTTCATGTATGAAACAACTCAAAGTGAAGATGCCACATGACCCTTCCACCCCAGAATTTATGACCTGTTTTCATTGGTTTAATTTTTCTGCTGCTTTAAAATGATTCATTCCTTCCTTTTCTGCTTTCCACGATTATTCTTCCACCTAACATCCTCTCTCATGTGAGCTTACAGATTTTTCATAACTGCTGCATTCTCTTTACTTTGTTGCAACTTTACTTGGAATGACTTGGCCTCTTCATAATCAACACGAAAGGCCTCTCTCTCAGTCACTCCCCTTGACTTTCCCACTGTCCTCGACATTGATTGTTCTTATTTCAGTCCTCTTCAGC